>NC_040236.1:31599266-31913597 GCF_001444195.1 Xiphophorus couchianus
TAGCAACCCCAGTGGAATTCCGCCCGTTACCTAGCAGCCCCAGTGGAATTCCGCCCGTTACCTGGCAACCTAAGCTGAACTGCAGCATATTTGGATTTAAAGTAAAAACAGTCCAAGTGCTTAAAGGAAACTGAAAGAGTGGGGACTATTCCCCAGGATACTTAGTGGCATGTTGTTGTGTCCTGCGTTGTAGTGAGGTGGATGTGTATTACTTTGACATGCCTCTTGTGTGTTTTAAGGCAAATACTTGTTTTAATGCATCCATCAGTTAGCAATGGTTGAGGAAAATCTATTTTCAAATTGCTCGAGTTGTGTTCCTGAGTGGAATATTTTATAAAATACCTAATGAGATATCTTCATAATTTAAATTCTTTAAACTTAAAATAAGCAGTTATTTTAACTTGATAAATAGATAGATAAATCTTTATTGTCATTGTCACAAGGACAACGAAATTTAAAAGGTGCCATCAGTCAGTGCATATATCACAATTCACACACAATGTAAGAATGTAAGAATTAACAAATAACTGGTAAAAAAACAACAAACAAACAAAAAGCTAATAAATAAGAACAGCAGAGAGAGTGAGAGAAAATGACTCAGAAATATGCCCATGTTCAGCTACATGAAGTCAGTTTTATTGCATATTGTGAAATAATGACTTGATTTAAATTACAGTATTAAATTAAAATAACTGGCAATTGAAGATTAACGAGCTATCAGAACTTAAAAACAATAATTAGACATCTCTTGTTGAATTTACTTTGCGAACATTAATGTCTGCGTCAAACTGCGTTAGAAAGTAATTTTCTCGTTGACTTTAATTTTATTTTCAAGGCAGTAGGTGAACTTTCATTTTCAATTTAACCTTATGTAATATGAATATTTCAACATTATTCTGATGCTTTTTAGAAAACGTTAAAAAAAAAAAAAATAATAATAATAATAACCCGGTTCAAGCATGCTTGTTTCTGCACAGATTAATTAATTGGTTATAGCTCATCATACAGATAAATAGTTTCCCAATTAAAATCATGCTTTTGCTCAAAAAACAAGCATTGTAGATGTTTTATTTATTTATTCTATAGATGTTAAAACAACACAAACAATAAAACAACCCTTAATAAACTACACTGTAAAGCATTTTAAGGTGGTTTAAAGTAAAAGTCCGTGGCCTCATTCAGTTAAGTTAACTTCTAACTTCATCAGCTAGAAGTTAAAATCATTTATAATCGGTGGTGTTTTGATTTGTTTAAATCAAATTTCTCTGATATTTAGTAAAATGTTGCCACCTGCCTCTCTCAGTGCTAGCTTAGCTAGCTTAGCCTCCGTTCAGAGTCTTGATGTTAGTCGATTTGCTGAGGTAATGAGGTAATTTGAACGTCCAGCAGACCAGCGCTATAATCCTCCTGACCCGTGTTTAACCTCAATTACCGCAAAGAGTCGTTCAAATGCTTTGGAGTCATTACAACTGAAGCAAAGAGTTTCACCCACCAGGAGCTTAAAAAAATAAAATGTCTGACAAAAGGTATAATATTTAGGGGGAAAGGGTTATTCAGCCACAGCTGCTGAATAAATTCACCAGTTTCTACTCATCCCTCATGTGTTGCCCATCAGGGCAATGTTGACGCTTTCCTTGTTTCTGTAGCCATGGGTTGATCCTCTTCTCTTTGTCACGCTCTCATCCTCTTTTCTTTCTGCATCTGTCGCCTCCAGTCCGGCTGTAATGAGTAAAGGTCGGCCTGTCTGCGCTCTTCACTTGAGCTGTCAGTGTCTATGTCTTTTACTGAGCTACTTATTAGCTTCGACCTTTACAAGATGCCATAATGAGCAGGAAAGAGAAAAAAAGAATCTGAGACAAAGACTCGTCCATTGAAAAGCTCTTGTTTCGTGTTTTCAGCATGCTAAAATGTTTTTATTCTAAAGGAAAAAAGAAAACTGCTTGTATTTGTTTTTCATATTGACAAAAGTGATTGCTTTGCTTTGTATCTCATAGTGATGAAAAATTATTTTCCAATGTGGATTTATTATGGAAATCAACCAAACCATGATCACAATTTGAAGTAAAAAGAAAAAAAGCTTTCAAAATCAAGTACATTTCTAGAGACACTGATATTCATAATGTCAACAAGAAATGTGAGTGAAGAGTCGACTGCAGTGAATCCATTAAAAATCTCCTGGTTATTCCACCAGATGTTGATTTCTGAACTTTTCCTGAGTTAAAACATTGACATTCTTGTTTCTAAATTAACATAAACTTATTTTCTTATTTTCTTTGCATTATTTGAGCTCTGAAAGTCCTGCATCTTTTTCATTATTTTGACCATTTCTCATTTTCTGCAAATAAATACTAAATCTTTGCTTGGACTTTCATAGACATGTTGTCAGTAGTTATATATAAAAAGTTACATATAAAAAGTAAAATCAGAGAAACTGATCATTTTTTAATTTTTTCCAGAGCTGTATGCATATTTTTTTATTTGACCTCATTTACAAGAGAGACCTGTTGATAAAATAAAATTAGAAACACAGCATCAAAACAAACAATTAAGAAACTTGTCTAATAAAATATGAGCTGAAAAGAAGAGCAAGTATCATAAGAAGATTTTTGTTTTTGTCTTAAAAGAAAACAAACTTCACTACCTTTCATTGTACTCATAGTGGGGTAGTAACTAGTTACATTTACTCAATTACATTTACTTGAGTAATGTTTTTTGGGGAAAAAGTACTTTTTGGAGTATTTTTACTTTGCTGTACTTCTTACTTTTACTTGTGTAATTTTATCATGAAGTATTTCTACTCTTACCTAAGTAAAATTTCTGGATTTTCTGCCCACTGAATGAAAAACAAACATGTTTTAACCAAAAATTTACCAGACACACACATGTTAAAGTTTCATACGTTTTTTATTTAAATAACTGATTTGAAAAATTTTCTTTTGCCTGTTTTATTATTTTTATTACTTAACTAAATTATTATCATTTTGGTCTTTAAAATCCCAAAAATTTAGCTTAACTTTATATTTTGGTTCGTCTAATTATATAATTTTTAGATACTAAATGACTGATAATTGGATCAGTTACTCAGTACTTGAGTAGACTTTTTTACCAAATACTTTCTTTTTTACGAATTTTCCTTGTCAACTATTTAATTTAATGTCAATACAGTCATATTCAATAAATGAGGGTGTGTATTTTTATGCTAAACTACGTAAGTGATACTCTTGAGATTAAAACAATAAGCCGATTTGGTGCTTTATTCCAACAGAAACCATACCAGTGTATTCTCGTTTCACACTTCCTTTAGTTTTAATGGGATTTTTGCCAGCCTGCACTGCGAACACGGTGTGAACAAACCTCATACATAGCTGGATGCCCTCTCCAGCTGTTGCTCCAGCTGCTGTCAGGATGAACCGAGGCGCGTTTCCCTCCAGAGGCTCGACCGTGTTCTGCTAATCACTGTGGAGAGGACAAATGTTGCAGCTCAGTGACTGCCGTCATATCAGCGTGGAAATGTGAATAGACACGATTTCCAGTTATTCTGAACCACATTGTGCTCAGTCCTGGTGGCTTGTGGATAAAATGTGGAGCTTTGTAAACAGCTTGGGTGGCTTCCCAGAATAAGAAAACTGAGCTGAAAACGATCTTGTTCACGAATGGGGGAAGAAGGGAGCGGGAGATCGACAGGCGGATTGGCGCAGCGTCTGCTGTCAAGCGGGCGCTGTACCGGTCCATCGTGGTGAAGAGAGAGCTGAGCCAAAAAGCGAAGCTCTCGATTTACCGGTCGATCTACGTTCCCACCCTCATCTATGGTCATGAGCTTTGGGTCATGACCGAAAGAACGAGATCGCGGATACAAGCGGCCGAAATGGGTTTTCTCCGTAGGGTGGCTGGGCTCTCCCTTAGAGATAGGGTGAGAAGCTCAGTCATCCGGGAGGGACTCAGAGTAGAGCCGCTGCTCCTTCACATCGAGAGGAGCCAGTTGAGGTGGCTTGGGCATCTGGTCAGGATGCCTCCTGGACGCCTCCCTGGTGAGGTGTTCCGGGCACGTCCCACCGGGAGGAGGCCCCGGGGAAGACCCAGGACACGCTGGAGGGACCATGTCTCTCGGCTGGCCTGGGAACGCCTCGGGATTCCCCCGGAGGAGCTGGAAGAAGTGGCTGGGGAGAGGGAAGTCTGGGCCTCCCTTCTGAAGCTGCTACCCCCGCGACCCGACCTCGGATAAGCGGAAGAAGATGGATGGATGGATGGATGGATGGATGGATGGAGCTGAAGACGAGCGCAGCAAAATCTCAACACAGTGTGTGCTGCAGATTTTAAAGTCATTGAATTCAAACTCAATAAATATCTTTACTTCATGACTGAAACTAGATGAAGGAATCTGAACTGAATTGTTGTTTTTCTGTGTAACTTGTCCAGGAGCTGGAGGCTGGTCTCCTCTCTGGTCAGATAAGTACCAGTGGTTGGAGGTGGATCTGCAGAGACGAACCCAGATCACCGCCGTCGCCACGCAGGGCCGCTACGGCAGCTCTGATTGGCTGACGTCCTACCTGCTGATGTTCAGCGACACGGGACACAACTGGAGGCAACACCGGCAGGAAGACAGCTTGGGGGTAAAGTTTGTAACGACTCATGAATGAGCATTAAGGTCAGGATTCTGAGATTAAAGTCAGGATTAAGAGATTAAAGTAAGAATTCTGATTTAAATCTAGATAACTTTCTGTAACCATGTGTGGAGCAATTCAATTAGTATTTGATTTGTAATTTGGGAAACCTTTAGGCATCCTTTTTTCTTTTTAAAAAGAAAGGCAATGTCTTCAAACTATAATTTTGATTTTAATTTCAGAATTTTGAAATCCAGAGTAAAAAAAAAAAGAAAAGTCAGAATTCTGAAATTAAAATGAGAATTATGACTTTGGATTTCTAAATTTTGAAATGAAATCAGAATTGTGACTTTAACCTCAGAATTTTGAAATTCTTAGATTTTGATGTCAGAATTCCTAAATCAAAAGTCAGAATTTTGAGAAATTCAGGTATAAAACAGATTGTAGATTCTATTCTTCAGCCATGTCGCCCATTCTTACTCTCGCTGTTCCACCATTCACCCTGGAATCCAGACTTCTACATAAATTAAATAAGTCACACTAAAACACCTTTTGAATTCTGAGTTGACAAAAGAAATTTGATATTTGGAAATAGTAACGCATGGTGAACCATACACATTCTCTAAATGCTAACAGCAAACTGAGCCGTAAGGAAACCCACAGGTCATGTGATCATGTCTGGCTGCTGTCAGAGAATTTGACTTCTGCTTATTGGAGGTCGACACTAATGTAGGAAAACACTGCCTGCCACACAAAATGTCACAGGTTTCATTCCTGCGGCAGCAAAGGTGTCCGTTCCAAATCCGTCTTCCAGAGAGTTGCTGAATGAACCCTAACTAACACGTTCACTGAGAGTCTGTCTACATAACGGTGTCAGGATTGAGCTAAAAATATAAATCTGCAGCAAGCAGGGACAAAAGTATCATGTTGATTCCTCACTGAGTGCAACTGTTCATTTGTTTACAACCATAACAAACAGTTTCATAATATTTTGAGCTCAAAATGCTCGTCTCTAATGAGGAAACAACTTTAAAGGGGACGTACCAGTGTGAAATTCACATTTTGCAAGTTTTTGTACTTCCATTTGAGTTTCTACTGCTTCTCAAAACGACCAAAATGCCTTAAAAAAAGCCAACAGACAACTATTTTTTGGCGTCTGGAAAATGAGTTGTTTCAAAAACCTTCAGAATGTAATGTTGCAAATCAGCTGTTACCTAGCAACCCCACCAAAAGCCGCCTGTTACTTAGTAACTGAAGCCGAGTTCCAGCATGTTTGGTGAGCTGGTTTTACCGCTGTTTTACTTCTGCTTTTCAAAGATGTGCAGTTCTATAATTGCGCCTCCATTTTCAGGTATGAGTGTTGATGAGTTTGGGGGTGTGGCCAACAGCAGCTTATTTAGATTTAAAGTGACAGGACACCCTAAAACGACTCATTCTGAAATGAGCTCAAAATACTCAAAATCTCTTTATCTAAGAAGGATTTTGTGCAAAGAATGTAATAAACATTTTGTATATCTTCACCTGTTCAAGGAAGCATAATTAGTTACCTTTAAGAGTTAGAGAAGATAACTTTCTGTAAGTGTGTGTGCAGCCGTTCGATTACTATTTGATTTGTTATTCGGGAAACTTCCAGGCATCCTTTTTTTCCTTTTAAGAAGAAAGGGAACACCCATCTTCAAACTATATCCGCCTGTGGAGCGACTTGTAATTCAGACTTGCAAAGAAGATTTTCACACCGTGTGAAGAACATAAACTCTCCCCAGGACACATCACCTGAAAAAATGAAGGTATGACTTCTTCAGCGCTAAAACGAGTTGATTTGACACTCGGCGTGTGAGGCTGTGAAGATTTGAGTTTTCTTTGTGTTTATTTAAGGTTTCTGTCTATTGAGTCTCCGTGTTGTCCTGTTTACCCCTTGACTGTTCCCAGCTGTGTCTCGCTCCCTGATTACTCTCTGTGTATTTAATCCCACCTGTCTTCCTTGTCAGGTCGGGTCCTTGTCAGGTCTTGAGTCTTGTCTAGTCGTCTTGTCTGCTGTCCAGTCAGTCGTCAGATGTCAGTTGTTCTACCAGTTGCTACCAAATATAAGCTCTTAGCCTTCCACTCATTCTGTGCTGCCTGGACTTTGGATTTTTGTACATTTTCACCATTAAATCATCATTCTCACTCAACGACCTGGATTTATCGCTTAATCCTCACCACCTAACATGACAGAGGCGGTGCTTCCTCATCAGCTGCCAGATTGCTCTTAAATCTGCATGTATTAGTCAGAGTGGCTTAGTGTCACAGAAAAGGTGTGAGTTTGACTGTAAAAACAGCTGCTTCAGTCACAGCTTTATCACAGCTTTAACAGATTTATCCTCACTGAGAAAAAACAAATCATCTGAATTTTACTTTTCTGAAGTACTGGAGTCTTTATCACTACCTTTATTTTACACTACTTTACAGCTAAGTACATTATTAAAAATATTATTTGAACCTTTTTCAGTCATATGGTTATAGTATAAAAAGGAATACTTAAAAGTTGGTTGCAACATAGTTAGCAACCAACTTTCTGGTAAAATTAAGGGTGATCTGTTATGCTTCCTTAAACAGATTAGGAGAAGTTTATGGCTTAAACAAAACATATTCATTACAATTTTTTTAAAATAAAATCATTCTTAGTAACATTTTAAGCATTTTGAGCTGTTTTAAGGCGTCTTGCCTCTTTAAATCTAAATAAGCTCCTGCTGGCCACGCCCCCCAACTCAACATTTACGCACCTGACATTGGCTGCAGACAGACGTGCAATTATGCAACCATACATCTTTGAAAAGCAGAAGTGGCGCCTCCTGCACAACCAACAAGAATGCACCAGGTAGTTTCTGGATGGTAAGTCAACAACTAAACACTTTGTCAGTGATAAAACCAGCTGACCAAATGTACTGGAACTCAGTGTGGTTTGCTAGGTAACAGGCTGGGGTTGCTAGGTAACAATGTAATGTGTGCCTGCTGATTTGTAATGTTACATTGAAAAAGTTTTTGAAGTGGCTCATTTTCCAGACACCAAAACACATCAACGTATTGACAAAAATCTGCTGTTTTTTTTCAGTGCTTGGGCTGTTTTTAGTAGCAGTAGAAATGAAAATGGAAGTACAAAATTATTTTACAAATGGAATTTTGCATAGCAAAACATGATATAAATACTGTCATTGTTTTGGGTTTAAATTGTTTCCCTCAGTCAAACATGCTGACTGGTATTCATGGACAGCATTCTGGGAAATGTAGGCAGAGGAAAGGCTTTTGCCGCTCCACCTTTCATAACTAGCTAAACAAAGTTGGTGGTATCAACTACTCTCTGGTGACCTAGCAACTATATCACTCTCTGGTTACCTAGGAACTATCTCGCTCTCTGGTTACCTAGGAACTATCTCGCTCTCTGGTTACCTAGGAACTATCTCACTCTCTGGTTACCTAGCAACTATTTAATTCTTTGGTTAACTAGCAACTATTTAATTATTTGGTTACCTAGCAACTAGCTGTTAATTTCCACAGCAGCAGTTTAAAGTTTCACCACAATGCCTCATAAGTGCTTAAAAAAACAAAAACAGAATAAGAGGACTAGCATGGCAGTATTTTGGATATTTAAAATAAAAAAACTAATCAATAATTAGCGATATCAATATGAAACCGTATTTTGTGATAAGTGATAGGTTTTCAGCCATATTGTCCAGGCCTACAAGCTACACTGCATGAATGTTTCTCGCTAAAATTTGTTGCTGCGCCTGATTCAGCAGAATTTTTCATGTAGACTTCATGAAAGACTTGAAAGTTATTATATTTTTATTAAGAACTTCTTCACCCCCAGTTGCTCTGTTATTAATCCCTCCATCCTCCCATCCTTTTTTTAAAAGTTTCATCCTTCCTTCATCTCTGTTTCTCCTCCCCTGACTGAAAGCTTGTCAGAAGCAGCTCATATTTCTAAAGGTCCTCGGGCGAGTAAACGAGATGCCGTGTTCCTCGGCATTCTCAGCAGGAAACTGAGCCATTTGTTGAGCTTAACGCTCGGCTGCCCAGCAGGCTCAACCCTTCAAAGCAACGAGATCACAATTATGCAGCTCCAGAGAAGCTAATCGTGCTCACAAAGGCTCATCAGCTAACAAACACACACACACACACACACACACACCCCGACAAAGTCACAAGCTGTTCAGTAGATGGAGCAAAGCGAATGCATTCAAATGCATGCATGCAAAAATACAACTGTTAACTTTTTGTAAGAGTCAGTTTGGTGTTTAGGGGATTCGTCTTGAAATAAGGCGTTTCTCTGTGGGGAACCGTCACACAGGCAACCTTGCTGGATTTTCAAAGGCGGCTGATTGGGGGGAAATGGAAGCTATTAGTCTTTTAACAGAGGCTCAGTACGGACACAAAATGGGATCCAAGGGTTATTGATCACTGGACAGAGAGGGGGAGGCGTCATCAGCAGGTGGGATCAATGGCCTGTTAGCTCAAAGTTGGAGAATGCAGATGGTTGGCTCAAGGCTGAGCGTTGGGGAGACTTTATGTCTACACCAAATGATAGAACCGGCACTGTTATGTATGTGATAAAACAATACATTATCCAATGGCACTATTTTGTGTACTATGTAGAAGAATTCCAATTGTGGTATCAGCGCATTGATCTCACTATGTTCTTGGGAAAAATGTTCAATAAACTAAGTCACGTTCCACTGAGGTTCTGTTGAGTTCACATAGTTAAGTTATGAGAAGAAACATAACAGGTACAATAGTTGAATCCCTTTGAATTGACGAGTTATCGATGCAAAATTCACATTTTGAACATCTCCATACTTCCATTTGGGTTTCTACTGATTATAAAAAGAAAAAACGTAAATTGATTGTAAATTGATTGATTGTTGGTGTCTACAAAATGAGCCGTTTCAAAAATCTCTGCAATGTTACGTCGCGAATCAGCAAGGATTACCTGTCACCTAGCAACCCCAGCCGAGTTCCACTCATTGCCTAGTAACCCAAGCAGACCTCCAGCACGTTTGGTCAGTTGGTTTTACTGCTGTATAGTCCTGTTTTTATTGATTACTTTCAGAAATTGCAATGGCTGCAATTTTTTTCTTTTGTCCTCGCTCCCTGCGGTGGGCTTCAGTCCACGCATGCCGGTTGCTTCGGCAACCAGCTTGACAACAGCTCCGCAAATGGACAGATAAGAGGTTACTTTTCTAGTGTGTCAGGAACATTACCTGTTCTGTTAACTGAGCAGGTAACAGTTTTAACAGTTTTCAGGCTTGATGTTTATTTTGCGGTTGTTAATAAGTAGTTGCTTGTAGGGCTGGGCGATGTATCGAGTGTAACTTTCGCCGTCAAAACCAACTGACCAAACGTGCGAGTATGGTTTATCTGACACCCTATGAATGCATCACTAGTCCCTTCCAGCCTGAAAATTTTCTACCAATCACGCTGCGGGAGAAAACAAACAACATGGTGACGGCGGCTGAATGAGACGGTAACTGAAGACGAATCAGATGAACTAGTCTAGTTCCGAAGAGAAACAGCGCTGGATCAATAATCTGGCGGTAGTTTGGATTTTATATGGAGGATGTCGAACAAAATGAGGTATTTTGCTTTTATTAATAAGTGATCACCATGGTAGATTAGCCACCATTGCTATTAGCCACGCTAACACAGCGGTGGTTGATTAGCTAATTTAAACACCTGCTTTACTGATCTGTCCAAAACACACCTTATTCCACAGCACATCTATTTGCTAAGTTTGTCAAAGTCGAGGATAACTGACCTACTTCCCTCTCCCTCGCTATTTTGTTTCTTAGTTAAAACTTATTTCTCACCTTGTTATCTAGTCATAGTGTAGACAGTTCATAGCAAAACACTGCATCCCTTTTTATATGAGCTTACATTTAAGTCTAGCAGGGAAATGGGGGCAGAACGTGCGTGGGTGACATCATGCTGCAAGGGATCTATAGTTAAGAATAACATTGGAGCTCATTTAAGAATATCGTGATATATATCGTGTATCCTGATATAGCAAAAAAAAAAAAAAAAACATATCGGGATATTAGATTTTCCTCATATCCCCCAGCTCTAGTTGCCTGGTGGCTGATTAGCCAGCTATCATCCAACAGCTGAAACATAAACTGGCGCCCATGGCACACATGAACAGGCTGATGGAAAATCCAAAATTGTTACAACATCCAAGTTGTGTGTAAAAACTAACATCTAGGTGTGTTGCTTCAGGCGTTTCCAGGTAACAGCAACGCAGACTCTGTGGTCCAGTACAAACTTGATCAGCCAGTGATCGCCCGCTACCTTCGCCTGACCCCACTGGACTGGAACCCCACCGGGCGGATCGGACTCCGCCTGGAAATATACGGCTGCAGATACAGTGAGTGTGGTTACAGTAACTATAGCATGCTGAGGAAATGCACAATTTGTTTGCTTAACTACAAATTATTAGGTTTCAAAATTCAAGAGTATCATATTGTGTTTTTCTTAAAGGCTACAGTTTGTTTGGGTATTTCTGCCACTTCCTGGAGTATTTTGGCTTCTTGGTTGTGATTGGTTCTTTCTCATCCAAAAAATACTCTGATTGGATGAAAACGATCCGTCTGTGATTGGTCAGAAATGTGATTTATTTACATCAAGGTTGTAAACTTAAGCTAATAAAATAACAAAAAATGAAAATGAGAAAACATTTTCATTAGCTGAAATAAATAAAAACAATAATTAATTGGGGAAAAACTAGGAACTACCTGGAACTCTTATCATGTGTTTATAAACTAAAATAATAGATATAATATGCCATGTTCCAATTTGATGTGATTTTTTTTTTCCCCCACTGAAGCGGTTTGCGTCAGTTGTTGGCAAATTATGGCACTCCATAATAACTAATAAAAACTAGCAAACACACTCTAAAAACTAAGACTAAATGAATTAGACAAAAAGTCACAACGAATCTATATAATCTAACGTGAAACTTTGATTTACAGTTGTGAATGCAGTCATTTGCATGTTAACAACATACTTTGTGTGTGAAAGACACATAAAATTTTACAAAATCTTTGCCTCTATTGGTGTTCCATACCCAAGGAGCTGCAATGTCATACTGGAGCGCGTGTCAGATGCGTATTTAGCAACCGAATTTTAGATATAGATGCTTAACATCACTAGTTATTGTCCGTTTACATAGATTTATGCGCTCACATCAGTTTCACTGCACATTCAAATCGGTGGCACAAAGACAACGCTGCAGAAATTCAGTTTTAGATCAAAACTGAGTGAAAAGTGAGGGTTTATTTTATTTTTATGTTCTAGTAAAAGATACAGATTCAGCAGCTTGCTACTGAGTGACATTTATAAGTTCTCATATTCTATCTGGGAAGTGTTTGATTGGGCTACAGATATATTACAGCCCCAACTGCACTCACAAATCCACACGCATTGATGCACCAATACACAGATTGGTCTGCAGCTTGGAGTATAAGTGCCAAGATGTCTTGTTTCTCTTGAATTGTGTGAAAAATGCATCTTTACTCTGAATATTTCTCTCTAAAACATAGTGGAGGTGATGATGATGTTCCTCATAATAAATTTAAGGAATAATGACTCATAAAAAGTACCAGGATGTTTTTCTGTAGCAGAAACAAAGGAAAAACTGTTTGGTCTTAAACCAGGGAAACATTTGGCACAAATCAAGCTGCTGAGCTCTATTGGAAATCTTTGGTAAGAGCTGAAGTCAGCTGTCCACCGAAGGACTCATGCAAGTTTTAAGAGCTTGGCTGCAGCAGAGGAAGAGTGGCAGAAAATATCTACCACTGGTTCGTGACTCCTGAAAACATTCAGCAGAAATGCTCTCTGTGTTTAAATACGAATTCTTCTTTATTTTTCCTTATTGAACTCTTCAAAAAAAATATTGTTTGAAATTAACTTTTGCAAATTAAGTTGCACCGTCTGTGTTTGTACTTTTGAATTCATGTCCTACCATCCACATCGTTCGCTGTATTTAATGTGATTTAAATAGTAAAGAATCAAACCTTTAAAGCTGCTTTGCTCTTGTTTTGCAGCCTCTGAGGTGGCACGTTTTGATGGGAGAAGCAACCTCGTCTACAGACTGAGTGCCAGAACGAGCTGGACAGCGAGGGAGAGCATCTCTCTGAAGTTTAAAACCTTGAAGAACTCAGGAACGCTGCTTCATGCAAATGGACAGAGGGATCACAGCCTCAACCTGGCGCTGGAGAGAGGAAAGCTGCTGCTCCACCACCAGCAAGGTACCAACCTCAGCAGGTTGTTTATTTACACTCAGCCTTTTATTATTTATAAAACAACTGAAATCATTCAGTAGTGACTTTCCTTTTTCCCATCCTATCAGGTGTTTTTTAGTTTCCCCATTAGAAGAGGTTCTAATGCCATCTTCAAAATCATCATTAAATATACATCTGATATATTGATCAATGTTCTAGTTATTGTTAATCAAACTGGGGTTTTGGCCTTTATTTAAACGAAGTCAGTGTTTCAGCATCTTTGAAGTTTTCTGACAATTTGTTAAAGAGGATATAAACATTTCAGTCCTGAAAATTTCCCTTTGTTTTATATGTGTTTCATATTGGATGATGATAAAAGTGACTTTGGCATGAATTCTGTTTGATTTTCTCCAACATGAACTTTTGACTTGTGAGTTCAAAACAAAACCATCATTGGCATCAATTAGGCTCCTATTGTGAATTAGGGCCATAATAGACGGATGAAGAACAAAAGGAGGAGGAAATTTCCTTTAAAAGAATTTTCTGAGTGAAAAGTTGAACATTTGTGAGGAAAAAAATCACTAATTTTCAGTTTAATCTCAGAATTTTCTAGAAATTTTTTAAAAATTTGAGTTGGAAAAGATGAACTTTTGAATTTCAAAAAACTCAAAAGAAATTTAGAATTTTTTTTTAAAGTTATGAGTTGAAAATTTGCAAGAAAAGACATGGAAACTTGTGAAAAAAACATGAAAATCTTTGAAAAATAAAAAGGTACTTTGTTTTTTTCTAGCAAAGTTTCAACCCTTCAAGCTGTTTAAAGAAAATTTTAAAGATTAATCTCAAAATTTCATTTTTTTGGCCAGTTTTTTTCTTCGTTTTTTTATTTATTTTTTACAATGACCCTAATACGCTGCCCTAATTATTAGATGTTTTTTTTTTTTTATCACTGCTAGATTTTAAGTTATGTAACCAAAATGTCCAATTAACTATTGTGTGATTATAGTTACTTTTCAAAAGAATGATCTTTGCGTTGCAGTTATCATTCTATAAAGTTTTAGAGTATGCAGACTGTTCTTTTGCCTGTTATGTGTAATAATGCAACAACCTACTGTGAGATTTTTCCTTTAGGGCGAAAACTGTAATCAGTATTCAAGGTTTTTGTTGAAGACGTGATGAATGACAAATCAAATTTTGAATATTTGAATTCAAATAATCTTGAAGTTCTCGTCTGCAGACGCTCCGTCTCTGTTCAGTCATTATTTATTCATTGTTCATAACTGAGCAAATGTCAGTTAAATGCCTAAACTGAACAGCAATTATGCAGAGCGTCCCTGTTCTCATATCCATAGATGGGATTTAATACCTTCTGCGAGTTTTGTTCCTTAAATAAAAATAGGCGAGCTGTCGGAAGCAGTTTTATCCGAATGCTATTTGTCAGATCTGATCTCAGTTAGAGCTGATCCAATTTTGAAGAAACTCGGGGGAATTGTGCTTCTTCCTGTCTTGGCAGTTACCTCTTTATGCTGCTTGTTTATTCATAACTCTCTCATAGCTCAAAGGAAATATCACACAGTTTGGTTTTTGGGAAATTTGTAGATTTCACTGCTATCAATCAATCAAATTTTATGTTAAAGTGCTTTACATCATAAAAACACAAAAATCAACAATTGAAACATTACATTACACATCAAGATGTTGATCAATGTTTCCTTTCTTATGTTTCATAAGGGTTAGAGTTGCTGTTGTCATACCAACCTGTGCAGCCTGGAAGGTTGGTATAACAACAGCAGGTCTTTAATGTATTGTGGTGCTAAACCATTTAGTGATTTGTAAATTAACAGCTGTATTTAAAGTTTATTCTCTCAGTGGAACTGGGTGATGTGCTCTAACTTCCTGGTTTTAGTCAGAATGCCAGGAGCAGCATTCTGGATCAGCTGGAGGATTAGTTTTTTTTAAATCAGACCTTTAAAGACAATGTTGCAGTAATTAATGCAACTAAACATAAACACATGGATGAGTTTCTCTCTTGCTGAGACATTAGTCATCTAGTCCTTTAAATGTTCTTCGGGTGACAGAAGGCCGACTTTGTAACTGTCTTTATGAGGCTGTGAAGGTTCATGTTCATGGGACTCGTGATGTGAAAAAGTGTTTTACTTTTGACACAACCTAACAACCACTTCCAAATTTTGAGTTTTTTCAGAATTGACGTTTTTCCATTGAGCAGATTTATTTTTGTAATTCCAATTTGCGCGGTTATACAGTCAATGGAAACGTACCTACTGAAAACAATAACCCTGTCAGATTTCTGTAAACATTTGGAGAAATTTAAAGACTTTTCTTAAAATCAAACAAAGTTTGGGGTTAGCAATCAGAATCTAAACTAGCTTAGCAGCCACACAGCCTCCTTCATCACCACACAGACAACTCATACAGTTGTACTTTTTTGACCTTACCGTAGTCGTTCTGCATTCCTTTCACTGATTTCCCTTTTTAAATTGCATGCTCTTTGAAATCTTCTCTTTCTCACAGCTGCACCAAACTTCCTCCCTCCATATGACTCTCCCAGGAGTTTGCAGACTGTGCAATTTAGATCAATAGCTGCGAGCATTCACTCTGAGCCACAGCAAGCCCCTCCACAGTCAGCGGTTGGCAGAGGAGAGAAGAGAGGGAAATAAAGGAAAAGATGACAGAAGATTAAAGAAGAAAGGAGAAGATCAAACTAACGGAGTGAAGATAATACCCAGAGGTTAAAGGGTATTATCTCCGTAGGAGAGCGTGAGATATTCTCTGAGGCTCCTCTTGCTTATCTTTCACATTCCCAACCTGACTCTGCTGGTCGCTCTGCTCCCTTTAGCACAAGCTGCGCTTCCATTGACCGTGTCATAGCGACATTTTGGAAATTAATTCAATTAACGGAAACACAACCATTCTGGAAAAACATGTTTTTCGATAAAGTTTGTGCACTAGGACTATATGTTTTTGGTTTTTTTTGTCCATATCTAAACTGTAATAGGAACAGCTTTTTCACACAAGTCACATGATCAACAACAGGATGTTACTACTGGTGGAAACCATGAAGAAGACAACAGGAAGTGGTTGGAGGATGATGGCATGGCTCATTTTGTAATGAGTTATCACGTGAACAAACTTATTCACTTGTGATTTTAATCATGTTTCTTATTTAATGGAAACACCAAATTGCAAAATTGTGTTTTGTTGACATTAGTGGAATATTCACGAGGGTTAGAGCACATTTGTTATTGAAAGGAAGCCACAAGGTGTGCTTCCATTTACCTTAAAATTGCACAAATTTGAATTACATAGATATTTTTTAATGGAAACCCAACTATTTTGAAAAAATAAATTTTTCAATAAAACCGTTTTCCATTAGGATGATGTGTTTTTATTGACTGTATCAAAATTTGTTTATTTTGTAAAACTACAATGGAAAAACACTTTGGGTGACGGTGTGCCATGTTTTTTTTTTTAATGACTGATCGCGCGAACAAACTTATTCATGTGTGATTGTAATTGCATTTCTTGTTTGATGGAAACATTGCAATTGCAAAATTGTATTTTTCCAACATTGGCGAAATATGAACAAAGTTTTGTGCACATTTTTAATGGAAGTAGAGCTACTTACTGTCATGTCATGTGGATCTCAAGCTAGCTGAGGAGATTGTAGCTAAAGATGGTTAATAACGGCTGACTGTGCAACTGAGCCATACAAAAACTACAACACAAAACTCAGCAGGAGAAGATATATTTTGGTCCATAACACACATTTGCATAAATTAATGGCTCAGTGAAAACACAACAAATACCAAGTTATAATTAGCAGACAGGCACACAAACAAATAAATATAGTAGTTAGACCTTTCCTCCCAGCTTGTGGGTGACTGAGCAGTTGGAGTAAATTGAGTCACTCATTAAGATTTATGTCCACGTTTTTAAAATCACCTTATTTCCTCCTCACATTTATCAAAATGGCAGCTGACTTTAATGCAGCCTGCTGCTCTATGATTAAGTTCAATTGTGATTTGTCTCTGGGAAGCTGTAACGCGCAGCGGTGATTGCACTTCGAGCGACTGTGTCCTGCTCCGGCGCTTTCCTCCACTGACGAACGATGTTAAGTATTGCTGACTAAATTAGGATGGGATCAGAGCAGCGCGTGGGTCCAGCCGCTTGTTAAGTAATTGACTTTCTATTCTGCATTCGCAACATTAAGGACATGCTGCGGTTCCTGGCTGTGCTTTGAAGAAATAAAACCCCTGAATATTAATGCGTAACGGCAACAAAAATCACTTTTATTCTCAACTCAAAGCAACAAAAGCTACAACCAGACCATCCCAGAGGGCATCCACGCAGTGATACTGGAATGATTCTCCCTGAGCTAGTTAGAAAATAAAGTAGAAGACAATGGACTGTGGCTATTACTGACACAATTGCCTGTTCTATTACACTATGTCTTTGGTGATTTATTGGGAGCCTCCAGGAATTTTCTTTGTAAACAGTTGCATAAGAGTTTAAGAGGAGCCCAGAGTCAAACTTGCACTTCATGGTACTTTTCTGCAATAGAGAACAGAGTAAAGTAGGAATATCAGTTATTTTCCCTCTACAGGAAGATTTGGGCGTATTAGCAGCAAATTCACTGCAAAAACGGAAGATTTTACCAAGTAATTCTGGTCTAGTTTCTAGTGAAAATATGTTAACACTTGAAATAAAACAAAATTAACTTATAAGTAGCTTTTCAGCAAGAGAAGCGATTGTTTTAAGTCAATAATGCCTTAATGTTGATAAAAAATTTACTTGTTCCAGTGGCAGATTATTCCACTTAAAACATGGGAAAATGTCTCATGAAATAATCTGAGAAATGGAACTAGAACTTTTTCATCAGTATTAAGGAATTATTTCCTTAAAACAAGCTCTTATTTCTTACTGAAAAGTTAGTTGTAAGTTTTGTCTTATTTCAAGTGTACTAAAATATTTGTTTTATGGGACCAAAATTACTTGGTAAGATTTGGTGTTTTTGCAGTGAAGTGGCGTAGAAAGGTATAAAATGTAAAACAGAAAGGTAATCAGTTGGAAAAATTAACAAGGTTGTAAAAATTTAAAAAAAGAGAGAGAAAAATACTGTACAGTTATTAAAAATAGCATACTCAGCTTGAAAGAAATGTTGAGCTGAGTACGAAGCGGTATTATTTATGGCTGATGTTGTCATTTCTGGAACAGCATGTATCCATGTACATGCAGTTAAAGTTTATTTTTCTCCCTGATGAAATCACACAAACTCTTAATACTTCCATTGAAATTACAATTAAAACTTTTCAACCTTTGGTTACTCTGCTTGGGTTGCTAGGTGACGGGCTGAGCTTGGCAGGGGTTGCTAGGTGACGGACTGAGCTTGGCTGGGGCTGCTAGGTGACGGGCTGGGCTTGGCTGGGGTTGCTAGGTGACCCGCTGAGCTTGGCTGGGGTTGCTAGGTGACGGGCCTGCTGATTTTTGACGTTACATTACACTGGACGTTTTTGAAAAGACTCATTATTCAGACACCAAACATGTATTTAACTAAGTTTATTTATTTATTCTTTGTTCTGGCACATAGTTTTATTTATTTATTTATCTGTTTACTTACTTTCTTTCTCTTGCTCTCTTTTCTACTTCTAACTCATAAGTAACTTTTCAGGAAGTAATTTATTTTGTAGATCAATACCTCTTTTGCTTTTTGTTAGTCTGTTATATTTTATTCACCAATTTATACACAAATTGGTGAATAAAATATATTTAGTCAAATAAAAGTAGTAGTAGACACCCAAATGGAAGTGTAAACGTGTAAAATGTGAATTTTAAGGACTTTGAAAAACAGTTTTTACTGTAGATTGCAGATTCAGTTCTGTATCATTAGTCAGTCTTCTGTTTAACTTGACAACCTTTTCTTTGCAGATGTGAGTTCAGGTTCTGGGGGCAAACTTCTGGTTTCTCTTGGGAGTCTGCTGGACGACCAACACTGGCATCATGTGAAGCTGGAGCGGCTCGGCTCTCACCTCAACCTGACGGTGGATAAAAACATGCAGCAGGTTCAAGTCCCAGCCGAGCTCAGCCACTGGCACATTCACACGGTACGACGCAAAACGATTTACAGTGTAGTTTTAATAGTTTGTGTTGCCACAAAGCTTTTTTCAAAACATAAAAGCTGTTACGACAATCCTCAGACTCTTTAATACGCTTTGATTTGCTAATCTTTGTGTTTGCTGCTTTGTTTCTTAGCACCATAAAACTTATATCGTCCCGCTGAGAGTTTTAAATCATCACTTAACATCTACTATAAAGCTATCATACTGTGTCGTTTCTACCATGAAGCCTGACGTATAAGAAATCCAATTTATATGGCTTTAAATGTGAAGAAATTAGGTCTATTTTCAGATTATCACACCCCTTATTTTAAATACTTGGAATCAACAAAGAATCAATTTAAATCTGAATATTTGTGAGGGTTTAAGGGTTGGATGTAGAAACAGTTCAAAGTTTTTTGTGTGGACAGTATAATTAGTAATTTCAATCCATTTATGAATACAAAATGAGAAAAATTTACAATTTCCTGCTATATTATGACAGAAAAGTTATTTTTACATTTTTCCCACTTTTTTCACTAGTTTCTAAAGGTTGAACTCTCAATAAGTGATCAAACTTGTATTAACTTAGTCGGATCGGTTGATAGATTTTTTTATTTATTCAGTCAATCATCAACTTAAACTGAATTACCTCTTTATAAATTGTTACAATATATAAAATAAACTTATCACTTCTTATATGTAAACCAGTAAACTAGAAACACAACAGGAAAGAAAACAATCCAAAACCAAAAGATACAACAAGTTGTCTATGCTAAAAAACGTCAAATATTTTCTTTTGCATCAATTTGTTGAAAACTTTCCTAAATTCATGCTTTCATCATTCCATAATTTAATCATCTCTTTTTCAGCTTTTTGTTTTGTAAATGTATAAATGTGTTGCAAATCATATTTGGATTTCTACAATCTTTGAATCCTAGTTTTAACTATTTTGTAATAAACAAAATCATACATTTTTTTGGTAAATTTTACAATTTGGATAAACGGTGGATTTGCATGTTGATAGTAACCAGACTTATTAATAACTCGTATAAAAACATCTCGAAAAGCATTAGAAATGTTAAAGTGAATAAAAATTAATTAGTGCAGACAGAGCTTCTGCATAATGTGAGATTAAACATTACTGGATAATTTCAGTAACATTTATGGTAAATTTACTTAGTTTTCTTCAAGGCATCTTTATGTTTTAATATTGCAACGTTAAGTCACGAAAGTCACGCAACAAAAACAGTTAGAGATTAAACTTCATATGACATCATCAGAAAAGTCAAAGTGACATTTACTTAAAGTCACATCATCTATATAAGAACCTAATTATGTTAATGCAAGCCACACATGAAAATAAATAAAAATGGTAAGTGCTGATTAATATTAATGAGAATTATTTTTTTATCTAAGTATTGAAACTGGACTTTGGGTCACAGAAATCTTTTGAATGATGTTCCTGGTAAACATCAAGCCATAGTATAGAGGTCAGTGATTGTTTCATATTAAGGACGAAGCAGAAAAAGCAGCAGCTGTTGCATCGCAGATGGTGTTAAAGTATAGAAACACAGTTTTCATTATGTTTGATAGCCAGTCAGATTTGCCCCTGCTTGTCACCTACATTATGCATTTTGTATAAGCTCACCATTAACATCTGACGGCGTCCGCAGCCAACGCTTTAAACAAACAGAACCGGCAAAGACTTCATTACATCCAAACAGAGAGAAACTGAAACCAAGTGTGTTTCTGTCATTACTCGGTTTTTTCACATGTAAAGCAGGAAAATAATTGTAATAAGTCAAAAGTCAACTCTGCAATTAGCAAGCAACTACTGCCTCACATAAAACCACCTAAGAGTTTGTTGCACCTGAAAGTGCATTTAATTTTGCAGAAAAATTGACACTTTGTAGCAATAAATCAGTTAATTGCATGATAAATTAAAAAGAGGTCCATCATTTCCATGTGGACAACAATCGTCAGAGATATTCTCCCTCTTTTGGTATTGTTGAAGAGCAGCCATTTTGAATAATGTAGTCAGTTTGCACTACCTGCCTCTTTTGCCTGTTTTCCCCGTCAAACCTGAATCATTAATATTTGAAAAGCTATTTTAGTTTTCATTTATTATTTTGGATATTTAAAATGTTTTCTAGTTCTACTGTTAAACATTATTTAGAAATTAAAGGGTTTTTTTCTTATCTTTGAGAGGGTGCATTTGCATTGATATGCCATTATTATTGTAGTAGTGAAATGAAAATAGACTCAAAATGACAGTATTATTGTTTATCGCAACAATTTCTGGGACAATTTATCATCCAGGGAAATTTGTTATTGTGACAGGCGTAGCAGCAACAAAAAAGAGGAAAAAAATAGTTTAAGACCTATTATTAGTGGTCTTAAACCTTTAATGTGTAGCATGTATTGTAGCATTACATTTCTTTCAGTAAAATATTTGCTTTGTTGGAAATAAGTCAAACCAAAACTGTCCATCTGATGAAAATAAGTCAGATAAAATCCACCTGAACTGATGGGAAATGTATTTATTTTTTGTTTGTCTCAATAATATTTTTTCTAATGCTCGACTTCAATATATTCCACATAAAATTTATAAAACTGAGTAACATTTTGTACGTTTTTGAATGTTTTTTTTCAGCTTAGTGTGGCAGCTGTCCAGAGCCACGGACTCCAAACTCCAATCCTGCCCAACAGGAACTTCCATGGATGCCTGGAAAACCTTTTATACAACGACCTTAATTTGATCAAACTGGCCAAACAGAACAGCCCACAGGTCGCTGCACTGGTAAGTTACTCTGTTGGCTTTAACATCGGTTTAATCTTCTATTTATATTGTTCAGATGGCTACACTTCCATGATAATACTTTTTTATGATTTCCTATTTAGAAATGACCTAACTCTCATTGGAATAAACACAAATATAGTGTTTTATTTTCAGATTTCCTTCAAAAGTTATGAAATTGCACATCTTTGCAAATTAAATAATGTAATAATTAATAACATTAAAATCCTAAAAGCAGCCAGATCCATTGAAAACATTTAGGGGTGAAAATATTTGTTACACTTCCAGACTAAGCCAACTGTAAACTGAAAATTATTTGACTTGTGTGTTATGTTATGTAATGTAATGTATGGATCAAAATGCTCAGAAAATCGTATTATGGATTTATCTGTACTTAAATTACAAATCCCCAAGCATTTTTATTCACTACGTTTAGTGCAAGAAAAAACAAACACCTGAAGTCAATCAAAGTAGTTTATTATTTAACATTATTCATTGTAAATCCAAACTTTTAAAACTATTTTGTTTTGTGTGTTTTTAATAAAAAGGACATTTCGTTTTTAAATCGTTCTAGGATTCTGTTATGAGAACAGGATTTCAAAACCCTTGTTATGGTTTGCTAAGTTTAATAAATTAAATACAATTTTACATTTCATTTTAAAAAAATTATGAAATGTAGTTCTACTTATTACAAAAGTCTAAAAAGATGTAATTTTTTACTTTTTTTCATTATAATAAAATGATGTTGGTAATAATTTTACCCTGATTAGAAATAAAATGTTCAATAAACATATTCTTAAGCTGCAGTTGGGGCCACAAAAGATGAGTACAAGGACCAAAGTCGGCCCTTGGGCCACAGCTTGGACACCCCTGGTTTGGTGTGATCTGTTTTTTTTTTTTTTTTTTACCTGAAATCACGATCTGAAACTCTGGACTAGCTTAACTGTATCTGCCACCATCTTTCATTTTTATGCTAATGGTCAGAGCCATGAACATCATCATCATGATTATTATTTAGTTTTTTTTATTTATACTCACCATCATCATCAGCGTCTTTAATGTCATCATATTCTCCTTCATTATCGTCGAAGCCCAAAGCAAAGGAAGGAGCAAAGAAGGAACCAAAACAGGCAGAAGTTTATGACTTATTCTAGATATGATATCTAAAATTAATTTTTAAAGCATTTTAAAGCGCCTCAGGGATGTCTCTCTGGTTTCTGTAATAGTTTATGGAGATTTAGGACACAATGTTTCCTGAGATTTGTGCATAACCTTCATGTTTTTAATTGACGCTAATGTCAATATGGCGGTACAGGTGTCATTTCTCCGAGATGAGACCTCTGTGACATGCAGTCAGACTGATTACGCTGCTGCGGCTGATGAATATTTATGTTTGTCATCTGCTTCATAGTCGTTTCCCCTTCTCTTCTTTCTGCAGGGCAACATGACCTTTTCTTGCAGCGAGCCAGTTTTTGTTGCCGTGACGTTCACTGACTCTCACAGCTTCCTCCAGCTGCCTGTGCTGACATCATGGCTGTCAGGGGTCGTTTCCATAGCGCTACAGTTCAGGACGTGGAACAAGGCAGGGCTGCTGCTGACCTTTGACCTCCAGCAGCAGGAAGGCTCAGTCTTCGTGTATGTCAGTGAAGCCAGGCTTCGCCTTCAGATCAGTAAAGAGGGAAATACTCTCCTGGAGCTCAGCACCGGTAAGTCAGGATCCTGTCAGCTTCATTTGGCTTCAATGTCAGGTAAACTACAAACAAACTGAGGGAATTTTCATGGTAGTTTATTTCCAATGACCAAAAAGTTGCACAAATTGGAATTACGGAAATAAACTCACTTGATTAAAAACACACCAGTTTTGGAGAAATTCACGTTTTTCAATAAAAACTTTTGCTCTTAGATTGAATTAAAATTTGTGTATTTTGCAAAACTCCAATGTAAACAATTTATTTTATTTTTTTGCATCACACGAGACACGTGATCAACAATCGTACATTACTACTGGCAGAAAAGACGAAAAATTGCGCAAATTGAAATTATGAAAATAAACTTGCTTAATGGAAACACGAACATTTTGGGGAAAAAAACACCTGACGTTTTTAGATGAAACGTTTTTCTTTTAGGATGAGGTGGGTTTTCAGCTGTATCGAAATTAATTTGTTTCATGAAAAATGGAAAAAATTTTCTGCATCAGATTAGTCACATGATCAACAACCGGATGTTACTACTGCTAGAAACGACAAAGAAGATGACAGGAAGTAACAGGACGATGACTGTGCATTGTTTTTCAGTGACTCATTGTGTGAACAAACTTATTCACATGTGATTTTAAGTATCTTATTTAATGGAAACACCACAATTACGAAATTTTATTTTTTCAACACTAGTGGACAAAGTTTTTCGCATAGTTGCAATGAAAACGCAGCTACTGATCTCAAAATTGTACAAATTGGAAATACAAAAATAAATTTGCTTTATGGTAACACAATAATTTAGAAAAATGACTGTTTTCTTTATAAGAGCCTTTCCCGCTGCATCAAAAATAGTGTGTTTTCAAATGATGTTACTGCTGGTGGAAATGACAAAGAACAAGACAGGAAGTAGCAGGACGACAATGTTTTTTAATGGAAACACTGCAATTGTAAAAGAGGTTTTTTTTTCAACATTAGCGTCATATCAACAAAGTTTTGCGCTCGAACAACAGATACAACAAATAAAATCAGTTATGAAGTTGTTGTTAGAAAACCTGTCCATCAAAATAAGCACTAGCTGAGACTAAAACACCAGACTGAAGATTTTTATCATCAAGTTTTTGATAGAAAAAGAAAAATGAGAAATTATGTAACCTGTAATTATTGACCTTGTTTTAATCTTTCATGCCATTAATTAATTTATTGCTTGTTGAGAAAGGAGTATGTGAACTAGAAAAATTGCTGTTCCTAGCGAAACAGCCATGAGAATGCATATTTGCAGAATGATTGCTGCAGGAAATGCAAGAAAAAGCAGAACAAAGCATAAGAACCTGAAATATTTGAAATAGTTGGAAACTAGAACATAGCAAAAGAAATAGTATAAATTAGCAGAAGCAGAAATTAGTATAAAACCTGAAATAGTTGAAAAGTAAAACAGCAAAAAAAACACAAATTAGCAGAAGAAGCAGAACATTTTGATATATGAATTGCTAAAATTGATTAAAGTTTGCTGAAGACCTTTGTAGACAGTAAAACCAGTAAAACCAGTAAGGCATGTACAGAAAGGTAGACAAGCAGAATGCTGACGCACAGATAGAAACAGATCACAACAGAGAAATACACTGAAGGAGTAGGAGAAGGTGTGACATGTCTGAACTCCAGAAGAGTTTGACAGAAAACAGTAAGACCCGTAGCAATGATAGTAATAGTTCCTTAAAGTAGACATGTGTGGCTACATTTTAAAGCATAAGTTATTCCTGTACAGTTAAATATGTATAAACAGCATCATTTTGTTTGTCAAAAAGCATGAAAAGTTCAAAAATCGTCACTAGAGTGTACACTATAACATTCCACCATAGGATGACATCGTAAACCTGAACACCATCAAAAATCTGCATAAAACTTAAATCGCAAATGTGGAAAAACCGTAAGAGATATCAAATAGCCGAGACATCTGAATATAGTTTAAAGTCTTGTGACTTGTTTAAAAGTTGAATGGAGTTTCTAAGTTGGAGTAGGCAGAAGTAGTAAGCTGTGGAAAAAGCAGAAGATTTTAGCAGAATTTTGTGGAATTTTGTAGAATTTCAATGTTTTTCAATGGGGCTGGAATTTGCACAAAAGCACAAATATTTCAAAAAGTAAAATAGTGAAGTTTAGCAAAAGACACAGCAATAATGTCCAGAAAAAGCAGAACGTTTCGATATATGAATTAGCACAATTAGTTGAAGTTAGTAGAAGTAGTTAACAACCATGTATGAGACTCGGAGGTTAGTATGAAACTCTAAGTTACAGTTTATCAGTAATTCATTCTCACTGATTAATACTAAGAGAGTTGCTTATAACCAAACAGCCAAGTGAAAATAGGTTGCAGCTTATTGAGTAAAAAGCTAAATTAAACAGGAATGTGACTGTTGTGGATGAAGATCTAGTGCAGAAGTTTGACTTGTTGCTGTAAACGAAGCGTTGCTGTTTCTGTCTGGGTGCGTACGTTCAGGTGCGGGTCTGAATGACGGCCAGTGGCATTCTGTGGAGCTGAACTCGATGGAAAACCGTCTGAGCATCACGGTGGACCGAGACGAAGGAGCCACGGCTCACACCAGCATCCCTCTTCTTCCGGAGGCAGACAGTCAGCTCTTCTTTGGCGGTCAGAGCAAAAACATCACAGATCTGATTAATGTTTGGTATTTAATGCATTTTACAGGCTGGAAGAGACTAAAAAAATCTGTTTTATGTTTTATACAGAAGTATTTCAGTGTGAAAGATGGTAAAACTGCTGACACTGGTTAAAATGTAAGCCTGTACTGCAGACACAATTATCTTTTATAGGTTGGAGTGAGTCAGGCTTTACGCAATTTCTTTTTCTCTTTTTTGCTCCTAATTTAATGCATCACACTCCAGCATACTTTCTTTATTCCTTCTCATTAAAATAACAACTTCTCCTACTTTTGTTTACTGAGGTAACAAAAGTCAAAATTAAAACTGAAAAAAACATGTTTTATCTGTTTTGATGCAGATTAATTAATTAATGTTGATAGCAGAGCCAAAACCGAGATAAACTCTATCAGAAAGACGTTTTTGCACAGCGGCGACTTAAAACATGAAAATCTACAGATGATGTTGTGCTGCTTTTTCTTGTGATGCAATTATTGGGTTAAACCATTTTCCATTTACTATTCCCTTTAGTTAGGACGTTTTTGTAGCACATTAAGTCACTGCACATATCCCCTTATGAGAAAATTGCTGAGCAAAATGTTGCACACTAAATAACAAGTCAGTGTTTTGCAAGGTCTTGCTAGTTATGCTAGCTTGACTATGACAACCTTAACATGTAAATGTGGTGTGGAATTTGGTGTGTTTCGTTTCAAACACAGTTACAAAATAAAAATAAAAAAGGCGACCTGGACATCAACTCTGACAGATCACCAGTAGAGCAGATGTTTAAATTAGCTAATCCACCACCGCTGTGCTAGCTTAGCTATTAGCAGCGTTAGCTAAGCTACCACAGCGATCACTTATTAATAATTGCAAAAATGAAGCTGTTCTTTGTGTGGGAAATGTTTGAGTGCTTTCTTGATAAATAGGTACAGTGGCGTTGTTGTCAGTTGCTATAGCAACAGGTCTGTGTGTAGCATAGCCGACACAGCGAGTGAGGGAAAAAAGTGTATTTCAGTTATTCTTTAACATTTTTTCTGTCTTATTTTTACATTGCTGAGGAGCGAAGCACAAAATTAATAATACCTTCATCTCCGGGTTTCATTTAGTTAACAGAGTTGTTCTACCGCGGTTATGGATAACATGTAAAAGAATCAGCTTTTTGCCCTCCAGCGTTGTGCCCATCTGCCAGATTTCATGATGTGAACAATAACATGCGACGGATCCATACTGTAAGACTGCACTTCATTCTTTCCACTGAATTAATGATTACTGAACATTAAATTAATGTTTTACACACCTTTACGAATGAGTGCAGCAGTTTCGGAGGGGAGAATGAGACTCTAAGTTACAGTTTATCAATATTTATTTGATAGTGTAGACAGCCAAATGGATAATAATAATGTACTTTAAGTGTTAAACAGTTATTGATTAACCTGGGAGGAGTTCCAATTATTTACAGCTGGTAAATATGCTGTATGTGTTTGTACCATCATTTAACTCATAAATCGTAAATGAAGAGGTATTTACTTTCCACCTAACTCAGTGTAACATGTCTCTTTGAAATTTGCCATTTTTCTCTTTCTATGTTTCTAATATTGAAAGTGACACAGAGCAGTGTGTCATCTTATTCACTTCTTCTTCTTCTTCTTCTGTTTTCACGAGCTGAACTGTGTTCCTGACAGCCCGTCTTTAACTGGAGCAGCGCAGAGCCTGCAGCGAAGTCGCTGTATTTGGCCACTCTGTGTCATCATCCAGGATAAACCTAAAGCGTAAATCTCTGAAGGATAATACACGTAGCTTTTTTTTTTTCACACAGGATAAGACTCTTCTTGTGCCTGGAGGCAGAGAGGACTCTAATGAAAAAACACATCCCACAGGCAGAGATAATAGGAAAGGTGTTTGAGGGAAACCAGCTAATAAAATAAGACAGTTATTCATGAAGTGCTTGCATAATTTGAATTAAACACAACAGAGAGAGAAAAATATCGGTTTGATTTTACACTTTTTTGTAGAGGATCCTCAAAAGACAACAAACAATCCTCGAAATGCAAGAGATCCATCACAAATAGTCTCTTCTAGGCTGAAGCGACATTTTGGTGATTTTAAAGTTGGAAGAAGATTCCAGGGTTGCTGACATGTCAGAGTTTTTGTACCAGCTCTCTCTGCAGATGCTTGACATGGCAATTAAATGGATTTTCAGGCAGCAGGATAAAGTCTAAACTTGTTCAGGAACACAAAATATACAATTTATGATCAGAAATCACACTGCAACAAAGATGTAACAGTTTAGCTTTCACCTTATGATGTTGCTTTCTGGGGATTTTACTGTGCATCTGTTTGCTTTGCACTTTTTAACGTTATGACCACAAACATCAATGTGTCTTACTTTGGTTTTATGTGACACTTTTATTTGTCAAAGTAGAAAAAAAGCTGATCTTTCTCAAAGATATGAGTATAGTTCTGCAATTCAGAAAATAGCTGCATTTCCATTAACCGTAATATCCAGGAGTGAGATTACAAAAATAAATTTGCTTTATGGAAACACGCCAGTTTCGAAAAAATTCAAGGTTTTTGTGAAAACATTTTTACCCAAGGATAAGGGGAGTTTTCAGCCATATTGAAATTGGTTTGTTTTACAAAACTGCAATGGATTTTTTTTTCATACAACTGGATGTTACTACTGGAGGAAACGACAAAGAAGATGACAGGAAGTGGTAGGAGGATGATGGCGCAGCGTGTTTCTTTAATGACTTATTGCATGAAAAAACTTATTCACATGTGATTTTAATCGTATTTCTTATTTAATGGAAACACCACAATTGTGAAATTATATTTTTTTGACATTTGCAGAATATCATCAAAGTTTTGAGCAAAATTGTAATGGAAACCCAGCTGGTAAAACAAGATTATAATTTGCTGAAATTGCAAAGGGAGGTAATGGCTAAGCTAGTAACACGCCATTTTTTGATAAAGATTTATTTAAATAAATAGATTTTGCAAAAGTGCAATGGAAACATTTTTTTCGCATTAAGAGCCACTTGATCAACAACCAGATGTAGTGAAGCTTTCACATTCAGTGGTTACTGCGTTTCCATTACAAATGTTTGCAAAACTTTGCCAACATTTCATTAATGTCGAAAAACACAATTTTGGAATTGCGGTGTTTCCAATTAATGCAATCAAAATCCCACGTGAATAAGTGTCTTCATATGAGAATTTGTTAAAAACCTCATCCTCCAACTACTTCCTGTTGTGTTCTTTGTCATGGTTTGCACCAGTGGTAACATCCGGTTGTAGAAAAAGTGTTTCTTTGCAGTTTTGCGAAATAAACCAATGTTGAACAGAGCCCAAAAAAACCCCACCTCATCCTACTTTCAGAACTTTTTATCACAAAACAACAGTTTTGTTTGAAACTGTTATCATGAGGCAAATTTAATTGTGAAATTTCTAATTGTTCAATTATATGACCAATAGAAACGCAGCTAAAGGCTCAATATTTACTTTTTTGGCTACACAAGAGTTCATATCAGAAATATTCATTTTTTTCAATCAGAAACTACAAAGTTAGTTTGACCTCTTTGTTAATAAACACTACAAATCATCACTATTTTATGCCTTTTTTCCTGCTTACTTGTTTCTCTTACCATCCAGCTCATTTGTGTTTGTGCCTTCAGGCTGTCCTGCTCAGAGAGGCGGGCTGAGCTGCAGAAACCCGATTCAGGGGTTCCAGGGATGCATGAGTCTCTTGAAGTTGGACGGCCAAACGGTCGATTTGATAAAAGTGCAGGAAAGACGGCTGGGAAACTACGGCGACCTGAAGATTGATATGTGTGGCATCATTGACAGGTTTGTAAAGCTAAAGTTTGAACAGTTTTCCCTGTGCTGATTCCAGATGAACACGCTGCAAAAACACAAAATATGACCAAGTACTTTTTTGTTTAGTTACTAGTATAAATATCTTAGTGTGCACTTAAAAAAGAGAATGGAGCTCCAACCTAAAAAAATTAATTTGTAATCAGGTTAAGTTGGTTAAACTTTTTTTATTTGCTTTTATTTAACATGACAACTTAAACTTAACTTGGATAAACTTAATTTTTAAAGGACTGCACTGCAAAAATGCAAAATCTTTCCAAGTATGTCTTATTGTACTTTAAATACAAAACTAACTTACAAATAACATTTCAGCTAGATGTAAGAACTTGTTTTAGGTTGATAATTTCTTTATATTGATTTTAAAAAGTACTACACTGCAAAAACACAAAGTTTTAAAAACTCTTTTTAAAAGTTTTTAAAAGTTTTCACGATTATTTTGTTTAATTTCTGGTGCAAATATCTTATTACACTTAGAATAAAACAAAACTAACTTACAAGTTAAGTCTTCAGCAAAATATAAGAGCTTGTTGCCAGTGTAACTAGAATTTTTCATCAATATTAAGGAATTGGTCACGTAAATCTATGGAGCTAAATTGGTGCCATAAAGGCTTTTCAAAACAAAACATTTTGAAACTGAAAAATTTTGAAACTCACAATTATTTTTAATTTGTCTTATTTCAAGTACTCTAAAATATTTACACTAAAAACTAGACCAAATTTTTTGGTAAGATTTTGTCTTTTTGCAGTGCACCAATACAATTCCCAATCGCTGGAGGTTAATCAGCTTAAAGTATGTGCTGCTAAATTCGGGAATTAGTAGAAAAATTAACAGTTTCATTCCTCTTTTGGGTAGCAATTGAATTTAAAAACTATAACTCTGTTCCCCTCCATTTGACTTGGAAACAATTTAATGATGTGGAAACAATAAGATGAAGCTAATTTGCTTTTTCCTCACATTTACACAACTAGAAAAGTCCTTAAGCATCACTTTAGTGTTTGATACATTGAAAAGGGGTTTCAGACAAACATGTTTTTGGCATACAGAACAAAGCAGGAGTGTTTTTGGTTTTCTGAGTTGCTATGGCAACCAACACAGCTTGAGAGTTTTTGAATGGTTGTCTTAAAGCTTTATGGATAAAAATGTCAAAAAAGCTGGAAATTCAGATCTTACTGATTCTCTCGGACCTTTCAAGAGAAATTGTCCTTTGAGCAACTTCAGCTTTTTTCTAGTTTTTTTGTATTTCTACAGGGATTCACTGTCAGGTCTCTGATTCAGACGATAATACGGCAGCACAACATGCAGATTATTAGAACCTGCATGTTCTGACACTGAATACTTATGACCTGAGGTGCATGTAGAGCTGAAACCGATATTTACTTTATTTAAAGACATGTGGCGTCTTTTTCTGGTGTTCTGACATGAAGTCGAACTGAACTTTTCCTTTAGTTCATTTAATTACCAGAATTATTGCTCCGTTTTTAGTTTCTTCACATTCAGAAGTTTACAAACCTTTCCATAGTATTTTGATAGAGTCGCCATTATAGGTAACCTTCTACTAATTTATATTAATGCTGGAATTTTGGAGAACAAAGGAATTTTTTTCCGTTTTGGTCTTTATTTTTAAAACTCTTTAAAAATTATAACGAAAAATTATTATGTATAAAAACTCCCACCAAAGTGGACACTGGAAAATTAGATTTTTGGTCCTACGTTAAAATAAAGCGCCAACATACCACAGTTTTGCTCTGACGTCATTCCTAATCAACATTGCATGTTATTAACTTTATATTCTAATATAGTATTTAATATAGTTCAACGTAAATGTTCGTCCAAACAAATGGACTTCCTGGCGCCATGTATGATTCCCAACAGGAAGCTGTCTGATTGGCTGACAGAGACTTTAGTTTTGGGCTACACTGCCCCCTATAGGTTTGGCATGTTTAAAGCAATGCTCAGGGGTGTATCTACAATGGGGTATTAGCGCCATTGTAGATATAAAAAAAGAGGAGTTAATGTTCTCCAAAAAATTCAGAAACTTTGAGATTAATATTTGAAAATAATTTAGAAAATATTTCAAAAGTCAAAAATCTTTCACCTCCATGCATTGATTGATTGTAAGCATTTGTTTCGTGCATGAATGTGTGACATTGTAATGTAGAGCTGTGTATTATCTACGTATCTTATTTCCTGTTGTAATCTGAGCTAGTGGTAGCATATCTTTATTGAATAAGAAGGGTCCCAGGATTGAACCTTGGGGTACTCCACATGTGATTACTCTCTACGCCGATGAAAAGTTTACTATTGACACAGAAAACGTCCCTGTTCTCTGTTATAGTGTGTTTGACGTGAAATAAATCAACAGATCTGCCTCCATTTAACTGGAAAGTAATAAAAAAACTTATCAGAATATTACAAATCAGTAAAATCTGTGGGTTTGTTTAAAGGCGTAGCAATGTTAGTGTATGTAAACCTCTAAAATTGGAGCAAATAATTAAAGGTTCTCAAATTCTTCAGGCATTCTGGACATAGAAATAGTTTTCTAAAATCTAATTTACATAAAACAGAAATAGTTTCACTGTTAGGAAGTAAGAAAAATGTAGTTTTAACTCAACACATACAACTTTGTCCAGAGCAAAGTGTGTTCTGGGAGTCTTTTGGTCAGTCAGCTGCACTTTTAATGCCCTGCATGTTGAGCTGAACCACTTTGTGAATAAAAGAGAGACGAGACGGCGAATCCCTGAACAGGAGCAGCAGAAACTCAAACAGAAAAGCATGTCTTCCCTCCTGCCCTGGATTCTCAGTTCAGCTGGCTGCCGTAGCTTAAAGTCTTCCCAGAATGCACCAGTGACAGTGAGCATGTCGGGAAAGCTGCTGCGCTGTTTCAGCCGGAGGCGATGATAGAAACTGAGAAGACTGGAGACCTGGAAGTTCAGTAATCCAGGAGAGATTAGAGAGTCAAACCTGAGCAGAAAGTTTTTATTTTCTAACACTGCAGCATGATGGAGGCGCGTGCAAAACGTTAATCACCCTAAAGGCAGGACACACTGATGGAAATTAGTTTCTAATCTTCTGAATTTTGCATAAATCTAGATCAGTGTTTCTCAGACCTCTTCACGCTGAGGAACACTTAACCCATTTGACAAATAATTTGAAATTGACCTTGTATTTATCTTAATATTTACAACCTGATATGAAAAGACCAGATAAGGCAATAATTATTCTGTTCATATGAATATTCCTTGTTTTCTTTCCATCTGTATCTTCAGTTTTTTTTGTTTTTTTTTTAGTTATTCAGTCTGAAGCCACTTATCTGTTATTATTTTTAAACACAATTATTTGGTAAACAAACTGTACGCGTTGCCCTTTGAGGTCACATTACCAAGGAATATGCGAGTCAAGCCGCTGCGCCTATGGCCTCCGCACCACCAGGGTCCTCCAAGAGCACTAAGCGCGCATGAGAGAGAGAGAGAGAGACGTAAGAAAAACAATAGGTGGTGATTACCTCGATTGTTTTAATTTGCGAATAATTGATTTATTGCTTATTGCAACAGACTTACTAGTCACCGTAACTTCATTTTAAAATTTATTTCTATTTATTGATGCTTTTATTTATCAAACTGTGGAAAAATTGTGAATCTTTCAATCCTGACAATAAGGACAGTTTTGGGGGCTTTAAACATAACTAATCGGAATTTACTGTGACAACAACAAATGAAAATCTGATCACGATGAATGATAAACGATATGATAAATGCCCACGCCTAATTTCCAGCATCTGCCATAATAGTTGGTAGAATAACCAATTACTAAAATAAATATTATTTGTCAGTTTTTTAAGCTTCTAGCAGTAATGTTGGCCATGTTGTCTAATGCACTGCTACTGCTAATTAAATGTCAGCCAAAAAACAACTCATATTTTAATAGCTTTTTTTTAATAAAGGTGTATATAGTATTACCTTAAACTAAAGTAAAAAGAATTGCTGAGGAAAAATGAAACACACATCTCTGATTTGTTTTAAATCGCAATGACCTGAAGTAAGAAAAAAAAATCTGAACTTTGATCCTTTAAAAAAAGACTTCAAGTAAAAATCCGAGTCACATGATGGACGTTGTTTCTGTTTTGTGATTCATTTTTCAAACTCTCTGCAAGGTCGCAGCTAAAACATGCCAAGTCTGCAGAAAAAAGATGAATTACAGACTTTGTTCTTTTCTCTCACAAACACAAAAAAGTCTGTTTTTCCAAAACATTTTATTTTAATTTTTTTGCTAACTGCAATGTGTGTTTTTGATGACATTACTATGTTTTTCACCTCAGAGGTCACTTTTATCAGATTCTAAAAAGAAAATAAAAGGTAGAAGGTATTTGAAAAAAATAATTATGTATTTTTATAAAAAGCTCGATAAATTTGACATGTAAGAAAAAATAAAAAATTGGTCATTCTGATCAGAGATCAAGGTCATAAAACTGCAGTGCAGGAAAACGTGCCAGCACTATTTTTGCTCTGTTCCACTTAAAAGTCCCGGTTTCCTCCTGAACGTCAGAACCTTTTTCCATTCAGTCCCACTTATTCCCTTCCACATGTTCTGCTTTTCTTTTCCACCACTTTAGACCCTTTGCTCTTTTACATTTGGTTGGATAAATTTAAAACCAATTATTTACGTTTGTTTCAAAAAAGCAAAACAAACAAAAACAGAAACATTTTTCCTTAGCTGCGTTTCTGTTACAAGTGTGAGCAAGACTTTGTTGGTATTCTGATGATGTCAAAAAACAATTTTGCAATTGCAGTGTTTCAATTTAATAAGAAAAACATTTAAAATCACACATTAACTTTGTTTACGCAATAAGTGATTGTGAATGTGAAATGGCATAAAAATACATAAGAAATAAAAGTTTAAATGTATGTCATAGACTCCTTATGCAAATTAGGTCATTAGCATGAAGCTAAAGCGTGATTAATTGCAACAGCCCACCTTAATAAACTTAAATATTACCTTGCACCTGACTCACGTAATTAGATGTAATGGCAGCAGCTCACAAACGGCTCTGCAGGGAATGAAGTCAGCAGTGCCAGTCGCATGCTGAGCTCAGATTCTGAAACAAAACATTAAACAAAGTTGAGAAGTTTGGAGTCTGGTGTTTGTGTCTCGCTACGCAGTGCCTCGCAAAAATATTCATTTTCCTCCAACTTTTAACATTTCTGTTATAAAACTTGTGAAAACCTTAATTTTGGGCTCTTTTCTGAATTAAGTTTAGGTTTTGTTCAGAGTTAAAAAATATGTTTTGATTAAAACCATCTGGTTGTAGCTTTAGCTGTTTGTTTTGTCTTATTGTCCTTCTGGAAGGTGAAACTCCTTTCCTTTCTCAGGTCTTTTCAACCTTTTAAATGCATTCTGGGTAAATGCAACCAAAACAAACGTGCTAAGCTAGCGCTAGCGGGGAACATAACTTGTCGTCTTTTGCTAAAGGCAAAAGAAAAATCCTCCAACCACTAAAATCTGACATTTTTGTGGTTAACTACATTTTTGTTTACGTTTCGTAAAGAAGAAAGTTGCACTCAGTGTCGTCATCAGAGGTTTTTGTGTCGTTTCTTTCAGTAGTTCTTGTTGCAGCGCCCCCACAGGTGGGGAGGGGAACAGAATTTCTAAGGGTTTGGTTTGTTTGACACTGCAGTGAGAAAGAGAACCACAGCAGCTGAAAATGTAACAAATGTTGCAACTTTGGTCCCCATTCAATCAGAATCCACTTATAATGGCATTTTTGGTTGTTGTAGACAGAATGAAATTTAAAGGAGAACATTTTGGCAAAAAACTCAGAAATTTTTAGGTTAATCTCAGAAATTTTCCAGAAAAAACTTGGAAATTTCTAAGTTTGAAGATTCAAACCGAGTCTCTGTTTTCTGCCCTGCAGGTGCTTGCCGAGTCACTGCGAACACGGAGGAAGATGCTCTCAGTCCTGGAGTAACTTCCACTGCAACTGCTCCGACAGCGGCTACCGAGGAGCCACCTGCCACAGCTGTAAGCGTCGAGGCAGGAAGAGAAACGGCGAAAAATGCAGATTAAAATTAAGATTCAGATTTATTTGTGTCCCAAATTGATGCCTCAGCAAGTATAAAAACTAAAAGACAAAGTATCAAAGTTAAAAAACAAAAACAATAAAACATACCAAAAAATACATCAAATATTAATCAATACATAATGTGAAGAGTACAGCAGTGTATATCATTGTCGACCGACAGATTAACACGGGATTACTGATCTGTGTGTAGCTGAGATACTTTAATCTGTAAAAAAGGAAATCAGTCTTATGCTAATACTGAGGTTCTTCTGCATTCATATAAAAAAATATTCAAAATAAAACGCGTACAATGGCGTTTTGGAGGAAATTTCTGTCACAAAAATCAGAAATTCTGAGATTGAAATCAGAAATTCTTTAGAAAAACCTTGTGAATTTCTGAGTTTTAAAAGTCAAAATTTTTCTCAAAGAAACTCAGATTTTGAGAATGATCTCAAAATCTTTGTAGACTCCAAAAAAAATTTAAACTTTTCATTATTAAAAAGACAGACATTTCCAAGTTTTGTTTAGAGATATTCTGAAATTAATCTCAAAATTTTGATTCTGAGTTTTTCTCTCACACATTTTTGACTTCTGGAGCTCAGAAATGTTCTTGTTTTTTCTAGACAATTTCTGAAATGTCAAAATTTCAGATTTTTCTTACAGGTTTTCAACTTTTCAGATTCAGAAATTTCCAAATGTCTACATTTTTCTGTAGTTCAATCAAAAATTCTCTAGAAAAAAACTTGGATATTTCTCAGTTTTAAAGACCAACGTTTATGAGATTATTATTATTATTCTCTAAATTTCTGAGTTTCTCGCAACAATTCTTTCTTCCAAAAGTTGAAAATTTGCTAGAAAAAAAACTCAGAAATTTTGAGATTAATCTCAGAAGATTTCTAGAATATCCTTGGAAACAGCTGAGCTTGAAAATCTGCCATTTGCTAGAAAATACCCAAAAGTGTTTAGATTAATTTCTGAAATTTTCTATAAAAAAAAAAAAACCCTGGATGTTTCTTAGTTTTTTTTTTTTTTTTACTTTTTCAACATAAGCATTTTTGTTCTTGTTTTGTTTTGGGAAAATCATTTAGTCATTAAAATTTTTATAATTGTATTTTATTTATAACTTAGGATTATTTTATTATGTTTTTTATTTGTGTTTATTTTTTTAATATATAATTTTTTTTACATGAAAAGTGAAAATTATTGAATTAACATTTAAGAGAGTGGTCATATTTTAGCTCTTTTTCTACTTTATTCGAAGCGTAGTTTAAAAATAAATACTTTAAGATGTATCTTCTTTTCAAACCTAAACTTAAAATTTTCTTTTATGTAAAGAAAGAAAATGAATTCTTCCAATCTGCATCTTCCTCTACATTTGTCTAAACACTCATGACGAATGCTGATGTATAAATATTAGTTCTTATATTTCAAACCATATGAACAGAGAGACTGTTATTATCCCAGCCATGTTTTTATTGAGATTACTTTAATTAGACAGTTTGTCCCTCAACAGTCAATTTTCCTGTGCATTTCTTCTTATGCCATTTTTTAAAACCTGTAATTATCTCCGTTCATTCGGGAATCGACCAAACAAAGTGGTGAAACTTTATTATGCTTTGTAAATTACAATCTGGTTTAATTTAAACTTTTTAAAGATTTCTTCTTGTTATATTCACCTGCAGATATCCTACTGTAAATAATTAGTACAAATCGATTTATTGAGTTTCTGTACTGCTTTACTCTACAGAATAGTTAAATAATTTTGTTTTAAATATATGTTTTATTTACAAATGCATTTGTAAACCTACCGATAGTGATGCATTACCTGCAGGTCTTTGGAGACTTTTAGATAAGTTTGCTCTAAATTTTGTACTTTGCTTCTTAGCAAAAATAGCATCATCCCTGGTGATACATAATGCAGGAATGAAATGTCACCTTTCCACGGGGGGATAGCGGAGAAGAGAACAAAGGGACGGCATCCTGCTGGAGATGAAAGCCACAATTTTCTCCCACTTCTGTCTTCAAAGCGCTCCGAAAAGCTCCGTGTCAATTCCCAGCTCCTAAATGCTGCTTCTTTTTTCATAATATTTTTAAGTACCAAAGACTTTCAAGTGCTAAGAATATCTTTAAATACTTTTTTTTCCCCCATTGAAAGAACAAAACCGATCATATTTATTTAATATTTTTATCTACAGGATTGTAGTTTTGACGGTGTTGAAGTCGCAGACGGATCAAAGTACAGTGGGCTAAATGTTCCTTCTGTATCTGCGAAGCTTTGAAACAGAAAAACAAATGTGTAGAATAGAGCAGAAATATTATTTATTGTCCATTTTTCAGAGAAATTCAGGTGTAACAGCAGCAAAGTGACCAGGCAGGGTTACACAAAGTTACAAACAAAACTCAAAACACTCAATAAGAAACTGTAAATGTAAAGGTAAAATTACAACATGAGAAAAAAATACTGGATGGTAATTTTTTTACATTTAAATTATAACTGAAAAATGCACTAAATATACACATGTAGGCACAGAAAGGGCATTGTACTGATTTTTCAGGAAGTTGCAGGAGGAAAAATTCACATTTAGAGTCAGATAGCAAGACTTAGGGAAAAAAGTTTAATTTTCTTCAATAAAAGACTTTTAGGAGTATTTTTTACTGCACTGCAAAAACAAAATCGTATCATGTATTATTGGTTTAGTTTCTAGTGCAAATATCTTAGTACTCTTGAAATGAGACAAAACTAACTCACAAATAACTTTTCAGCAGGATAAGCTTGTTTTAAGAAAATAATTTATTTATATTGAGGAAAAATTACTCATTCCATTGGAAACTAATTTTACTTATAACAAAACATGCATCCAGTGTTATAAATGAAATAATCTGCCAGTGGAACTGAAACTATTTCATCAATATTAAGAATTTATTGACTTAAAACAACCTTTTATATTTGCTGAAAAACTACTTCTAAGTCAGTTTTATCTTATTTTAAATACATTGAGATATTTGTACTATAAACTAGACCGAAAATACTAAGATTTTCTGTTTTTGCAGTGTGCTTTTACTTGTGCAAACTTTCATTAACTTCAGTGGATGAAGAACAAACTTGTTTTAACTAAATTTTGTTACTTTTATGAATTTTATACCGAAAGAAAGTGATTTGAAGTAATTTTACTTCTCTAAATTATAGACAGCTGTTATAAAATTAACTTTGTTTGCAATTTTGACTTTAATCTCAGAATTTTGAGAGGGGAAACAAAGTCAGAATTTGGGGAAGAAAGTAATAATTCTGAGAAAAAAAATCATAATTCTAAGAAAAAGTAAAAAATTTTGGGCAAAAAAGTTAGAATTTGGAGAAAAAAAGTCAAAATTGGGGTATATAAAAAAAGATTAGAATATTAAGAAAAGTGAGAATTTCTTTTCAGTGTTCCTTATCCCTTTCTGTAATGTTATGTTATATTTTCTCTGTAGCAAAATACGAACAGTCGTGTGAGGTCTACAAACACAAAGGCGACCCATCGGGTCACTTTCACATCGACGTGGACGGCAGCGGGCCAATCAAACCCCAGCTCGTTTACTGCAACATGACAGGTAAAAAAAACATAATTAAAAATGTAGATTTCTTTTCATTTCACACAAACATTTAATAAGCTGCGTTATTGTTGTTTTGTGTCCTCCAGAGGACCAGACGTGGATTATAATCCAGCATAATAACACAGAGCTGACTCCAGTCCAGGCCTCTGCTGACACTAACCAACACTTCGTCAGCTTCCTGTATCCGTCTGAAGAGAAGCAGCTTTCCGCCATCATCAGCCAATCAGAGCACTGCGAGCAGGAGCTTTCCTATCACTGCAGGAAGTCCCGCCTCTCCAACAGCCTGGGTAAGATCTGGAAAAGTAAAACATAAAAAGATGTCTGGAGGCAACGTCTTTGCAAAGTAAGCTTTTCTATATCTGAAACCAGGACAGAGTGGAGGGAACTGCTGATTTAGTCCGTTAAGTTACTATTTAAAACATTAATTAAATTTCACTTCCTTATTATCTCCGCCGCTTTACAGCACCTAATTGTTTTGGAAATCATCAGATTTTATTCTTTTATTAAACGAGGATTTAAATACACAGCTGAAGGCTGTTGGAAGGAATTAAAGAGCACAGAGTCTGATGAACTTCTTCTCAAAATGCTTCTTATCAACTTGAAGGGGAGAAAACGGCACTTATTTCCTGTCGGGGTTCAAATGCACTGCAAAAACACAAAATCCTACACAATATGGTTAGACCAGTTTATAATGCAGATATCTACGGCAGAATGTTAGGGCCTCTATTCAAGAAACAAAAAATTAAAAGGGAGTAAATTTTCACCAAAACCTCCATTTCAGAATAATCTCAGAAACTTTCTGTAAAAAAACTGAAATTTCTGAGTCTGAAAAGCCGAAAAATTGCTAGAAGAAACTCAGAAATTTAGAGAATAATCTCTGGAACATTTTCTGGAAAAAACTTGAACATTTCTGAGTTTGAAAAGTCAAAAGATTGTGAGAAAAAAATGAAATTTAAAGAATAATCTTTTGAAACTCAGAACATTGTTTAAAGTAATTTAATTTCTTTTTTCAAACTCAGAATTTTTTTCTAGAAAGTTTCTCAGATTAATCTTAAAATTTTAGTTGGTTTTTTTAGCAGATTTTTAGCTTTTCATGTTTAGAAATCTCCAAGGTTTCTCAAAAAAATTCCTGAGAATTTTGGCAAAAATTTACTCCTTTTTTGCTTTTTATTTTTTTAGCCTTTATATCTTAGCAGACCGGAAATAAGATAAAATCTTACAAGTAACATTTTAACCAGACATGGGCGTTTGATTTAAGGCAATAAATTTTGTATATTAATTAAAACTTAGTTCCATTGGCAGATATTTTCACCTAAAACTTGGGAAAGTGTTTTTTTATAAGTGAAAACTCAAAATTTGTAACAATACTCAAGAATTATCAACTTAAAACAAGTGCCTTTATCTTTCTAAAAAGTTACCTATAAATTAATCTTATCTGATTTCATATGTACTAAGATATTTACACTAGAAATACTTTTTGTTTTTGAAGTGCAGGCAATCCAATAATGCCAGAAATCTTAAAGACTTGCATGTGTTGGCAGACAAGACAAGCAGAAGCTGCTTTGGGTAAATATTTTATGTATATTGGAGAGATTAATTTGCTAAATCTGTTAAGTAGGGGAGAATTAAAAAAACATGAATTAATGAAAATTGTATGTCACTGATTGACTCTTTTCACACAGCAGTGGCACTACATTGATGCCAAGAAAATGTCCTTGTAAATCTCTTTGTTTCTTTTTAGTTGTTCAAAAAGCATTGCATCAGAGGGTGTGTGTGTGTGTGTGTGTGTGTGTGTGTGTGTGTTGGGAGAAGCTGAGTTTTTACTGTGACTTAACTCATTTCTTGCTAACAGATGTTTTCTGAGCTCATTTGCCTTAATTTCCAACTCTGTGAACTTAAAAACAGAATCTGTTAATCCGTTAGGTGAATAAAGTTGCATCATTTCTACCTTCCAAAGGAATTTATATAAAATGTTTATTAGTCTTCTCTGTTTAACATTCTACAATGTTTTATGACAGTCTAGAAGTTGAAACAATGCATTGTAGTCACTACTTTAAATCAAAAGCGCAGTTTAATTCTTACTTCATACAGGGGAGCTATATGGAGTTACATTGGGGCCATAAAGTTTGTTCAAAAGAAAAAAAATAACCTGGAAAGAATAAATTTGAAACTGTAAAATTATTTTGTAACTGAAAAAAGAAGTTTTCACATATTTTTTTCTGTTTCAAACATTGGGCTTTTGCCTCTTCCTATAAAAAATTTACTCCTATCACAATTTTTTTTATAATTTTTTTTTTTTAATTAAATCACAATTTTTTAAATTAATATCTTTTATCTGTATTTAAAAATGTTAAACTATTAAATAAATGTAAATTATTCCATTATTTTTCTGCATGTGAACCAGTGATGTCTGCTTTGTTTTTGTTTTAGATGGGACTCCTTTCAGCTGGTGGGTCGGCGGCCCGGCTTCGGGTCAGATCCAGAACTTTTGGGGCAGAGCTTTGCCCGGCAGCCAGCAGTGCGCATGTGGTCTGCAGGACAACTGCCTCGACTCGAGCTTCCACTGCAACTGTGATGCTGACTATGACCTATGGTACGCCGAATTATTCTGCAGCTGCATTTCTATTGATCATAAGACATTTTGGAATTAAATTCACTTAGTAGAAACATGCCAATTAAAAAATTATATTCTGACTTTTTGATAAAATATTTTTGTGCTGGGAGGATGTGGTTTTTTTGGTAATCAAAATTGGTTTATGTTTCCAAAACTGCTATGAAAATACTTTTTTGCTTCACGTGAATCACATAATCAAAACCCAGATGTTACTACTGGCAGAAACAACGAAGAAGACGACAGGAAGTGGAAGTGGCTTTTTGAATACTTATCTCGTGAACTAACGTATTCACATGTGATTTTAGTTGCGTTTCTTATTTAATGGAAACATCATAATCGCAAAATTGTGTGGGTTTTTTGGCATTAGCGGAATATTGACAAAGTTTTGTACACGTAGGAAATGCAGCTCCTTAAAAGATGTGTTTAGACCTTTAAGATTTTCTCTTGAAGGTTTTTTTTTTAAGTTAAAACCAGTGGTGGGTACTGCTAACTACAGAGTCAGCTAACTCCAAGGCACTAATTATTAACATTTGTTCTAATAATGGTAAAGCATTACAGTAGCTGCATTTCCATTACAAATGTGCGCCAATGTGGAAAAAAACTAATTTTGCTTTTGCAGTGATTCCATTGAATAAGAAACTCAATTAAAATCACACATGAATAAGTTTCTTCAAGCGATAAATTATTAAAAACATGACATATCATCATCCCCCAACTACTTCCTGTCATCTTCTTTGTGGTTTCCTCAAGTGGTAACAGCCAGTTGTAGATCATGTGACTCGTGATGTAAAAAAAAAAAAGTGTTTCCGTTGCAGTTTTTGAAATAAACCAATTTTGACACAACCGAGAAAACAACTTTTTATCAAAAAACTTGACATTTTTCAAGGTTATTTAGTTTCCATTAAGACAAATTTATTTTCAAAATGTAAAATTTCACACTTATATGGTCAACACATAGCAGAAGCTAATCACCAGACTGCAACCGCTCAAGAATTAATTGAACTTTGACATTAAAATCTAAATGTTATAAACTACATTTAGACATTGCATTTATGTTTATATATTGTTCTCTTTAGTTTGTGTTTTATATTATCAGTTTCTTGTTTTAAATAAAGTTATAGGGGGAAAAAGAGACGAATGAACAGCTTTCATGTCCTTCAAAATAAAAGCATGAATATAAATGTCTATTTGAACAGAAGAAATATTAATCAAAACTTACTCAACTTACAAAACAGACAAATAATTACCACATTAGAATTTAACCGTTATATATGTATTTAGTAGAAATGAAGTGTGCTAAAGTTAGCTAAATTGCTAAACAGAAGAAATGGCTCCATTATTCGCGCCTCAGCAGATTAGTGGAAGTTTGCCCACTACTGGATGAAACCATTTCAGTAACTTCATTGTTTAATCTTAATGTTCTGCCCAAACAGAAACAGTTTTGATAATAAAAGTGTTTCCTGAAATTTTTAAACTCATAAATTACTTTCTGATTTGAGGATTCTTCTATTCCAGGAACAATAATCTCATCCCAGATTATCTCCTGTTGTTAAATTCTGCTTCACTTTGTTGCTGCCAGTATCTTATCAGATCAAATCCCACATTATTTCATTCTTGTGTTTTGCAGCAACAGAACAGTTGGCTTGGATGTGCAAATGAATCACTAAGCTAACACTGTCCATCATAAGACGTTGTGTCAACTGAAATTCTTTTTTTTTCTCAGTCAGCACATCCTCAACTAACCCTGTGAGAACAAATGACTAGTCGAAGCAGAGTTTTTGCTTTCCATACATAATTTCTTCCACTTTTTTAGTTTAGTTTGACTTTCTGCGGGCAAACTTTTACCTTTTCTTATTACACTGCAAAAACACAAAGTTTGTTACCAAATATATTTGTTTTAGTTTCCAGTGCAGATATTGAAATAAGACAAAACTAACTCACAAGTGACTTTTCAAGAAGACGTATGAGCTTGTTTTAAGTGAATAATTTTTCAATATTTATTTAAAAAACATTCTAGTTTCATTGGCAGATTTTTTCACTTATAACAAAAGATTTTTCCCCTGTTATAAGTGAAATAATCTCCCAATAGAGCCAGTACTTTTTATCAATATTAAGGAATTATTGGCATAAAACGTGCTACTCTATATATCATGTAAGTTAGTTTTGTCTTATTTCAACTGTACTAAGATATTTGCACTAAAATAGACCAAAAATACTTAGTAAGTGTTTGTGTTTTTGCAGTGTACTACTTTTTCTTCAACATTCAGCAATTATTTACTAAAACAAACTCCTATATTTTGCTGAAAAGTTGTCAGTTAATTTGATCTTGTTTCAAGTGTGCTGAGATATTTTCACTCAAAATTAGACAAAAACTACTTGGTAAAATGTTCTGTTTTTGCAGTGTAGAACCTTTTGAATATTGAATATTGCACAGACACAGCAATGGCTTCCTTATTCAATAATTATAGTGGTTAACTGTACAAAAAACAGCAGGAAAAAGGAGGAAAACAGAAAACTCTTAAATGCTGAGGACATTTTTGTTGAGTTGGCCCAACTGGTTAAAGTTTTCTTTCTTCAACTTGTACTTAGTGTACTTATTTTCCTCCTTTGCAGTTCAATAGTGAAATAATATTACTTTTTCATCAATATTAAGAAATTATTTACTTAAAACAAGCTCCTATGTGTTACTTGTAAGTTTTGTCTTAATTCAAGTGTAGATATTTGCACTAAAACTAGACTAAAATTACTTGTTAAGTCTTTCTGTTTTTGCAGTGTACTTCTGATTGCTGCTCTCTGTTTCTCTTCTTCCTTGTCAGGACTGAGGACTCTGACCTTCTCACCCATAAGGAGAGCCTCCCAGTCCGGTCGCTGGTGCTGGGAGACGTTCACCGTCCGGGTTCAGAGGCTGCCTACAGGGTGGGGGCTCTCCGTTGCCATGGAGACAGTAAGTCCAGGGGCGTGGCCTCAGAGCTGGCTGGGGCGCGGGCAGAGGCGGGACCCAAACATTATACTTAGTAACTACTTCAACATATTTTAACTCAAGTAAAAGTGTTTTTCTATCTTTTCTCTCTTTTTATCTTTTTTTTGTTTGGATTTCTATCTTTCTCCTAATTTTCCTTTCTCTTTTCTTCTTTCCCTCTTTTTTATGTGTTTTTTTTCATTTTCTCTTCTTTCTTTTTTCCATGTTCCATTTTTTTTTTCCACTGCAGCAAATTAAACTTGCTAATTAGCAGACAGCCCGCTAAAATATGGCTCCCTTATGCTACATAATAATAACTATCAATAGAAAATGTAAAATAAATTAAACTAGGTGATATATTTTACTTGTGATGAATGCTTATAATTTCTCCATTAAGTTTAATGAGTTAGTAAAATAATGCCTAAAGATAAATCAACATAAATGGGATAGCATAGCTGCTGTTGTGCCTTTTTTCCTCACCTAATTAGCCGAACAGTTGGTTCATTTGTTTACTACATGGTTTCCATTACACAGCCCTCATAATGAGTTTTCTCTTTAATGAGCTTTATTCCAATGTGATATATGCGACACTCGTGTAAAAAAAAAAGAAAGTTGTGCCTCAGTTTTTCTAGATGGAAACAGAAAACTGTTTGTTTCTTGCAGAAAACTTCTGGAATGCTGCGTTTTTTGACAAGGAGACGTCGTACCTTCACTTCCCCACCTTTCATGGAGAGCTGAACGCAGACATCTCCTATCTGTTTAAGACGACATCTTCCTCTGGGCTTTTCCTTGAAAACCTCGGCATCAAGGACTTCATTCGAATAGAGCTCAGGTGTAAGTGACATCTCAATGTTTTTGCTGTCTTGTTCTGCAAAAGGGTTTGTGTTGTTTTCCATCTGACCACAGTCTGCAGCTCTGATCGTTATTCTGGAGCGCATCCCTTGAGAGGATTCGCAATCAGGTGTTTTAATATCGAACTGCAGAGGAGGAAAGGTCTTCTCTGCTTGCTTACTTTCTTCTGAGTTAAAGTTCAACGCACAAGTTGAAGAAAGAAAACTTGAGCCATTCGGGTTGACTCAACAAAATGTCCTCAGTTACATAAGTATTTACTGCTTTCTTCCTTTTTTCTGCTTTTTTTCTAGAGTTAACAATGAAAATTTATAGAATAATGCAGACAGTGCTGTCAGTGCAATATTCAGTATTCAAAAGGCTCTGCACTGCAAAAACACAAAATCTTACCAAATATTTTTGGTTTAGTTTGTAGTTCAAATATCTTAGTACACTTGAAATAAGGCAAAACCAACTTTTTACTAAAATATATGATCTTCTTGCCAGTGGAACTAGGAATTTTCATAAATAAAAAGGAATTGTTGACGTCAAACTATGGAGCTAAATTGAGGCCATAAACGTTGTTCAGAAGAAAAAACACTGAGAATTTATTTTGAAACTAAAAAAAAAAAAAAGAATTGAAAGTGAACAAAGATTTGAAAACGGGAAAAAAAAAAATTCAAAACTACTTTTGCAATTCAAGATTTTTTCTTTTGGCCTTGATTTAGCTCCATATAATACAAGTGCCTATTTCTTGCCGAAAAGTTATTTGTAAATTAGTTTTTTCTTTTTTCAAATGTACTAAGATATTTGCACTATAAACCTTTTTGCATTTTTGCAGTGTAAACAGCAGAGAATAGATTTTTTCACTTCAAACAAGACAAAAGTAAAGAGTAAAATCGTTTGCCAGATGGACAAATTATTGACATAAAACTTTGTAACTAAATAGCAACCATAAGGTTTGTTCAAAAGAAAAGATAAATGAAACTGAAAAATAAAGTTCAAAACTGAAAAAATGGTCAAATCTACTTTTCAGATTCAAGTGGGTTTTTTCAGTGTCTGTTTTTTTTTCCTTTTGAACAAATGTTATGGTCCCAATTTAGCTCCATATAAGACAAGTTCCTGTATCTTGCTGAAAAATTACTTGTAAGTTGTCTGAGAGTGTAGAAACTGGACCAAAAATATTTGGTAATATTTTCTATTTTTGCAGTGTAGATGCAGCAGTTTTGGTTCTGTATGTACACATTGAAAAACAGTCATACATTTCTGATATCTTGTGATTTGAATATTGTGGACTCTAAAATGCCACAACTTGGAGTTCACAAATACAGAACATCCTCCCAAACTATCAAAAAAATATTTGTCCTGTTTTAAGCTTTTTTATTGGAGCATTTAGGGAAAAGAAGCAGCTGATGATGTCATGCCTGAGGCCTCCGTGTCACATTTCAATTGATTTAGCTGAAACCGAAGATCCCTAATTGCAAAAGATAAAACTGAAGAGCTCTGACTCCGGGGGATAGTTAGCTTTTTGCTGACAAAACATGCTATAAATGCAGAAACTCCCTCCCATGAAGCGTTTAGCTGCACACTTCCCCTTCTCAATAAACCATTGGATATTTAAAGTGTGCATAGCAGATTTTGCTGCATTTGTGGTTTTGTCTTTCGTTTTCTTGCCGTTCTGCTCCGCATTCTTGACTCATTTTGGGGGTTTTGTTGGCCCCAGGATAAACTCATGGTGGAATTTTTCTGCAGAGCTCGTAGATGATGTATTGGATCGTAAAAGACGCAGGAGTCCCCACAGTCGGGGACCCATTCTGTAATTTCATACCAATCCCAGGAAAAAAACAAACAAAAACAAAAAAACTTTCACACATAATCAAAACCAATGTAGCTTAACAAAACATTCCTGTTGGAAAAGGAGCAGGAAGAAGTGAACACTTTAATTTAATCCTACTCCTTTTCTCAATTCAATGAAATATATTGCTTACTGACTCAATAATTATCAGAAATTTGTAATTAAAACTATGTTATGGTATTCATATGAATATACGGAGCTCCAGAACCGACAAATAGATTGTATTACATATAATTTCTATATTATAATACAGATATTATATGTAATATAATAGGTATTATGTTACATATAAAACATATTACATATAATATGTATTATATGTAACACATGTAATTCCTCCCACGATTACATGTGTATTACATATGTAATACACATTTGTTTTATATTATTAACAAAATAATTTTTTTTCTTGGGAAATAAATAATTATTTATCATTATTTTACCAAAAACACCACCTGATTTGGATATGGGCCTAAACAAAAAATGAGTGTTTCACCTCATACTGGATGCATTAAGTTGTATATAAACTTCTTCATGTGTTGATCTTAAATCTTGGAAATTCACTCGGCGTGTGAGCAAAAGTGCAGCTGGCTTGCAGAAATAGACAGATTGAGTCGAACGCTGCTGCTGCTCCATGAAGAAGACTCATTGTTAACTCAGAGCACGCAGGTTTTCGTTGCACTGCGTTGTTATCGTGACAGCTGGAGTTAAGATGTCTCTGAATCATTATTACTCATAACATGACTGGAGCCAGACAGCTGTTTACAAATGAAGTTATGATTCCTTGAGAGTGCTTGCTTGTGCGTGTTTTCATTCTTATCTCAGTCCTACAGCAACATATGGTTTCTCAACTAGAACAAGAGAGTGGCAGTTTTTTAACTCTCGGCTTTTGTTTCCCCAAGTGATGGGAGTATAAGATAGGTCTATGGTCTATACAAAACATGTTCATTACAGTTTTCTCCACAAAGTCATTCTTACATATTGAGATTTTAGTTTTATCATTTCTGCTAGTTTTGAGATTCTTTCAGAATAAGATGTTTTAGGGAGTCTGTCACTTTAAATCCAAATAAACTGCTGCTGGTTACATCTTTCACATTTGAAAATGGCTGCATAACAAGTTTATTTAACATGACTTTTTGTCAAATTTCTTTATTATAATCATCAAGCAAATGTCCGTCAATTATATTGATCAGCGTTCAATTTGCATTAATCAAAGGCAACTGTAAAAAAGTTATAATGTGACTTTATTCTCATATTATTTCAACTTTATTTTCATAATATTATGAGACCAAAGTCAAAATAATGTCAGAATAAAATAATATTTCAACTTTATTCTCATTATTTTGACTTTATTACGACTATTCTCATATTATTACGACTTTTTTCTTGTATAATTTTGATTTTATTCACATATGTCTTTATTCTTGCAATATTATGATTTTATTCTTGTAATATTTTGATTTTATTATTTATTTGCAGTTTTCTGGAGGTTTGTTCCAGATTTATGGTGAATAGAAGCTGAATGCTATTTCTCCATGTCTGGTTCTGGTTCTGTGGAAGCAGAGCAAACCAGAACAGACTGTGATAAAACTAGCAGACCAAATGTGCTGGAGCTCTGCTTGGGTTGCTAGGCGACAGGCAGAGTTCCGCTGGGGTTGCTAGGTAATGGGCTGAGCGGCTCTGGGGTTACTAGGTGAAGGGTCACAGTGGCTACTGATTGGTGATGTTACATTTGGAAGGTTTTTGAAATAATTCATGATTCCAGACACCAAAAAACATGAATTTATTGCCAAAATACGGCAGCATGTTTTTTTTTTTTTTTAAAGCAGTAAAAACCCAAACCGAATTACAAAAATGTGCAAAATGTGAATTTTGCAACATATGAGTGAAAAAAATAAGTGAAGTAATGATCAGTATTAAAAGTCTGGGATCCACAACAGAAATAGTTCTTCATGCAGAGAAGGACGGATCCGAAATGCTCCAGGAGTCCTGGCCTGTCGCCTGGGTTGAGGAGGCAAAATTAGTGAATGTGGGACTTTAACTGCAATGCAGAGAGCAGACGGATAAAACAGCATCAACAAATCAATCCATCCGCCTTCACCGGCTGTGAGAACAGTACTTATGTGATACTTCATGAATAAACATGAAGAGAAAAACAGTTTTCATCCATGAAAAATGGAGGTAAATCAAAAGCTTTCTACTTTGTGTTTTAAGTGCATATGGCTTTTCCATCCCATCTAAAAATATATATGTTTTTTTATGTTTGTTTCTCTAGGACATATTTAATGAAAATCACAATCATAAATGTAGTTTTATATAAGGAAATCCTGCACTTAGGCAAGAGAATCGGTTTTTGTTTTGGATAATGATAAAAAGTCAGCATTAAATTTGTTTATTAGTCTCATATGTTTGTATATTTTGAATGTATTATGGAGTCTTAGGGCCATACTAAGAGAAAAGAAAATTACAAGAATAAAGTAATAATATTAGGAGAATAAAATCATTTAAGTTAATAAATTATTCAATTATTATTGTAATTAGTAAATATGAGAAAGATATTATTATGAGAATATAGTAAAAAAGAAAGAATGAAGTCATTATTTAAATGACTAAATAAGTTATTATTTAAATTATTATTTAATGTCTATATTTTTAGAATAAAGTCAGTATTATGAGAATAAAGTAAACAAAATTATGAGAATAAAGTCATAATACTATAACTTTATTCTTGTGTTAAATTTTTTACTTCCTTTGCATGGCTCTAGTACTCCGTCATAGGAATGCAATTTAACAAGGTTTTTTAACTACGTTAAAATGTGGAAAGCATTTTAGTCTTTCTATATGATTAAATTAAAGTGACTTTACGTTTCAGTGTTAAACTAAATCTGTTCGTTTTGGCAAGTTCCTTCAGACGTCTGTTGTGAAGCAGCGAAATATAAATAAACTGGATTTATTTAAATTAGAACTGGCTGATGCACAGATCCTCATCCACACAGAAACATGTTGGTAGCAGCGTCTCTTTGCTTCCTGCCCACAGATCTGAGTCCAGCTGTCCGTCTGTACTGTCAGCAGACGGGCAGTTCGCCATGTCATGATGGAGGAACACAACCAACCAAAACGTTTATTAAAAATGGTGCAATCTGGAGCCAGATTAGAGAAAACCGTCCTTAAAATTCACTAAGAAGTTAAACTAGTGCAAAGAAATATGATAATAAATGTTTAAAAAGCAAAATGTGCTGCTTAATAAAACTTGATTATTACAAGAAGAAAGAATATTATTACAGTGTTACAAGAATAAAGTCATAAAATTAAGAGAATAAAGTTGTACAAAAATAAAGTTGAAATATTACGAGTTATAATATTCTGGCTTTATCCTCATAATTCTACACTTTTATTATTATGTCAATGTTTTTCTCATAAATATTATAATAGTTTGACTATACTCATTGTTTTGGATTTATTCTGTTTATTCAAGTTTATTCTCTTAATATTATGACTTTATTCTTCAAATATTATGACTATTTTCATATTATTATGACTTCATTGTCATACGAGTTTATTCTCATAATATTATGACTTTGTTTTTCTAATTTTATTACTTTTTTACTCATAATTTAATTGTATTTTATATTATTTTCTCCGTTGTATGTTTGTATGATGGAGACATTCACAGTATTTCTACTTCACGCACATCATGCTCTCATTTTACAGCTTTGAGTCCAAGAAGAACAAAAACTATTTTCAAATTATTGTGAAGCTTCTTTTTAGAGTAAATTATTACATTTCATTCACTGAGCTGTTTGAACATTTACTTGTTTTTCTCAGCATCAAACTGTGAGAGAAATTGTTTTGCACAAATGAAATTAACCAACTTTCACAGTGTCTTTATTTTTTATGAAAAAAGGATTTTACTTATTTTTGTGTCTGTTTACTTCATTACAATTTGAGGAAAATATATACAGCTAATTTCTTACTCGTCAAAAGGCATAATAATTATAAGCATAAATGTTTATTTTATGGTTTTGTTTCCTCTTCATCAGCTTCCACAGAGGTCGTCTTCTCTTTGGATGTGGGGAACGGACCTCTGGAGGTCAAAGTGCGCTCCGACCTCCCGCTAAATGACAACCGGTGGCACAGTGTGAGAGCTGAGCGAAACGTGAAGGAGGCGTCGCTGCGTGTCGACGACCTGCCTGCTGCCGTACGAGAAGCTCCAGCTGATGGGTTTATTCATCTGCAGCTCAACAGCCAGCTATTTATAGGTGAGAAGCAAAGGTGGGAGTTTTTCCGTATGACTTGACAACAGAACGAACCGTGATGCTCACTTTAGGTGGAGATGAGCTTTCAGCAGAACATTGCACTTTAACAAGGTGAACAGAAGTTTAAATAAACAGTTTCTCATCAAATCTGAGCAGATCACATTATAAGCAAAATGATGATTTTGAGATTTTTTATCATCTTGGAAGGTTTCTGCAAACTATGAGCGTCTGAAAAGACAGTTTTTTTATTTAAGGATGACCTATTAAGGTTAAAATAGGTCTATGGGGAATACAAAACATATTTATTATATTTGTTTTGCACAAAATTATTCTTAGATAATGATATTTTAGTCTGCTCAGTCTACTGATTATTTTGTTGTAGGCCGCCTGGTCACTTGAAATCCAAGTGGTGGGTGGTGGCACCTCTTAGGTCCATGCTTGTAAAATTCAAATGTACAAACATGGACCTAAGAGGAGAAGCGAGCAGCACAGACATTGGTGTGTGAGTTTACACACATGTGAGCGTAAACTCAATGTTTACGCTCACATGTGAAAATTCCTGCATTTACACAACCTTACTTTTGTGAAAAGCAGAAGCAAGTGGTTTCTGGATGGTAAGTCAACAACTAAACACTTGTCTTTTCCAGCAGCCATTGTACAGTGCATACAGCAGTAAAACCAGCTGCTCAAATGTGCTGCAACTCTGCTTGGTGGCTGGGCTTGTCTGGAGTTGCTAAAATGACGTTACATTTTGAATGTTTTTTGAAACAGCTTATTTTCTAGATACCACGAAACATTAACTTTTTAACTTATTGCCAAAAAGAAATGTTGGGTGTTTTTTTAAGTGTTTGGTCTGTTTTTAGAAGCAGTAGAAACCCAAATGAAAGCACAAAAGCTGTGGAAAAAGGGAATTTTGGACGTTTTTGTACTCTTTACAAGTATGTCACAGGTTCTGTCTTGAACCTTTATTTTAATAAATGATGATGATTTAATTTTCCCTTGAATCATCAACAAAGTGCTTTTAGGAAACTGACTGTCTGTTGAGGTTTTCCTCAATAATTTAACAGAAGAAAGAAATCCGTCCTTGGTTTTAGGGATTTATCTCTGCAAATATTATGAACATTTACACACATGAATGTTGAATGAAATAAAAGCAACGCTGAATATTGATGAAGCTGGAAAGATGCAGAACTGACTGGCTGACAGGATTAATCTCATAATCCTCTGACAGCAACCATGAAGAAGAGACTCTCATCAGAATCCACTGCTCTGATCGCCGACTACCGGCATGTTGATGGGACGTTTGAATGGAAGTGGGAATGTGGGGATTATGAGATCCACAGCTTTCTGAGCCGTCGATTGTGCTGTCGACAAAGATCTTACTCAAGGTGGATTTGAGGAATCTCAGTTCTATTCCTGTAGAATTGTTGTTTTATCCGTGTGTGAAAAGAAAACTCACTAAACAGCAAAAGTATTTCATGCTTTGATAAATGGCTTAGTGCACTGGTGTAAAGATTACAGTGGGTGTTTGTTGGGCAAGTTGTTTATTTTCCTTTAAATTATGTCCCACTTGTAAAGAAAATACATTTTTGAGTTTAGCAGTATAGTTGGGTGAAAAACCCAAAAATCGTGTCCACCTGTCCCAAACATCTTTTGGAGGAAGCAACGCAACGATGTCGGGTGGATTCTCACCAAAGCAGAGAAATACTGAGATGAGATTCTGCAACCTGTGGAAATTACACAACTCTAAGAGACCAAACGGCTTCCTTCAAGGCGTGAATGTTCGACCGCAAACAGCGGGATTTATACGGGAGAGGATTAGGGACACGAACAAAAAATTATTTTTTATTTAATCTCAGAATTCTGGCTTTAATCTTCAGGGATCAAAATTCTGAATTCTGAGAAACAAAAGTCAGAGTGCAGAGAAAATAAGAAATTTTTTAATTATTCTCAGAAATTTTGGGGGGAAAAGTTGAAATTTCTGAGTTTCAAAAGTCAAAAATTTTCCAGGTAAGCAGGAGAAAGTTTAAACTTTAAGTGAAATATGAATCGACCAATTGCCAGCCTGGTTTGGCAGTGTTGTGTTTTTCTTCTTCATTTCCAGCTATTCTGCTTTAAAAGTTGTTTTTGTCTAAAGTTTAGAGCCCATATGCTAGTCGATGGTAAATTGTTTCTCTATCTGTTCAAGTCAGAACAGGCCCTTCAACCGGTTTCAACCGGTTTATGCTCTAACAAAGTGTGGTAGGAAAGTAAAACAGCTTAAATGGCTGAAATTGTTGCTGTCATGCAGGATTTTGGGTCTGACTCACAGCATTTCTGTCTTCCAGGCAGCTTCAGTCCTTTTCCCTCATTTAGTCGTCATTTATTTGCATCCCTTAGGAAATGTCTTTTCTCCAATACACACTGTTATTTCTTCCTAATCTTTACAGCAAAACCTGAAGTAGATTCACTAGATTTAGATCTTCCAATATTTATTTTTTAAAGTAATGGTGCCGGAAAGTTTGAACTGAGCATATCGAGCTTTTTCAAATTCAAACCGGAAGCCAACTCCAGTCTGTGATGCATAGATTAGGGTGGGCAGGTTGGACCTGGAGGAAAAATGTCATTTTGCCAAGTCTCTGCGTTTGGTTGCTTCGTTGAATGTTAATTGTCATGAGGAAGGAGAGTCAGTTTTCCTTTCGCTCGTCAGAGTACAGGCTTATTATCACAATAACGCTACCCAGCGTGTGTTGTTTTACAATTGTGTGGCATATTGTAGTACAGAAAAAGGCAATGATTTGTAAACATATTAGCATGAAAGGAGGAGAACTAAGGGGGCCTATTATGCAAAAAATTCTATTTAGTAGATTTTTGAACTTTTATTCGGGTCTTAACTTCTAAAAACAAACCCAGATGTTTTTTGGAAAAAAAGTTCATGATTTTTGGCGTCTGGAAAATTATCAGTTTTAAAAACCTCCATAATGTAGCGCCCTGTGAAGCCCAGCCCGTTACCTAGCAACCCCTGATATTCCACCCGTTACCTAGCAACCCAAACTCAGTTCCATCACGTTTGGTCAGCTGGTTTTATCGCCGTATGGACTGTACAATGGCTGCTGGAAAAGACAAGTGTTTTGTCATTAAGTTACCACACAGGAACAACTTGCTGCCTTATAATTTATATTTATTTCACAGAAACAATGTACAACATTTAATTAACCTTTTAACCAAGAGGTGCATGGTACCAGGTTATACCAAAAAAAAGCTAATTTCCACCTGCAGGTTTTGGTGATCAAGTTTGATTTAACAGATTACGACTTGGTGAAAAACCAGTTTGGTAATTAATTACATAAATAAAGCATCACTACAGCTAAGCAAACCAATCAAACTTCAAACTAACTGGTACAAATCTCTAACTAGAATAACACTTTATAACTAAAACATGCTATAATGTCATTTGGCAAACTATTTAATTGCGACAGTTTTATTAAAGGCAGTTCTACATTTCGGGATGCTGCATTCACCTCTGAAGGTCGCCTTTATGGCTTTAGCCATGTTATCTCAAAGAGAAACGTTTTCTTAGACGTGGAACAGCGATATCATGAAGAATTTTACAAACTAAAACTGTAAGGTTTGGGTAAAATGTCAGATTTTCAAAGTTTAAAAAAGATCATAATCATTCTTTGTGCAGGAGGCTCTACTTCTGCTTTTCAAAGATCTATATGTGTATAATATCTCATCTGTTTGCAAACATGCACACCAAAATCTGCATTTTTTTGTGCCAAAACATCCAATCACCATGTTTTGTAGCTCATTGACCTATAATAACCTGTTCAAGGAAGCAAGTTTAAAATAGACTGAGTGAGAGTACAAATCAGGTTTTGGCTTTCTTCATTCAAATTTAACAAGGAACAAGAAAAAAAGAGCCAGTGTACCTGCAGCACTGTTCTTTTTTTTCTTGGCAGGAGGCACCGCGTCACGGCAGAAAGGCTTTCTGGGCTGCATCCGCTCCCTGCAGCTGAACGGCGTAACACTGGATCTGGAGGAGAGGGCAAGGATCACACCTGGCGTCCGACCCGGCTGCCCCGGGCACTGCAGCAGCTACGCAGCGCTCTGCCAGAACCAGGGCCGGTGTGTGGAAAGGGCCAGCGGGTTCTCCTGTGACTGCAGCCACTCTGCCTACACTGGAGCCTTCTGTCACAAAGGTACAGACACACTGACAACTCTGCCAGGAAATTCATAAGAAAAAAACCCCTGAAGGCTTTGAAAAACCCAATTCTCAATGTAGAAAGTTTTTACACGTTTGTAGATTTATATCCACTAGATCAGTGGTTCTCAAATGGGGGTACGCGTACCCCTGGGGGTACGTGGAGGTACTGCAGGGGGTACGTGGAGGTACTGCAGGGGGTACGTGAAGCTTTTCAAAATATCTTTAAAAAATCAGTAGGCTCCTCATAATAAGTCTTGGGAAAAATTATTTTGTAAAAAGTTCGATAAAATATAAATGTGTGTTCATGCACTGAATTTTATATTCAGTATTTAGTTTCAATATCCTTTAAAATAAAACGGACCCCCCCACCAAGTTAGTTTGACCCACGAACCCAGGGCACTCGTCAACGACCTGTCGTTATCATGATTACACTGTAACTATGGAGACGTGGCTAAAGCATAGCTGTACTTTCAGCAGTACAGCAAAGTGAAAAAGAAGGCAAAACCAGAGCCGACGAAGTACAGAACGTACATGGAAAAGTATGTTTTAATGGGATTTACGTCCACAATCTCTGTACCTCTTTTTTATTCCAAAAATGTTTTGCCCGTGTCAGGGGGTACTTGAGTAAAAATATATTTTTAAGGGGGTACATCACTGAAAAAAGTTTGAGAACCACTGCACTAGATATTCCTATATGAAGATTGGCAGGATGTTAATTGACAGATCACAAACTGCAGCAAAAGAAAGAAAGCCTTGGGGAAACATGGTCTAATATCTTCAAGAAATTAAAAGAAAATCTCCACTGAGAGTTTAAAATGGGGTTGTTGGAGTTTCTAATCTCTACAGCTGCTTTGACAATTTAATTCTCTTGGATATATGAGATCATTTATAATTTCAGCATGTAGTTCAACATCTCCTGCTGGCACAAATTACCACAAAGGGGAAGAAAAACTGAATATGCAAAATGGGAACATTTGATTGTCTCATAGTTACAGTAGAAACTTCAATAAAACGCAGTTATTAAGATTCCTATGAAAATAAGACTCCAAAAAAATTTATATTTTACTATTTTTTTCTACTTCCATTTGTGTCTCAACTGCTTCTTGAAACAGCTCAGGCACTTAAAAAAACATCCAGCCATTTTTTAGCAATAAATTTGTTTTTTGGTGTCTGAAAATCGAGCCGTTTCGAAACCATCCCAATTGTTGAGTTGCAGTGCACCGTTACCGAGCAACCCCGGCAGAGTTCCGCCCGTTACCGAGCAACCCCGGCAGAGTTCTGCCCGTTACCGAGCAACCAATGCTCCAGAATGTTTGGTCAGCTGGTTTTACCGCTGTATGTGCTTCTACAATGACTGCTGGAAAAGACAAGTGTTTTCTTTTTGAATTACCATCCAGAAAAGAACTTGTTGCATTCTTGTTAGTTGTGCAGGAGGCTCCATTTCTGCTTTTCAAAGTTGTATGGATGTACAATTGCGCATCCATTTTCACTTGCGAGTGTAAATGTTGAGTTGGGGCCTTGGCCAAGAGCAGCAGCGTATTTGGATTTAAAGAGACAGGACTCCCTAAAACAGCTCATTCTGAAAGAAGCTCAAACAAACTAAGAATCTCATTATCTAAGGATGAGTTTGTGCAAACATGTTTTGTATAGGCCATAGAACTCAAAGAAGCATATCCTGCGTGTTTTTCTTTACTTTGTCACCTTCCATAAGATAAACTTCACACCTGAGAAGTTTCCTCCTCCTGTTATCTTCATCTTTTGTTATTACGCCGGCTTGTTTTATTTTCAGAAGCCACTTTGCTCCTCTCATATAGCCGGATATGAGTCTGTGTTTGAACAGCAACCTATGTTACTGCATTTTATTGCATTTTATCTTGACAGCTCAGTCCTCACATGTTTTCCAGAGGCCCTCCAAAATAATATTTGTTGTTTGCCGGTTTCATAACGTGGTGACAGGCAGCGACATAAGCCAGCTTCTCAGAGGAATTTGACAGCCACTTTATTCCACTGGAAAGCGACATCCTGGCACACTCACAGCATTCAGCTGGGTTTTGTTTTACTTCTTTCAAAGTTGTTATACATTAGATGATGAGCTGAGGTACTTCACATGTTTCTATGAACATATTAACAGATCTTATTAATGATAACTTTATTTTTAATCTTAAAATGTAATACAGAGAGCGGAAAATATTGTCGGTTTAAGATTTAATCTTAACATACTGGCACAATGGCAACAGAAAACACAGGCAACTTGTGTTTATTTACTGTATTTCTTATTGGTTTATGACCTTTAAAGGATTTCTACATCCTATAAATTCAGTAGCATGCCTGCTGTGTGGTTAAAGTAGCACGGGACATTAACATTGAGTTTATTATGTTTGGAAATGTTACATTCCCAATAATTCAGTTCATGTTTTTCTGAAGTTGCAGTTCAAATCAATGGCATCTCCAGGCACCAGTTCCAGTTGCTATAGCAGTCCAACTCATAAATTACTCAATAATAGGAATGTTTTTGAAAAGCTGAATATAATTAGAAATGTGTTTTATACAGATCGGAGGAGACCAAACCTTTTCCAAAAGAGGTCACATCTGTCAAGCTAAAATAAGTTGTGGGTCACCAAATATCTATTTTGTTATGAAAAATGTAAAAATAAAAAATTCTACTGTAAAAACAAACTAAATTCATTATATTTTAATAAAATCTAATGACCTGATTTCTATATGGAAAGAATCTGAAATTTGTGTTTCTGGTGCTACGTTTTATTAAATGAAAATGAGAGCAAAAAATGAGGTTAACTTGAATAGTTTGTTGTTCCTAAAGTTTTCCATTTGAACACTATTTTAATTTGTCCACATTATTCTTTTTCCTTTAATTTGCTGTAATGGTTTTACCATGAAGAGTCTGGTGAAATATATCTGTGCTTTTCTTAAATTGTGGACAAGGGCCAGACAGAATCATTCGAACGGCTGTAAATGGCCCCCAGGCCACACTTTGGACATCCCTCCCTACCATAAATTAATTACACAAAGATTGTTTTCAAGCCTTTATTTCTGCTAATAATGAAGATTTTTTTTCCTCACATCTAATAAAAACACAACTTTTAAGATTGACATAATACATAAATCTTGACTTAATGAATATAATTATAAGACATTTTTAATCTGACTTAAGCATCTAAACAGAAAATATGTTATTTGTGCAAATCTAGCTGGTTAAAAATTGAGGAAACTCAGAATGTTAAATAAAGCTGTTGACTTTGAAGCAATTGTCTTTCCTAGCAGCCATATTACAGCAATAAACCCAGCCGACTAACCGTGCTGGCACTGGTTGCTAGGTAACGGGTGGAACTCCGCTGAAGTTGCTAGGTAACAGGCTGGGGTCACTAGGTGAATGTTTGTAACTTTGGCAGATTGTTTCACTTAAAACAGGGGAAACATTTTATGACTGAAATAATCTGCCAATGTAACTAGAACTTTCAATATTAGATGATTATTAACCTAAAATAAGCTCCTATTTCTTGCTTAATACTTGTAAGTTATTTTTGCCTTATTTCAAGTATACTAAGATATTTGCACTAGAAATTAGACCAGAATAACTTGGTAAATTAAACCATATTGAGCATCTTTTCACGTTGATTGTTTTTGTGATTTTGTGGTGTTGATTTAGAAATATTTGTAAGAAATCTACAGCTGCACATGTAATCCTAGCAACCATTTATATTAAATTAACTTGTTAGTGCAATTAAACCATTTACTTTCAGAAGGAGAAACCCATCAAAATTCAGGAGCTGAAATGTTTCACGTCAACACTGCATTTCGTATGCATGTCGTGTGTTGTCGCTGTGATGAAAAAAATGCTAATGCTAACCCGGTTGAAACTCCAACTCCTGTGGAGTTTGTGGCTACATTTTAGCAGGATTCCCGTCAGCCTGCCCACTGATAACTGCCTCCGACTTTTTTATCTTCCAGAAGTTTCAGGCAGCTTTGAGCCGACAACATCCATCACATATATCGTAAAGGAGCCATATGAGGCGAGCAAGAACAGCAGCTCTCTGCACTCATCCATCTACTCGGATATCACACTGAGAGGAGAAGACGTCTCCCTGAGCTTTAGGACCAGTCAAAGCCCCGCGCCGCTGCTCTATGTCAGCTCTTTTTACAGGCAATACTTGATCCTGCTCATCAATAAACATGGTGAGGACTTTTGTCAAAGATTTTCAGTTCTTATAACTTATAGCATTTTTGTTCGTTCAGCTACTTGTCTCTGTTTTATGGATTTGCTCTGTCTAAAGCCATTTCAACACGCATACATCAGTTCAGAAAGGTTTAAGAAATGTTTGGAGGAATATTCAAATATCAGCAGCAATCACTCAAACTTTCCTTTGGTTTATTCTTTTCACACATGAAAAGTATTTTCTGTATTTTCTGAAAGAACAGCAGTTGTTACAATCTGGAAGCACAGCAGCTTCTCTTACTGATACACTTATGTAAAGGATGGTGGGATTTTTACAGAAGATTAGAGCCAGTGAAAAAAAAAACTTTTTTTTTCCTCAAAATTTTGGCTTTTATCTCAGAGGTCTAAAGTCAGAATTTTGAGGGGGAAAAAACTCCGAATTTTCGGAAAAAAGTCAGTATTCTTATATTAAAGTCTGAATTATGACATTCACTTCATAAATTTGAGGGAAAAAAGTCAGACTTTTGAGATAAGCCTCAGAATTCTGATATTAAAGTCAGAATTTTGAGATTCAATCAAAATGTTTCTGAGAAAAGAAGTCAGAAATTTAAGGTGTTTTGAGTTAATGAGTTGATTACTTGGTGACACCGAGAGTTTTCATATTTAACTTTTTCACAGTATTAAAATTTTACGAGACACTGAATTTAAGATTTTCTTAATTTCAGGTTTTTCTAAGAAAAATGAAAGAATTCTGGAAAAAAAAAATTCTGAGAAAAAAAAATTCAGAATTTTGAGAAAAAGGTCAAAATTTTGACATGAAAGGTCAGCTCATGAATCTTATCAGGTGTTTTGAGTTAATTAGTTGATTAGCTGGTGACACCGTGAATTTCCATATTTTATTTGTTCTCAATTTTGAAATTTTCCAAGACCCTAAATTTAAGGTTTTCTTAATCTTCCCGCCATAATCTTCACAATTACAGCAGACATATACTTTAAATACTTCACTCTGTGTTTAATGAAACTATGAGTTTGACATTTTGACCAAAATATTGAACTTTTTCCTGAATAATAAACTTATTTTAGATGTGCCTGTGTAGTTATAGTTCCTTTTTCAGGATAGAAAAGGTAGATTTGCTTGTTGTAATTTTTATTTTGTGCGTTTACCTTTAAGTCTCCATCGACCTTTTTTGTTTGCTTGTTTGTTTGTTATTTTGTAGATGAGTTGGAAGTGAGGTACAAGTTGCACAGCAACAGAGACGAGGAAGTGTTGAGCAGCCGAGTCATGAACTTAGCTGACGGCCGTCTGCACACTGTGACCATCAGGCGACAGGCAGACACTGTGGCAATGCAGGTAAAGACACACACACACACACACACACCCCTGCACACACCCGCTCCCCCCCCATCCCCACACACACACCTTCCCATCTACCTGACAGGCCAGAGCTGTTTTTAGATTCGTTGACAAGCTGAGCTGTTGCCGGTAGCGACGGGCATGACAAAGATTCCCTTTAATATTTCAAAATGTATTTATATTTATATCCAATTTCAAACTAATCAATTTACAGGTTGACTTCATGCAGAAGAAGTGTTGTGTTTAAGTCATTTTATTTGATGAATGTGTGTTTACTTCATGTCCTAATTTAATGCAGACAAAAAATTAGAGGTACAAAATCAAAGTTTAGCTTTATGAGGACAAACTTGCAATATTATCCCATTATCAATATGTTACATGAAAATGGTCTCAAAACAATATTATCATTTATCACAATAATTACAGGAGCAATTTATAGTAAAATTTATTTTGATAGGCCTATTTGCACTGCATTGTGTTTGCAAATATTAAAATCTTAATGAAATCCATTAAAGTGTCTTGTTGTACCGTGACAAACTAAAAAAACAAAAATAAGATAAAGTCGTATGAAAACTTTTGCAAAGTGCTTTAATTACTTTCCTCATTTAATCCTTCTTAATGGATAATAAAGGATATTTTCTGAGCAGATTGTTATTGCTTTTAGATTTTGTTTCTAATCAATAATCTTTCAGATCGATCAAAATGCCAGAGAGGAATTCAACGTGACGGCTGACCGGGAGTTTAACGTTAAATCGATCATTCTGGGGAGAGTTCCAGGTAAATAAAGTTTTTTATCCAGCTCAACACCAAGCAGTAAAACGTTTTCAGGGTTTCAGATGTTTTCTGTTTGTGACGAAGGCGACTGAAACACCAGGAAATGTTCAGAGGATTGGAGTCAACAGAAAATAAATCAGTAAATCTCAGCTCAAAGTGAACTGTTCAGTTTCACTTTCAGCTCCATTTCTGCCAAAGTGACTGACCTGATTGGCTTAACGATCAGCCACTGATCAGTGGCTGATCGTTAAGCAGAATCATCTGAAACTGTCCAAAAAACTAACCTGAAGGCCAAAGGGGAAAAGGTACCGCTCAGAAGTCTGACTTCATTCTTTTAAGATCAAAAGTCAGGATTCAGAGAAAAAAGTCTAAATTCTGATAAGAAAAAAAAAAGTCAGAATGAGATTAAAATCAAAATTCTGGGGAGAAAATTTTAAATTTGGAGATAAAGTACAAATTAAAAGAAGTCAGATTTCTGAAATTAGTAATAATTCTGAAAAAAAGTCTGATGTCGAAGAAAAAAAGTAAAATTCCTGAGAGAAAAAAAATCTGAATTTCGAGACTAAATTCCAAATTCTGAGAAAAATGTCAGAATTTTTGAGAAAAGGATAGAACTCTGAGGAAAAAAGGCAAAAAAATTGTAATATAAAAGTCATAATCTTGAAAAATGTCAAAATTTTATGAAAAAGTCTGAGAAAAAAAATCTGAAATCTGCGATAAAACTCAGAATTCTGAGGAAAAAAGTGTGAGTTCTTAAAAAAAGTTAGAATTTGAAGATTAAATTTGAATACCTTTTTTTCAGTGATCTTAATTGTCGTCTGTATTTACGTGATTGTTTTCCATATTTCTTCTGTTATCATGCAGCAGGTAACATAATATTTTACTAGATTCTTTAACATGGTGATACAAGCACCAAATTTGGCTTAGATGGTCCTTAGATGTTCCTCTTTTGAAAAACCGCTTAAAATTCAAGATGGCTGCCTATTTTCAAGATGGCCGCCATATCAGGGATAGAATTATTACATCTTGCCATAAATACGCACTTCCACAGCATAGTTGATTCTGGCATCAAACTGTATATTTTTGACCATGAAATCAAATCTGTGATTCTAAACTCTCTCAGAAACTTAATTTGACCTTATTTTGATTTATTCCAGCTTTCTGCTCCACTATAGGACAAAAGGACATTTCCACCGTTTATTATAGAGCAAATTGGAGCAACAACTAAACAAGAAATATTGAAAGTAAACCAGAAATAAATATGATTTTATAACCTGATAAATCATCTCTGCAGGAGCTGCTAACAGCAATAAAGCCTACAGATTGGATGTGGGGGGATTACTTCCTGCCACTCATCTGCAATTTAAAACCCTAAACCTGATTAAGCAAGCAGCTGATAAAATGCTCGCTCCAGCCACGTTATTCCATACATAAATATTCCATATTTATGTATGGAATATTTTCCCCTCTGGTTATAAGTTAGCTTGCTGGCAGCGTTGTGCTGCGTAATCAGGTACCTCAGCAGGAATAAATGTGTTTTATTCTGATATTTATATCTGCAGAAGCTGCTGGAGTTAATGTTCAGCACCTGTTTTCTAATTAAAAATTTAACATTCTGTTACCAGATACATAATATTTCAATTTGTTTACCAGATTATATTTAACAAAATTAAACTTGGTGACATTTTTATCTCCTTCACTTAAAGCCACAAACTTCTTTTTTTCCCCCTTTAGATCCACAGCAGCAGAAAAGATGAGAATACGTTTTCTTCTTCTGATTAATGCGCTGAACTTAGTTCATCATCGTGATTTCATTATTCCTTTTGTGTTTCCTAAAGTATTAATATTACAGATAAGACAAGCTGTCACCTTTTAGTATTTATGGCCGAGCCGTTCTGCAATAAAGCATAACCTGGCTTCTGCTGTTTAGCCTCGTGAATAATGACTCCCCCGTTTAACAGTCGAAGCAGTTTTACAACTTTTGACAGGAAATCAGTCAAAGGATTAATGGATCAGCCTCCGTGACTAGATTTTACTTTTTTATTGTCTTAATATACCAAATCTACATTTTTTATTGAAAATTAGTAACTTTTCATCAGCTAATTGCTGAAATTATATATTAATTTCCCCATGACTTTGTACATAGTTGCAGATTTTGCTAATAAATCACGATTTTGTCCTAAGAAAAACTGATTAATATATTTTTCTGGCCATTTAAGTGAAATCAGTTAAAATGTTCTTACACTGCAAAAACACAAAATCTTAACAAGTATTTTTATTCTAGTTTCTAGTGCAGATATGTTAGAACATTTGAAATAAGACAAACTTAACTGAAAAGTAACTTTTTAGATGTAGGAGTTTGTTTCAAATAAATAATTCATTAATATTAATTTAACTAACATTCTAGTTCAACTACAATTTCTTTAGACAGAACCATTGTAGATAAAAAAAAATAATAATAAATTTCCACCAACAAACAGACATTTTCTAGGAAAAACATGGACATTTCTGAGTTTGAAAAGTCAAACATTTGTTAGAAAAAATTCTGAAGTTTTAAGATTATTTTCAGAAACTTGAGGGAAAAAACATGAACATTTAGAGTTTGAAAATTTGCTAGAAAAAAAGCAAGAATTTTGAGATTATTCTCAGAAATTTTCTAGAACAAACTTGGGAATTTTTGAGTTTGAAAAGTTGAAAATTTTCAAAGTTTCTGTTTTTTTCTAACAATGTTTTTGACTTTTAAAACTCGGACATTTCCTTTTTTTTCTGGTGATTTTGTGATGGAAATTTACTCCAGTGCCCATAAACCAGTTTAAACTAACAATGGCTAAGAATTATTATTTTTTTGTTCACATTTACTGTTGATAAATCCTGCAGTAAAAAGTTACATGATGGACGCTGGACGTTTTATTTTATTGTTACTTTGTTGGCTATGACATCATTTTTGTTGCCAAACATTCGGCACTAAAAAAAACACGTTTTCTTTTTTGTTTGTTTTGCTTTACACCATCTGGTAATAAAAGCATAATTGTTGAGGCCATTTATTAGCGATCAGCTCATGAGAACAAACAGTGAGCTGTATTGTTCCTGTATTTTAACGCTGTCATTTGTTTTTGCTCAGAGTCTGAAGGCCTGAGCGCGGATCTCGCCGGCTTGGCGTCCGCCGGTTTCACCGGTTGTCTGTCGGCCGTTCGCTGCGGCTCCATCTGTCCTCTGAAAGCTGCTCTCCTGCAACCCGACGGCCGCGTTTCTGTCGCCGGCGCCGTCGTCGGGTCGAGCTGCGCCGCGCCATCTCAGGCCGATTCCTACGCAGCAGAAACGACACATTCGCTATCAGGTAAAAACAGTACGACAGCAGCGTTTCCTGGTCTGCTGTGTTTTTAAAATTATACTTATGGAGATCCATTAGGATTTAAGTTTTTTATGGCTCATTAAGCATTCATCTCCGTAAGCAGGCAGAGAGTCGGCACAGCGACAGATGAGAGTCATCAAGCAGCTCTGGGGAAATCTCTTCAGCCTTTTGGAAATACCTTTATGCAGGAACTACTTTCACTCCTCCTGTTTTAAAGCGGATTTACATTTAGGCTGCTTTCACACCCGCCATGTTTAATCCAAATTAATCAAACTCTAGTTTATAGAATAGAATAGAATTAAACTTTATTGTCATTGCACAGTCACAAGTACAAGCAACGAGATGTAGTTTGCATCTATCCAGAAGTGCTCTACAAGATATAAATATTTATTTACGGATGTACAAGACTATGTATGTATGGACTATAAGGGGTTATAGCAAAGAGATATAGATATTGTGTATAAATATAAATATTATCTTGGTTCATTTGTTGAGGTGTGAAAGTGCAATTAATCCCAAAAAAGAAAATACTAATTTACACTGTCATCAGCATAAAAGAATGTCAAAATCCAAAAAATAAACAAGGTGACTGTAATTTTCAGGCTTGTTCACTGAAAAAACACCAAATCTTACTGAATTATTCTGGTCGAGTTTCTTGTGCAAATATCTTAGTACATTTGAAATGTGACAAAACAGAGCTTCTTTTCAATCAATAATTCCTTAATATTAATTTGTTTTAAAAGTTCTAGTTCCACTTCCAGCTTTTAGAAAAAAAATTCTAAGCTTGAAAAATCAGAAATTTGTTAGAAGAAACTTGGAAATTTTTTTACTTTTAAAACTCAGAAAGTTTCAAGTTTTTTTTCTAGACAATTTCTGCGATTAATCTAAAAAAAATTTAAAATGGAACTTTTTGGGGGTTTTTTATCTATAATGGCCCTAATACGCCGCAACAGAAATAATCCGGCAGTGAAACTAGAACTTTTTTTGTCAATATTAAGAATTATTGAGTTAAAAAGAAGCTCCTGTATCTTCCTCAGAAGTTATTTGGTAAGATTTTGTGTTTTTAGCAGTGTGTGCTCAGTGTCTTCTTCAGTGGTTTACATGTCATTTTCTTCAGTGGTTCTTGGTGCAGCGCCCCCACAGGCGAGCAGGTGAACAGGTTTTTCATTAGTTTGGTTTGTTTAACACATTGCAGTGTGAAATTGAACCACAGCAGCTGAAAATGTAACAAATGTTACAATTTTGGTCCCAAATTGAACCGAATCCACCGGACTACTAAGTGTGAAAACACACTAAATCTTTATTTCTAGGTATTTTGATCTCTGATACTTCCCTTTCTTTTGTTTTGTTGGCTTCTTAATATTAACCATTTGTATTTTTTCTGTAGACCCGCCTCACTCTGTGGATCCTGGCCAGCCTTTAGTCAACACCATTCGGAGTGATTCAGCTCTAGTTGGAGGTAAAACAGTCAGATCTGTAATGACAACAGTTCATCTCAAATATTTCTTTGTATTTTTTTTTTTAGCAGATTTGAAACATTTTCTGATGCTCCCATCTGAAAAGCTTTTTGTCATGCATGAGCTTCCCTAAAAATGTCAATTGGAAACCTGATGGTTGGTCAGAAAAGCTGAAATCTGTCTGGGGAAATCAAACTTCTCCACTGCAATTATGTCCACCATTAATGTGATGCTGAGACATTTTCAAGCCGGAGAGAGTAACCTTCAGCTTGGTGCACAAACCCAATTACTTCCACAAATCCTTCTTAATAAATTAGAATACCACCAATAACTCAATTTATTTTAGCAATTAAGTTCTAATAGTGAAACTCTGTCTTACAGATTCCTGAGATAATATGGATTACTATCGGTCACAACTAATCAAAATCAAAATTTGTGATTTAAATATTTTAAAATACCAATTTAAAGTTTTCAAGACAAAAATCTTAAACTCTACATAAGTGGTGTCCAAATTTGTACCCCTGAAAATTTCTGAGTTTTTTTCTATACATTTTTTTACTTTTCAAACACAAAATTATTTTTATTTTTTTTCTAGAAAAGTTCTGAGCTTAATCACAATTTCAGAGTTTTTACGTCTCCCTTTTATAAAATCTACAATGCGCAGTTGTACATACAGAACTAAATTTTTTTATTGGTATTTTTTTCTAATACAATATTTACATTTTCTGACAATCCAAATTTCTGTTTTCTGGTCATAACACCCAACAGAAAAAAGCATTAAAAATATAAATAGCGTTATTAATTTATATATGCTTGAGTTTCATTCTTTTCTCTTCTGACTTAAATATTGAAATATTTATTTTTTTAAATGTATTTAGCAGGATGCTATTGTCTTCATGCCTCTGTGTGTTTTGTGGTTCTCAGGTGTGATTGCAGTGGTCATATTTATCGTGGCGTGCGCGGCAGCCATCTTGGCTCGGTTCATCTGCATCAGGAAGGAGACGTATCGGAACCAGGAAGTGAAAGCGGCGCAGTCCAGTGACGGCCGCGCGTTCCCGTTCAGCGGCCAGCCAGACTCTCTGAGCGTTCAAAGTGAAAACCAGAAGGAGTTTTTCATTTAGCACAAAATAACCTCGAAGGACTGAGCTGGATAAATTACCAAACAGTGCTTTACCCATTCTTCCCCTTTTGTTTTATTTATTTATTTTTGTAAATACGGACTGGCTGAGATATTGGACTCAATTTAAAGAGTTAAATATTTGAACTTGTACAGTTCGTAGTGATTTGTGTGCTTATTTAGATCCATTTCGGAAGTTTTCTATCAAACTGAAAGACAACGATAAACATTGCACTGCAAAAACACCGTTACCTAGCAACCCCAGCCAAGTCCAGGCCGTTACCTAGCAACCCAGTTCTAGTTCCACTTTAAGATTATTTCACATGGAAAAATGTCTTGATATAAATGAAATAATCTGCAAGTGAAAATGTAACTTTTTCATCAATATTAACTTGCAATGAACTTTTTAGCTTGCTTTAAGTCAATAATTAATGATGAAAAATATCTAGTTCATTGGAAGATTATTTCACTTATAACATTAGAAAAATTTCTTTTTACAAGTGAAATAATCCACCTAAAAATAATCAGTAAATAAACTACTAAAAATCACACAGAAATATTTTAATAATTAAGGAACAAGCAAACAAAAACATGAAATTTTGCTACTTAAAAGTTCAGATTATTTCACTTGTAACAAGATACTTTTTCTATGTTGTAAGTTAATTTATCTGCCAATGAAACTAGTACGTTTTCATCAATATTAAGGAATTATTGACTTAAAACAAGCCTCTATTTCTTTCTGAAAAGTTACTTTTACGTTTGTCTTATTTAAATGTGCTGAAATATTTGCACTAGAAACTAGACCAAAATTATTTGGTAAGATTTTGTGTTTTTGCAGTGTGCAGTGAAAACTTTTGAGCTTGGGGAGATTATTAAAAGTTTTCTAAGACGAGTCTGGTAAATCTGAGACGCCAGAACCAAAAAAAGATGTGGAGATGAAAGTATGGATTATGCCAGGTTTACATGGAACAACCCAGCCAAAGCACGTTCTCAGAATCAAATAAAATCCATCTGTTACAGGTAAGAATTGGTCCAAAATGTGCTGTATTATATGAATACCAAATTAAAGTCAGTCTAAAACTTTATCGTTGAGTTGCTTGGAAAGCTTCTCTTTGCTTTTCTCTCTACTTTGTGATGAAAAACTTAAGGAATTTCTTTTTCCAGCTCTGGGTTTTAATGCGCCACCTGCAGCAATCAGCCAACATCAGAACGCTTTCAGAAGCAGCTTGAAGCAGCACGGACCATAAAACATAACTCTCTTTCACCTTTTTCGCTTTGTAGACACTTCATGGTTTTTGCTGAGGTCCTTATCCATCTCTGCCTAATGGAGGATTTGAGACACTCCAGTTAACTTTTAGACTCCATATTGTGCAAAGCTCTCAGTTGAAGTAAGGGATTTTCATGATGTGAGCTTATAAAGCATTTTTATTTTATTTTTATCCTCTGTGCTCTTTTGAAAGAAATTACCTACCATTTCAACTCTAAAAATCTGCTGTCTTGTTTAGCAGTTTTTCTTCTACTAGAGTAACAAAAGATAAAAGAAAAATGCTCTCACCTGGGAAGACAACTGGAAGAAATTCTTCTTTCCTTTCAGCAGCAACACAAATGTGATGTTAATTCAAGATTATTCTGCAAAGTGATCAGATTCATAATAATTTCATAGAATCAAGGTACAATTATTGAAGTAATTATAAGTTTTTACGTGTTTCCTGGGCTAACAGGAAAATTACAACTTATGTAGGTCAACATGTTGAACTAGTCGTGGTTTGAAATGCAGTTAAAATGTCTGGAAATGTTGAAACTTTGACAATTCAGTCAGTATTTAAACACAAATAATGTACACAATTTATTTTAGAAAAAATGTTAGGCGCTCAGCTTGGGTTGCTAGGTGATGGGCGGAGTTCTGTTGGGGTTGCTAGGTGATGGGCAGAGTTCTGTTGGGGTTGCTAGGTGATGGGCAGAGTTCTGTTGGGGTTGCTAGGTGATGGGCAGAGTTCTGTTGGGGTTGCTAGGTGATGGGCAGAGTTCTGTTGGGGTTGCCAGGTGATAGGCGGAGTTCTGTTGGGGTTGCTAGGTGATGGGCGGAGTTCTGTTGGGGTTGCTAGGTAACGGATAATTCCGGAGGTTTTTGTAGCTGCTCAAAAAGAACAAAACATTTACCTATAAAAAAAAACAAACAGCTTGGTGTTTTGGTTTTTCTTAAGCACTTGAACTGTTTGTAGAGGAAAGTGGAAGAACAAATATGTCAAAAATGTAAATTTTGCAAAATCGGTCCCCTTTAAACGACAGGATTTCTCTGTAAGAATTACTTCACACCCATGAGTCCTGTAAGAAGTTGTGTAAAAATAAATCAGTATGAAATAGGTCATGACATCTGCCAGGAGCTATGCTTCCTCTTCCTGCCGTCTAAACTCGTGGGTTCATGTTGGACTCTAAGGGCTCCTGAAAGATCGTCCTGTTGAAACGTGGCTCAGATTGAACGCCCTCTCTTCCTGCATGTTCTCTCTCCCGTTGTTTATTGTGTCTCTTGTCATTAGCATGCAGCAGCTCTCCCTGCAGACCTGTTTAGATGCAGCAGAAAGCTGTGATCAGAGGGTCTCCAGGTATTTTCTGTTCTCAGAGGGAGTAATTCAGCTCCTCATGGTCGGCTCTGTGGGGGAAACAGAACAATAAAATAACCTGAGGGGAATTTTTACAGGAACAAGAATAATGATTTTTTTAAAACAATTTGTTGTTCTAGCTATAATTATCTCCAAATTTATTTGGAAATGTTTCTTTAAGTTTACACTGTATTCTATTAATCGTTTATTGTTATATTTCTAAAATGTTTGTCACCTTTGTTGAATACAAAGCTGCAACCTTCACACACTTGACCAAAATTTGTTGTTTCTAACTTCATTTTCAAAAAGGTAAAATGTCTGAAAAGCTAGTTATTATTGAAATATTTGTCTTTTATCAGTTTCTAACCCTGAGCTTGACTTATTTTTTGAAAGAAATGAATAATTTTGTAGGAAATTCTGACAAACTTGCTCAGCTACAATTTTCATGTCTCATTAAAAGTGTTTTTGTTTTCACATGCAGAATAAATGAACTAATTAAATTATACTCATCTGAGGTGAAATTTTGAGATAAACAGATGGTTACATGGAGTCCATCACTTTGTTTACAGTTGAAAATATTGAAAATCTGTTTTTCCAATTTATTTTGTTTTGTTTTGTTTTAATTAAATTTCACTCAAAACCTTCCAATCATATTTCCTGATCACTCAGAGTTTAACCAGCCATCCTGCTTTAACTATTCCACATCAATACTACAGCCTGCTGATGTGATTTACATCATATCTCAGCATCAGTTGTCCACTTCCTGCATTATGTTAATATATGAGCAAATCCATAGTGCAGCTCGCTGGAATGATAATTAAATTAATGCCTACTTAAGGTTGGTGTTAAGTGTGCTGAATAAATGTGCTAAATGTTCTCCATCATGTGTGAATGGAGCTGATTAATGCCTATTCATTGCGAATAAAAAAGCAGCCATAAGTGGTAAAAGAAGAGGCGTTGCTGCTGCACGGTGAAGGTGGGCAGGATAATTATGAGGAACCGAATCCTGATTAGTGATCTGATGAGACTGCAGCACTGCGGGCAGCAGTGCTGCCGCTGCCTGATTACAAACGACATCGCAGACCTCTGTTGTCAGATTCTATCCGTCATAATTGTTATGGAAAATTAGTCTGGAGGAGAACTTTGGCTCTTTCTGCTGTGTGTTCACAAAACAGTCGGTTTGTTTACAACCCAGCCGAACTGGACAAGCAGAAGCTTTTTCTTGTGTTTGTTGTTTTTGTTCTACAAGGTTTTTTGTTTTTATTAAAACCAATTATTATTTTCCATCCTTCGTATTTCTGCATTAATTTGTGTTGGTTTATCACACAGAATTCATATATATTGCAACACGGAAGAATGTGGAAAAGTTTAAGTTGTATTAGTTTACAATCTATAATCTGTCTCTGGCTTTTACCGAGCAATTTTTTTGTGTAGTTAAAGGCAACTTATTATAAAAAATTCACATTTTGAATATTTTTATACTTCAGTTTTGTTTATAATGTTTTAAAAACACCCAGCTGTGTTTTGGCTATAAGTTAATGTTTTTCTGGTGTCTGGAAAATGAGCCGTTTCAATATTTTCTGGAGTGTAACGCTGCAAATCAGCCATTACCTAGCAACCGCAGTGAAGCCCAGCCTGTTACCTAGCAACTGCAGTGAAGCCCAACCCATTACCTAGCAACCCCAGTGAAACCCAGCCCGTTGCCAAGCAACCGAAGCCGAGTTCCTGCATATTCGGTCATCTGGTTTATCGCTGTATGTAACAAGTTTTTTGCTGTTGACTTTCCATCCAGAAACCACTTTCTGTGTTCTTGTTGGTTGTGCAGAAGGCTCTACTTCTGCTTTGCAAAGATGTACGGTTGTATAATTGCGAATCGGTTTGTAGCCATTTTCACGTACAAGAGTAAACGTTGAGTTTGGGTTTGTGGCCAGAAGCACCTTATTCAGATTTAAAGGGACGAGACGCCCTAAAACAGTCTAAAATCTAACTAAGAATGATTTTGTGCAAAAAAATGTAACAAACATGTTTTGTTTAGCTCAGAGATTTATCCTAACCTGTTCAAGGAAGTATAATAGGTGAATAAAACTTAATTTTAAATCCATTCTAATAACTCAAAACCAGTGTGTTTATATTAACGTCTCTAAAACTGTTCTTATCTAAAAGATGCCTTTGGCTGTCATTTCATGACTGACTGATCTAAAATGTTGTAGCTTTGCCTCAAACCTGCTAAGATCGATTGTCTTCCAATAATTATCATGCGAAACTCCTTCTGCCTTGCAGCTTACATCCTCCCCTAACCGATTTATTCAAGGCATGTGAAACTCCATCATTTTCTTGTTAACAGAAAAGTTAATCAGCTCTCTGATTACATCTCCAGCTGCATTCTGCATACTAAGCTGCATATCAGTGATCTGGTGCATGCAGCTTGTGTTTTATTAACATCCTGCATGAAAACAGATAGAAATCATCTTTCACCTCCAGTTTCAAGAGTTTTGATGGAAACTTGATGCAGCTTACAGAGAAACTGCATAAAACCAATAAAAGAAATGGTTTAATAAGTGTACTTTACATTGTATTTAGTATCAGAGTTAATCACTTCTGCACAGCAAACTATCATATTGTACCAATAATAAATAATAACCAATAAGATGCTGCTTATTATTTGCCAGTTCTACAACTAACTAAAACATCATGTAGTTCCTCCTGTCTTTAAAAAACATGTCAATGTACAAAAACACAGAAAATATTCCACACTGTCTTCATTCCTCATAAATAATAAAACTAAAGAGAATAAAATGTTTAAGAACTAAATGCAACCTTGCTGACTTAGTTATTATTTATTTATTATTATTATTTATTTATTATTATTATTAGATTTCTGAGGCCTTGAAAGCCAAGGCGGCTCACCAAGGAAAGCAAACAGTCACGCTGCTCAGAATGCAGGAAATTTAAAATTAATCTCAAGTTTTCTTTTTTTTAACAACTATTTAAGTAAAATGAATCAAATTCATAAATATTCTGATAATTGTTGCTAAATCTAAAATGTTTTGTACTCAGTTGATGCAGAAAAAATGGAAAAACTGAAACTGATAAACATTGTACAAGTCTTAATCACTAAACTGTAAACAGTTTTTAATGCAGTTAGTATTCTAAACTAGTAGGTAAGTAAATGTAATTCTTAACCAAACTAAATGACATCTATAAAAACATATTGTAAAAGAATAAACAAAGTTATACATATAAAAAATACATTTAAAACAAGACGAACAGTAGTAAAGTTTCGTTAAACTTGAAATAAGACTAACTTACAAGTAACTTTTCATCAAGATGTAGGAGTTTGTTTTAAATCAATAATTCCTTAATATTGATTTTAAAAAGTACAAGTTCCACTAATAGATTAGTTCACAATTGACAGGCACTTTGCACCGTTACCTAGCAACCCCAGCCAAGCTCAGCCTGTCACCTAGCAACCCTGTTCTCTATCCACTAGTAGATTATTTCACTTATAACACAGGAAAAAGCTAAATAATCTGCCAATTAAACAATATTTTCATCATGGAATTATTTACTTAAAACAAACTTTTCAGTAAATTTTGTTTTATTTCAATTGTACTGAGATATTTGGACTAGAAACTAGACCAAAAAAGAGTTTGTGTTTTTGCAGTGTGAGATTATTTTGCCGTTTTTCCTCTGTCTCTTTGTGAGAATTTCATATTTGTTGTCAGCTTTCTGCGTTTAAGTGTAGATTTTCACTCCAACATTTTCATTATAAACTCTGCCTCTTTAGCGTCACAGATAAATCAACACACGGTCCACAAAAAAATGATCTATTTGGTCTGTTCTGCCAAGTCCCTCATCCAGACATTGATCACAGCTCCACTGATTATATCTTCAGATGCATTATGCAGAAGAAGCTCCATAAATAAAAGCGATTTGGCCGACACAAATCTGCACAGTGCTCGTGTTTTATTGATATTTTGCATGCAGATGGCGTTCAGCCCTCAGACCGCTCACCACCTCAGCTCATCTCTCAGGGTGTCACCAGGACCTCAGCCTCACCTCTTCAATCTCAACTTGTTTTGACAAATAATAGACACTGGATTGGCTGTAGCAACATGCACTGCATGTGTGAGAGCGCCAAGCTGTTGTTCTGTGATACAACAGAAAGTTCAAACAGAAACAGGAGGAAATTTAAATATGTTTGTCGCTTACATAATGTAAAAATAGCATCAAATCTGTTGCAATAAACAATAAACCAATTAATCGTATGATAAATTAAAACTGACTCATTAAATTCCACTTGCACAAGTTATTGTTTTTCTTTGTTTCTACCAAAAACTGGATGATAAAAGTCTTCAGTCTGGTCCTTTAGTTTAAACTAAACCTCGTTTTGAAGGACAATTTTGTTTATAGTGACTTCATAATTTATTTGTTGTTTTGTTTATTTATTTTGTGTATTTAAAATGTCTTCCAGTTCCAGTGTGAAATGTTCATTTGAATTTAAAGTTAATTGATATTCTAGAAGGTTTTTGAAACGGCTCTTTTTCCAAACGCCAAAAAACATTAATTTATTAATGAAAGAGCGTTTGGGCTTTTTGTAGAAGCAGTGGAAACCAAAATGGAAGTGTAAAAATGTACAAAAGAGAATTTTGCATAATGTCCCCTTTCAACAAATAGATGGAACTGTTTTGTTGATTCGATTTGACTTCAGGGTTCAACAACTTGAGTCAATCGTTGTCCGTCTGTCTGGCTTTCTCTGCTACCTCATTCTGACAAACACACAAGTCAGGATTGTTTTGTATTATTTTGTTTTGGTCTGCATCCTTTGGCAGCATTATGAAAAGTAGATTCTGTTATTTTTACAAAAACATGTTTACATTTTTCAGTGAGGGAGTTTTCCAGGGCGAAATGAGAACCAGCTGGAAACAAACACCAAGAACTCAGAGAGCATTAAAATATTCTGACAACAAACAAACAAACAGTACAAGGTTACATTCAGTGTTTTAACCGTACCAAAATATGAATATTTTGGTATGAATCCATATGTTAGAGGTGAGATTTTGTGCATTTCTGAACGGTACAAAGTTAAAAAAACAAACACTTAGCCAAAGTAGAGCATTGAGGAGAAGTCACACACTCATATTTTCATGGCATTATATTAAAAGTCAACAGTAAAAATGATTATCTGAGAATATTTCCCAAAGCTATTGGCAATAACAGCGATACAACGTAATTACAGTTGTAACAGCCTTAACATCTGTTCTGACATTCAGGTCGCAAGAAGAAAAAAACTACTTACAATCAAAACGTCATTTAAAACCAGCTGATGGCAAAGTTTATATCAAAAAAAGCAGAAAGTCTGGAGTGGAATAATTTGAATCACCAGTGACTTAAAAGCAATCAACATATCAATGCATCGGCTGAGGTTAGTCACATACAGTGGCTGCGCTTCCATTACAAATGTGCGCAAAACTTTGTCGATATTCAGCTGATGCCAAAAAAACACAATTTAGTAATTGTGGTGTTTCTATTAAATACGAAACGTAATTAAAATCAAACATGAATAAAATCGTTATCAGATCCTCCGACCACTTCCTGTCATCGTCTTCTTTGTCGTTTCTGCCAGTAGCAACATCCGGCTGTTGATCATGCTCTGCGAAAAATTGTTTCAGTGAAATGAAAACTACCTTATCCTAACGCCAAAACTATTTACTGGAAATCGAGAGTTGTTTTTTTTATTTGCCGTGCTTCCATTAAGTGAATGTATTTTCTAAATGTTAGATGATTTTTAAAAAAAATACTTTTTAATATTTATTACCTTTTGTTACAACCACTAAGTAAAATCTATTTATAAAAAAATTCTAACTTTTTGATTCGAACAGATTTATTAAATAACAAAATAACCTGTTTTATTTATATACTGACATAAAACTCTGCCGTTAGTTTACACACAATTCTCTCTTAGTTTACTATAAAGTTAGCATTTATCATTTAGTTGATAAATTTATCATTTATCAACTAAATGATAAATGATAAATTTATTCGTTGATAAATACTTTCTGCTTATTATACACTTTAATAAATTAGAACTTTTAGGCTTTCGATTTTGGTTACATCTGTTATTTTTGTTAATTTTTTGACTTCTCTCAGATTTACAACCAAAGTAAATGTGCTAAGCTAGCGCTAGCGGGAGAAATGGCTCATAGTCTATTACCAATAACAAAAAAATCCTGCAAACCTAAAATCAGATGTTTTGTGAAGAAGGAAGTTGCCTCAGTCTTCTTCAAAGGGTTTTGTGTTGTTTCCTTTATTAGTTCTTGGTGCAGCGCCCCCACAGGCCAGGAGGGGAACAAGATTTTCAAAGGGTTTGCTTTGTTTGACAGTGCAGCTGAAAATGTAACAAATGTTGCAATTTTGGTCCCCAATGGAACCGAGTCTACCAGACTATCAGGTATGAAAACATAATAACTGAAACCTCTTTGCTTTCAGTTGAAAATAAGGGTTGTTTGTTTTTTACAGTGTGTTTTGTTCCCTTCAGTGTTACATCAACTCTTAGTTTAAATTCTAGACAGGTGGACTCTGCTTGCTAAAAACTCAACCTCTAACTGCATTTGGCTGCTCTGACTTTTACGCAAATCTGAAACTTCGGTTTTACTTTATAAATTGGAACAATCTGATGATTTTGTGGGAAGTTTTAGGTTGGATGTGAGGCAGCGGAAAACAATTCATTCTGAAAAATAAGAAATGCAAATTCACCCAAAATCAGAGCGGTATTTAAACCATGACAACCTGACAGAAAAGGAATAGTAACCACAATTTTGTAGAAAAAAAAATGTCTTAGTTCAGCATCAGTAAAAAAAACAAAACAGCTTTTCTTGTCCCTTTTCTTTTGTATTTGACTTGAGATGACAGCATGTTTTCTATGGAAAAATGTGAAGTGAGCACTGAAAATAAAAGATAAATTCTGCTGTTTATTTTAGTGTGGCTAGAGGTGAGTGCTTAGGCTCAAGATGAAACTGGGGCTTGGGGAGAAAAACAATACACCTGTGGACGTGTTGAGTAAAAGAAAGGGGTGATTGGGAGCCTGAGGCTGAGGAGCGAAGGGCAAAAGTTCAGAGTGAAAACTTGTTGGAGAGAAGAACTGATGCTGTAGATCTGTGTGCTGTCAGCTCTGTTACGTCCTCCACATGTCAAGTCCTTCACAGTAAAAATGGAGAGGAATTTTTACCTTAACACACCTTTTCATATGCACAGAATTAATATTGTTGACATACAAACCATGATCACTTCAAATATTTGTAATAAATCAGAAATATGTCTAGATGCTAAAATATGAGTGAATATTCTGAGTTTTATTTTTCAGTTGATGTTTTTGTTGGTGTAAATAACAGTAAACCCTATAGATATGTTGCACTTTATTGTTTACATGCAGAAATAATGCGCATGCAAACAACACTGGAGGACAAAAAGACGATTCTTTTACTTCCTGTCGTCTTCTTCGTCTTTTCCTCCAGAATCTGTTTTTGAAACTTTGGTCAATAAATGCCCGCTTCCGTGTTACATAAATTAACCCACTTTACCCACTCCCAGAAAACATAAAAAGACATATAAAACATTTTGTAATAACCTGTCCAAAATGTATTATACTAACATTAATATTCTCCAGAACTAGAAACCTGAACATTTAGAAAAACCAACATCTATTTTATACAAACTTGTTGCACATGTGAAGGCACTGTGAACGTCGGTCGGATCGTCTTCTTTGAGTAGCAGCAGAAACGTCTCCCAGTGGTGATTATCCGAATTAGTTCATTTAGGCAAAGCATTGGAAATCTATGAGAGCAGTACACAACGTCGCTAACGGTGAATGGTTTGTCTAAGACTATTGTCTTAGACAAATGAAAACACAAAACCCAGCTGGACCAGATTTATTAAACATTTCTCTGTCAAACTGAGCCTGACGTAAAAAATCCTCTTCCTGGACAGTGACATTTCCAGGTGATTGATTGCAAACAGAGGACGCTAAAGCAGGTCTGTAGACGGGTTAAAATTGTACAGGGAAAAGTTATAGATGTGTATATATTATATTATTGCATATATAGGGAAAGACGGTTACATTTAAAAGATGTTTGCTGCTGTCGCTGCTGCTGATGCGGCTGTTAAACCAGCTGCCTTTAAGAGTAATGGCTGCTCACTGCCACATGCTGCTCATCTGTCTTCTTCCAGAAGATTCCCACATTATTTCCAGCTTAAATTTTAATAAAAAAAATCATCTTGGGGAAGTGACAACATGGCCGTTCTGTTTGTGTGGAATTCATTATTTATATTTGATTTCTTTCTGAGTAATTTATCTGTTCATTCCCAAATCTGACTGTTACGACAATGTATTAGTGCCGTTGTCGATTAAAAGAAATTGTCTTGAAAAAACAAGGAAATTTCTGAGTGTGAAAAGTCAAAAATTTGCTAAAATTTTGTTTGAGGTACATCTCAATTTTCTAGAAAAAGACTTCCAAAAGTTGGACATTTTTCATCCTCTGAAAGATTTTACTGGCAACTTTCTGAGATTAATTTAAACCTTTATTATTATTTTTCTACCAAACTTTTCAAAATCAGTAATACCCCTGTTTTTTCTGTTGTTTTTTTATTTTCTTTCTGAGATTGATATGAAAATTAAAGTTTTTTCCTTGCACATTTTCAACATTTAAAGCTTGGAATTTTCTTTATTTTTTTAATCTAAAATTTCTGAGATTAATCTCAAAATATCTGGGCTTTTTGTGGCAAATTTCTGACTTTTCAAACTCAGATTTCTTTGTTTTTTCTAGACAGTTTTGGAAGAAATTTGCTTCCTTTGTCCATCTCCAATGACACTAATACATTGCTGCAAATTTTCAACTTGTGGACCTCAGAAATGTCGATGTCAATGATCTTAATCTCAAAATGTATTCTTTTTTCTATTTATAATGGCCACTGAATCAACATACAGTGGACCTCTGCCTATTTGTTGCTCAGGGTTTGTGAATCGGCTTATTCAGATTTTTCTTTGTAAAGTAAATTATCCACAGAAAAATGTATTACCAATGCATATTTTGCTAAGTTGCATTTCAAACAATGGCTTGTCATCTAAAAACATTTTTAAAAATATATTTGAAGGAATTCACATTCCGTTTTTGCTTTTAAGAGTCTTTCTGTAACTACTGAAAATAAGTTTAACTATTTTTTCCTCACAGCTCCTCACAGGCTGCAAAAAGGATAAAACAGTTAAGGAGGACAAACAATAGCTTAATAAGCTTTTAGAATATGTTGTGAAAACATGCAGACACTCAACAAATGGTCAGTTATAAATATGCAAAGTTGTGGTGTCTGCAAAAAGCTCAGTGTGTTTCTGTGTAAAACATTTGTTTCCATAATCACTGCTACAAAGCTAAAGGTTACTCTTTGCTTATGTTGTCGACCATATATATATATATAGACAGTTTTTTGTTTATTTGGTATTTTTAAGCAGGGAAAATATATTCTCTGTTAATGCATGAATCGAGTGCTATAAAGCAAAGCACATGAAGAAAAGGAAGTGAGAAAAAAGCCCAGAAAGCCAAGAAAATACTGAAAATATGTTTAAGAAAGAGAAAGTAAAATCTTTCATCTGCTGAGGAAAATATAAACTTTGATTCTTGACACCTTCATGTTTGTGTTAGCGCATTCCTTAATTATTGGAATATATAAGTATAATTTTTAGCCGTATAAGTGAAATAATCTGCCAGTGGAACTAGAACTGGGTTGCTAGGTAACGGGCGTAGCTTGGCTAGGGTTGCTAGGTAACGGTGCAGTGAAATAATCTGATAGTGGAAATAGTACTTTCTTCATCTATATTAAGGGAGTATTTACTTAAAACAAGCTCATGCATGTTACTGAAAAGTTACTTGTATATTAATTTTGTCTTATTTCAAGTGAACTAAGATATTTACAGTAGTAAGATTTACTTATCTTACTGATTTATTTATTTACTAAATAAATTTTTTAGACAAAAATAACTTGATAAGATTTTATGTTTTTGCACTTTAAAAAAGTATATTTTTAAAGAAGTTACATCACAGTTTCCTCAAACATTTAAACTCTCAATGTGTACAAAGCAGTTTGCACCAGTCTGATGGTTAAATAACCTAAATAACAAATTACAATATACTCTTTGTTGTAGAGCTCAGTAAAAAGAAGTTTTGAATTGAAAAACTTGCTTAACTTAAATTAACTCCCACCACTACTTCTTAAAAATTTAAATAAAAATAAGTATGATGGGTAGTATGCGCTTTGGTGGTGCAGTTTTTCCGGGTGAATATTTGACTGTAATAAAAAAACTCGTCTGTTTTTAGAGCTTGGTGTCATTTGTGTGGCAGCGTTTGGCAAACAGCTTCTGAGCGGCAGGTGGTCGTGGTTTATTGGGATGGTTATTAACTCCCGGCAGGAGGATTTTCAAGCAGGTGGCTACCGGGCGACGGCATGGACTGCCCCTTCGCTTTTACCTCCAGTATCACCATCGGCGGATGGCAGCTCGCTTGGCGCAGGCAGGACTCCGGCGTCCGTCGGGGCCAGAGGTGTCTAGCTGATGGATAAGTCTGTTGGGTATTTGAGCATCTAAACTAACTATGATTAATGCCTCGGCATCAGGTGGATCACAAACTGCAGATGCATGAAATTAAGTTTAATCACAGTTTGTACAGCTGACTTGTTCCTGTTTTGTTGTACTTTGATGGACGAGGTAAATATATCAGTTGTTGATTTAATGGATCTTCATGTGGATGTCGAGTGAAATGCATGTTAGTCTCAGCGAAGAGAGAAATGTGCAGTTTATTCATATACAAAGTGTAAAAAGGTGAATGGTTAAACTTCCTTGAACTGGTTAGGATATATCTATGGGTTAAACAAAGCATGTTGATGACTTTTTTTTTTTTTTGCACAAAATCATGATGGGAAAATGAGATTCTCTGCCTTTATGAGCTCCTCTCAGAATGAGATGCATGTTAGGGCCATTGTAGAAAAAAGGAGCAATAAAGTTCCACCAAGAAACTGAGACATTTTTAGATTAACCTCAGACATTTTATACAAAACAAGATTTTGGGGAATTTTCTAGAGACATTTCTGAGTTTGAAATGTTGAAGATTTGCTGGAAAATGTTTAGAATAAATTTCAAAAGTTGAAAGTTTTCGACTTTTGAAAATTTTTAAAATTTCCACAGACTCAGTTTAGAAATTTCCTTGTTTTTTCTAGGAAATCTCTATTCTAGATTAATTTCACAATTTGAGCTAAGTTCTAGGAAATTTTCAATATTTCAAACTCAGAAATGTCCAACATTTTTATAGGAACTTTCTGAGATTAATCTAAAGTCTGAGTTTTTTGCAGAGATTGACTCCACTTTTTCTCCCTCACCTTCGATGGTCCTAGTACGCCGTCATAGTTTTACAGGCTCTTGTCACTTTAAATTCAACTAAGCTGCTGGTCAATCGTGCTGGAACTCAGCTTGGGTTGCTAGGTAACAGGGCTAGGCTCCGCTGGGGTTGCTAGGTAACAGCGTAGCACCATGGAATGTGACTTAACACTAGGGAGGTTTTTGAAACATCCCATTTACCAGACACCAAAAAACATTAACTTATTGCCAAAAAATAAAAATGTCTAGATATGATTATTATTATTATTATTATTATTATTATTATTATTATTATTATTATTATTATTACTGTTTTGAGTGCTTTGGCTGTTTTTAGAGGCAATTAAGACCCAAATCAAAGTACAAAAAATATGCAAAATGTTAACTTTGCATAATAGTCCCCCTACAATTGTCTTTCCTTTTTACAGAGTTGGAGCTAAACTTTAGATAATTATTTTTATTTTACATGTTTCTGTTGGTTTAAGATGTGTAAATGGAACTTGCATAACTAACATTTTGAAATAAATTCTCAGCTGAAGAGAGACTTCAGGAGAAGTCATTTTCACGGTTGCCTCTCTTCTAACAGCTCCACCTTATAATTGCCCTGCCTGATGTGAACTTGATAAATATTCCTTTAAGCCACATTAAACTGCAAGATTTTATGCGGGCTGACTCAAAGTTGCATATATCACACTTAATGGAGTCATAAGATCTCATGCAATATTCATATTCATACTCACATCCAAGCAGCATTGTCAAAATACACTGAGCAACTTTTTACATATTGTGTTTTTCCTCTGTTGAAGTTTTCTTTTCTGGCTGGTTAAAACCTACGGCTGTTTTTCCACCTGATAGTTCAGTAAACTCAACTCGATTGGAGACCAAGATTTCAGCATTTGTTACATTTTCAGCTGCCGTGGTTTTCTTTCACACTGCAGTGAGTCAAACGATCCAAACTAGTTGGAAAACCTGTTCCCCTCCTCACCTGTGGAGGCAGTGCACCGAGAATCACTGAAGAAACAACACGAAAACCTCTGAAGACACCAGTGACGTGCGGTCAGGGGAGGCAGGTGAGGCAGTGCCTCACCAGCCATCATGGAAAGAAAGAAAATATATAATCATAAAGTAATTTAAATTGTTATATTCATCCGGTGGTTTGTACTAAAAAATATTTATTTTTCATGTAGCTTCACCAATTTCGATTTTTATTTGCTCAAAATCGCTGAATTTTCTTATTTTCCCATTCAAATGCTTGGAACGATGCCGGTGAGGCAGCAGCGAGCTCTGCCTCACCTTGGATTGCGCAACCCCTGGCTCTGCGCTGGCTGCTAAGCGGAGAGAGCATGTTGCTGTACGGCGTCAATAAAATGGTTTAAACAAATTTAATATGTGAACTTATTTCCAATAATTTAGCTTATGTATATAATGTACAGTGCTTTTTGTCACCAACTGTGTTTGTGTAACGTGTTTCGTGTAATGAGCGATTATAAACGGCAGAGAACAGGTTCGAGGTGAGGCAGGCAGTTCTCTTGCCTCATGGCAGGGGGCGCTCAAGATCCCAGACGTTCGTCTTGTTCACTCCTCAACTGCCGAGTAAGTGATAGCGAGCTAGGCTAAACGATTCGGGAAGCAAGTCAAGTGCAGCGATAGATTATAATAGAGATAGTGATTTTTTTCCTCTCGCTTATCCCGACTTTCGACATGGATGACTACATTACAACACTAAAAAGGTTTTCTCAAGTGGACTTTCAATCGAAGCAGGAGATAATAACCAAAGGAAGACCAACGCCGGAGCTGAAAGGTTTGTATGTGTAAGGATGCAGAAGTGAAACATAACCTGTAAACTGCTGTCAATCTATGCATCTATTTGCAAATCTGATTCTGATGACGTCAGTGCCTCACCAGCTATGAACCTCACCGCACGTCACTGGAAGACACTGAGCGCAACTTTACAAAATGTAAACAAAAATGGTCAATAATTCCTTAATATTAATTTTAAAAAGTACTAATTTCATTGACAAATTATTTAACTTAAAACAAAACATTTTTTCCCATTTTGGTAGTGAAATAAACCACTATTGGAACTAGTAGTTTTTTATTCATTATTGACTTAAAATAGCTTCCATATGTTGCTGAAAAGTTACATGTAAGTTGGTTTTCTCTTATTTCGAGTGTACTAACATATTTACACTAGAAACTACTTCAACAAAAATACTTGGTAAGAGTTTGTATTTTTGCAGTATGGTACAGTTTATTTATTTTGTATTTGTGTTGTTTACTTTTAACTTCATGGCATAGAGTATACTCCAGCCTTCTTTCTTCCACATTTTTTTCAAATAAAATATTAAAAGAATTTTAATATGACATCATCTGAATGATGTCATGGTGGATCATGTGCCCAGGGCACCAAGCAGGCTAGGACCGCCCCTGTATGGCCACAAATGTAGAGCGGATTACCGTAAAACGATGTGTTTTTTAGTTTAACAACTGTGGATGCTCCTTTCTTTGCTCTCCAAATTAATTTACAGAATGAATGCCCGCCTTTATGCTGCTGAGTGCAGCATAAAGTATTGCTGGATCTCACGGTCCGCTGCCTCACAAGACGAGCGGCGCATTGAGGGGAGGCCTGAACATTGTTTACTGTTTTACTCAGCGCTCTAAAAGCAGCACCCTGTAAAAGAGACACTGCAGTAAAACAGTAATTTACAGTGACAAAGAATACCCTGTTGGTTAATGTTTTGGAATAAAAGCTTCAAGGCAACGGTGTGAAATTAATCTGTGAATTTACGGACAACTGCTGAAGTTGAAGGCCTTTCCTTTGAGGAATTATTACATCAGGTGGAGTTAGTGTCGGCCATCTGGAGCTCAATTAATCAACCTGTTGTGCTTCAGAGTCTACAGTGTAAAGGGAGATTTGTTTTAATTTAACTGCATGGTTAAGAGAAAATTTACACTCTGTCTTTCAGGCATGTTTTTTAAATTATTATTATTATTATTTCTGGCCTTTATTCTGTTTTTCATAATTTGAACTGTAATATACAATATTTAAAGAACGTAAGCTGCAGTTTGCCAATTGAATGCTGAGTGAATTGTGTTGCTCTGGGTAATTATAGCATTAATCAGAGAAACAACCAAAAGAAGGCTCACATTTCAGGTTTCGATTTGTAATTTAAAACAATGTATAATTTTACTTTCTTTTCTTAAATATATGATAAATTGTATATGTATATAGAATATGACGTCCACCAAAAAAAGTCAAAAAAATGATGTGACTTCAAACTGAGAATTATAACTTTTTTCTCAAAATTATGACTTTTGTTCTCAAAACATTAAAGGCAGAATCCATAGATCAGTGTCAACATTCAGAGAAAAAATAGAATTCTGAGGAAAAAGTACAAATCTTGAGAAAAAAAGTTTGAATTTTGAGATTAAAGTTAGAATTATGAGATTAAACTGTTACTTCTGAGTGGAAATAAATCTGAATTCAGAGGGAAAAAAAGAATTCTGAGATTGAAGTCAGAATTGTGAGGGAAAAATTCAGATTCCTGAGAAATATTCTGGGGAAAAAAGTTTTAATTTTGAGATAAAAGTCAAAATTCTGAAATTGAAGTTTGACGTCTGAGGGGAAAAAGTCAGAATTTTGAGGGAAAAAAAGCCTAAATTCTGGGGGGGAAAGTTTGAATTTTTAGATTAAAGTCAGAATTCGGGGGGAAAAAAGCCAGATTTTTTTTCTTCTTTGGCCCTAATCCTCTTCCATACTGTGATGGTCCTTCTCATAAATTCCCTTGCAGAGATACAGCAAAGTTTAAAATGTAGAAAGGTTATGAATGGTTTGAAATGATCACAGTTTTACTTGAACTCCTCCAATCCGCCTGGTCCATCCTGAAGTTAAAAACTCCCTTGATTCCTGAGAAAAGCACCCAGAATGTCTCCTCACCCACTTATCTAAAATTCAACTTGAACATCACCATTCAATTTAACCAGATAAGTTGGTTTATGCATTTGAGTCTCATGTTTAAATGCTCAAACATGACATGTGTGTCTTGGGAAAAAAAGATAACATGGCTTCCTCTAAATCAGACCTGTTTTCTTAAGTCCACCATGAACTTTACTGGTAAGAAAAGAGGCCAAAATGTCCTGGAAACTAAATAAATACAATATATCACAGGGACAAGGAAATCACATGGGAACAGAGGGGCTTTCTTTGTATTGGCTTTATTTTTAAAATTTCGTGGAGGTTTGCATAATTTAAAGTAAGAACACAGTGCTTGATTAAAAATCCTGTCAGGCATGTGGAACCATCTGTACTGACTATTGTGAGTGCGCCCTTATTGTGTTGCAGTAAGGGCGCAGGGTGTATTTGGAGACACTTCTGCAATAATGTCATGAAGGTCGATTATCTCAAAGGACAGAGGTAATGAGCAGAACCTTCTTTATTATAAAGATATTTCAGAGTTGCTGTCTCACAAACAACAGCTCAGAAACTAAGATTTCAATTGAATCCAGTGATATTTCCTTGACCTTTAATATTTGTTTTTAATTAAATCAACACCACCCAACTTTAAATGTCATTCCAATTTCCCCCGAAAGTGCAGCTGCTCATGTGTTTATTATGTATTTTAAGAAAATATTTATGGTGTAAAACATCTTTTAATTTTCAATTTTAACTTATGTTAGACATTTATGATGCTTGAGGAGTCATAATTTTGCTCTATTGACTAATAAAAACTCTAGTCGACCAAACCTTTACCAATAAAATGTTTTTAAAGGTGACCTGCCATGCTTCCTTGTACAGGCTAGGACACGTATGGTCTACACAAAACATTTTCACTACATATTTTGCACAAAATCATTCTTGGATAATAAAATTATTACGTTTTTTTTAGCTCCTTGCAGAATGAGATGATTTAGGGGCATCTTGTCACTTTAAATCCAAATAACCTGCTGCAGGCCACGCCCCCTAACTCAATGTACATACTGAAAATAGCCTCAAACAGATGCACAGTTACACAACCAAACATCTTTGAAAAGAAGAAGTAGAGCCTCCCGCCCAACTGACAAGAATGCAGCAAGTCGGTTTCTGAATTCTAAGTCAACAACAAAACACTTTGTTGCCACTGTACATTGCAATCAGGACGTTTTTGGAATGCCTTGTTTTCCAGACACCAAAAACTTTTACTTATTACCAAAAAGTGACTGGGTGGATTTTTTAAACACTTGGGTTGTTTTTAGAAGCAGTAGAAACAAAAATGGAAGTACAAAAACCCCACAAGGATTCCTAGGCGATGAGTGGAACTCTGCTGGGGTTGCTAGGTAACGGGCCTTACTTAGCTGGGGTTGCTAAGTAACGGGCAGTGCCTACTGATTTGTGACGCTACATTCTGTACGTTTTTGAAACGGCTCATTTTCCATAAAACAAAAAACATCGATTTATTGCCATAAAAACGTGAGGTGGGTTTTTTAAAGCTCTTGGGTTTTTAGAAGCAGTGGAAACTCAACGGAACAAAAACATTAGAAATGTGAATTTTGCATATAACCCCTCACAAAAATTAAAAACGTCTACAAACTGATAAAAAAAAAAACCTATATATACAGACAATGAATGAAGCTTTGGTCAGTATCAAACCCACAACTACAGCTATTTTTTCTGACTGGAGCTTTATCAATACACAACTTATCACTTTGTCCACTAGTCCTCTGTATGTCCTTGCACATCACAGCGCTATCCTACAAGATAAGGAACAACCCCATAGCAGAGATAAACATGCTGTAAGTTGGCAGATTAATTATTGACTTCTGCGGGACGCTCTGATAAGCAACACAACCGAGGAGTTTGGGGTCTGCAGAGTAACTGGGAAACTCACACTGGATAGACAATGGAGAATTACTCTTAAGTTGGTTTAGTTCAGGAATGACAAACTCATTTTCATTTTGGGCCTTATCAAGATTACGAATGTTCCTAAAGAGTCGGTTGTGTCTGAATGCATTCATAAAATCCATCAACTGTTAAAAATATGAATTAACAGCAGTGTCTGCATCTGATAAGTACTTTGTAAAATTAAATAATATTGAACATGTTTTGAAACTGCAGCTTCAAAATAGTGCAGACATTTTTAGATTAATCTCAGAAAATTTCTAGAAAAAACTAGAAAATTTACTTTTGATTTTTTGATTGAAAAATTGAAAATCTGCTCAAAAAACTCAGAAATTTTGAGATTAATAGCAAAAGGTTTCAAGAAAAAGCTTGGGAATTTTGAAACTCAGAAACTTGCTAGTCTTTTCTCAAAAATCTTTGAAAAAATTTTAATGATTCAAAATTTCTGACTCATTATTACACCATATTTGAGATTAATCAAAACATTTCTGAGTTTTTCCACTCAACTTCTCAACTTTTGGAACATTAAAATTTCCTCTTTTTTTCTAGAAAATTTCTGAGATTATTCTAAACATTTTCACATTTTTTGGCAGAAATGTTCTTTTTTGTCTATCCACAAATTATACGTCAAAATGACAATATTATTGTTTATTGTAATAATTTCTGAGACAATTTATCGTCCAGCTAAATTTGTTAATGTGAGAAGCCTAATAATGAGCAAACCAAGTTTTGGGCATCAATACTTATGTCACACGGCTAAATTTTGATTAATAAATAGTAACTTTTTTCCTTTTTCAAATTAAAGTGGCAAACAATTAATATAACGTTTTAGCCCATTCTAGCATGTTTTCTTCTCCATCTGTTGAAGCAGGAGTAGAACCAGTGAAACCTGCTGTGTTGCACAATATACTCCATCATTTTCATCTTGCTGTTTAGCCACCACAGTCTAAGAAATACCCACTTATGGTGGGGATGTCAGCAAAATTTGGAAAGTTAGCAAATTTTAGTGTTCAGGGAAAAAGAGATCTGGCTTCCTTCTCCACATGCTCTTATTTGATCTGGCACTCACATAGGAGTTTGGTTTTACTCTCTAAGGGTGTAATTAGAGGTTGGCCTGATGCACCTTGGAGCTATCACTACTCCTAATCACACACCGCTACCCAGTAGCAGCAGATTGCACTGGTTGCTGCTGACTAACACGCTGAAATGTTTTCAGACAAAACCTTAATGCACAAAAACTCTTCCTGGAACAGATTCCCAGTTTACCCAGCGGTTGGGGATGGAACCAGTTCTGATAGCCTTGAATTAGTCATGAGTTTTGACCCAGTTTATGGACAGAAGAAAAATACAGTACACCCCATCATGTAGCAGTTAACACATGTAGTTTTCATTTTATATATCCCTTTGTATGTATCTCTCTTCAATCCGAAGGCATTTTGCACCACTTCTCTTTACAGAGTTGCTTGAGATAATATAGTTATGCCCTTTTCCACTGATATTGATGATAAATAATTCCTTAATATTGATTTTTTTTTTAAAAAGCACCAGTTCCACTGGCAGATTATTTCACTTATAACAAGACATTTTCCCAGTGTTATAATGACATAATCTGCCAGTGGAACTAGAACTGGGTTGCTAGGTAACGGGCTGGGCTTGGCTGGAGTTGCTAGGTAACGGCGCAGTGCCCTTCAATTTTGAAATAAGTTAAATAATCTGCCAGTGGAACTAGAACTTTTTTCATTAATATTAGGGAATTATTTACCTAAAACAATCGCCTACAGTTTGCACCAATCCGATAGTTGAATTACAAATTAAGTACAGTATAGATTTGTCATTTAGCTCATATGTCTATTTATTCAATCATTTAGCAACAAAAATGGGTTTTGAATTGAAAATGTTGCTTATTTTGTAAATTTATGGTTTTCAATTAAAATGTGATAAATCAACTTTAATTAACTAACTAAATTTTAATTGAGTCCCACCATTAGTTTTTAAAAAATTTAAATAAATAAAATATTGTCCCTCGGATGTCGCCATGTTGTTTACGGTGCAATGCATTCTGGGCAGCTTCCGGACAAGATGCAGACTAAAGTATCTGAAGCTGTTGACCAGCTCTGCTTTCTTTCCCTTAAAGTTTATAGCTGTGAATAGACATTTGTTTTCTCCTCCAATATTTCCCTGGTTACTGGTCCAAATCCTGCTACTCACCAATTCCCCTTTCTCCAGCTCTTCCTAGTCCTTAATAACCAATAACTAGTTACATTTACTCAATTACATTTACTTGAGTAACTCTTTTGAAAAAATATACTTTTAGGAGTATTTTTACTACTACTCATTTAAAAGTAATGTTATTATGAAGTATTTCTGCTCTTACTTGAGTAAAATTTCTGGATTTTTTACTCACTGAGTGAAAAACAAACATGTTTTAACCAAAAATTCACCAGACACAGACACACACCTGCAGTTTCTGTTAAAATTGTATAAGTTTTTTATTGAAATAAACTGATTTGGAAAATTTTACTTTTGCCTGATTTTGTTGTTTTTTTTATATTTATATGAATTATTGTCTTTTTGGTCCTTAAAATATCTAACTTTCCACTTAACTTCATATTTTGGTCCATCTGATTATGTTATTTTTAAATATTAAATTATTATAATTTGAGTCTTACTTGAGTAATTTCTTGGACGGTTACTAAAAATATGTTGAAGTACTTCTACTTTTAGTTTTTGGGTGGTTTGCCCACCTCTGCTGGTAGCATGACTGAGTCGTATTTAAAGTTTGAGGTTTACAAGGTGAACCGAAACAGAGACGGGTTCTCCGGTGTTTCTGATTACCGTTTCAGACGGGATTCTCCCTGGGCGAACGTGATGAAGCTGGTCTGACAGGTAATCAGCAACCCAGGAGACACCGGGAGCTCTGACACCCATCCGGAGCGGTTTGTCTCCCAGCAAAGATGGCTGGATCAAATCAAGAAATAAGACTGACAGCATCACCCACTAACAACCTTTAGAGAGTGACGAGGCTGAATACATTGGGCGGCTGGAAGGAGAACTCAAGATCTCAGTGGGCCAAGTCGAGTCGGAACCAAAACCAATCTGTGTGACATCAGGGCCAAAGGTCTGAAGTGAAAGAGGCCAAAATATGGTACACTGCAAAATTTACAAAGTTGTTTTTGGTCTAGTTTCTAGTGTAAATATGTTAGTAAACTTCATGTAACTTTTCAGCAAGAGGTAAGAGCTTGTTTTAAGTAAATAATTACCTAATGTTGCCAAAAAAAACCAAACTAGATCCACTTATGGTACCCTATGATTTCTACGATGGAGTTTAAGAGCCATGCTAAGAAAAAAATATTACTAGAGTAAAGTCATAACATTACAATAATAAAATAATATTACAAATTACATTTACAAGAATAAAATTATACAAGAATAAAGTTAAAATTGGAGAGCAGTGGGGTGCTGTGGTGGCACAGGGGCAAAGTACGACCCACATGTTGAGGCCTTAGTCCTCGTGACGGTGGTCACAGGTTCGATTCCCGGCCTGGCGACATTTGCCGCATGTCTTCCCCCTCTCTCATTACCCAGTTTCCTTTCAAATTACTTTCAAATATAGGCCACTAGAACCAACAAAACCTTTTTAAAAAATTGGAGAATAGTCCTATTTTGAAAATAAAGTTGCATTTCAAGAATAAAGTTATAATATTTTGAGATTAAAGTCACTATTATAAGAATTAATTTCAAATAATACAAGAATAAAGTTATATAAGATTAAACTCATGAGAATAGTTGTAGTATGACAGTAAATCTAAAATATTACGCAAAATAATGTTACAAGAATAGAGTTCAAATTAGATTAAAGTCATAATATTGCAAGAATAAAGTCATATTTTGAGGAAAAAGTCATTTTATTACTAGAATAAAGTCGTAAAAATATGACTTTATTTTTGTATTTCTTTTTTCTTTTTTTTTTACCGTGGCCCTAATACTTTGCTGTAGATTTCCATAATGTGGAAAATGCAGACAAATCACAGAATTTAATTTAAAATGTTAATTTCACCAAATTAGCTGACTGGAAGATCAGATATGAAAGCAACACAAACATACTGATGGTCAGTGTGCACAAGCTCCTACATCTTATAGGAGTTTTATGTTCATGTGATAAGTATTCTGGTGTTGATTTCAACTTTCTAAAATTTAGATTTTCTTTTAAGTCAAAATGAGATTCTTAGTTTATCACATAATGTTTGAATTTTACTTTTTGTAAAACCAATGTTCTGTTGGGCAACAGAAGAATAACAGGAATTAGACTTAGACTTAGACTGACTTTATTGTCATTTTGCATGCACAGGGTGTATACAGAACGAAATTTCGTTGCATACGGCTCAGGACAATGTTTTGAGCTTTCAATGTTGTGAGGTTACTCCAGAATAAAATAAAATACAGTATAAAATATGAATATAAATCTAAATATAAAATATAAAGTGCAGGACTGACAGTAAAATAGAAGTTATTTAGCTCTGTACATGTGCAAGGTATAAAGTGGAGACCAGATTTTGAGTGCAGTCCAGTTAAGAGTTCAGCAGTCTGATGGCAAGTGGGAAAAAGCTGTTTCGGATTAGTGGCATTTAGCTAAATTATTTCACTTTTAACATGAGAAAATGTCTTGTTGTAGTGCTGAAAAGTTAGTTGCAGATTATTGTTATTATTTTCTTTTTTATTTCAAGTGTACTAAGATATTTTCCCAAGAAATTACACTAAAACTACTTGGTAAGACTACATTTTTTTTCCATTTTCAGAACCATTTCCTCTTCTACTGCACCATTGTTCAGTTGGAGGTCATGAAGTCACACAAACTGAGCCACCCTGAGCAATTATGATGCCCTAAAAATGCTGCAGGGAACAGAACATTAATTTAGGTAAAATAAGTCAGAGGAAATGTGCTGGACATATAAGATAACCAGTCAAGTTAGTTAAAAGACATACAATTTAAAAATCTGTATTCCTACAGCTAATTTTATGTCTGACTCCAGAGACTCTCCACCTGAAACAAATAAGTGTTTGAGCACAATCAAGCAAAAGTTTGCCTCCTCTTACAGTTTCTATGAATCTCAATGAGAAAGTCTTGAGAAGTGAGAAGTGGTGGCCAACAGATTGCCCGAGGCGGCAAAGGACAGCAGCAGCAGCAGCATGGTAAACTTTATGTGTCGGCAATGTGCAGAATATTAAACTCTAAAGCTGTCTTCCTCAAACTGTGGTCCGCGGCCGCCCCCTCGTGGTCCGCCGGGTACTGCATGGAAACGACCGTTTATTTACCGTGACGTCAGCTCAAAGTGCGACGCCATAGCTAGCTTAGCAAAGGACTGTGTTTACAAATATTAAACTCTAAGAAGAAAAACTGAGAAAAGAAAGCAACGCCAGGACTACTTCTATGATCAGAGGAGGTCATACCTGCTGACAGTTTTAATGTATCGTTCACGAACGATTCAATTCTTTTGAACGACTCTATGCCGTGACGGTAGGACAGGACTTGAGAACTGTTCTTTGTTTTTTAGGACTGTGCTTCCTGGTTATTTAATTTTAAATGATTAAGTTAAATTAGTTGTATACAATAGATAGCTACTATCAATAGAAATTGGTGGATAATTTCATATTCAATACTAAGTTATCCATATTAAATCATGGATATTTAATCCATAATTTAAATATGGATTAAATATCCATATGCTTTGCCTTTTATTCTGGAAAAGCAACTCAAGTCTATTTGTCTTTTATTGTGCTTATAAATTACAAATAGCCCTATTAATGCACATAACAGTAAAGAACACCTTCTTTTTTATTTCCATGTGTTTGACATCATTACAAACACTTTCAGAATATGTAAATAACTCAATATACCCAAGTTGACATCGTCAATGGCTTTGTCATATTTACCAAACAATAAATGAACAAAAAAAACAACAATAAGTAAGTTAAGAGACTATTATTTTCATTTCAGATACTATATTTTGTGTTATTGTGGGGCAATTTCAAATTAAGCGAATGTTTGTTAAATGAGTTAAGAGTTCCTCAGCCTGAAAAGGTTTGAGAAACACTGCTATACAGAATAACTCACATGACACAATGAGGCCACAAAATAGCTCCTGTTTTTAGAAAAACACTTATTATCATGCCTCAATACATTTAAATATGTTTCATCAAAGAGAAGCCTAGCAAAAAACTTTTTAACTTTTTTAACTAATTAATCCTTCTGAGGCCACCTTTGACTGTCCGGCTAACCAGCCGTAAGATGATGATACGTGAACAGAATACGCAACACACATTATGCAGTTCTTGGGCGCGTAAAGCGCAAGTGCAAATTTAGAGAATGAAGCAACACTGGTGATTAAATATTTGCTGCTTTTAGAAATGGACTTCAAAAATTCCTCCAGCTCTCACAGTTCGCTGGTGATGGAAGTTCATAGGAAAACCAGACCTTTGCATTTTTTATGTAGTAATCCCCCTTTGGAAAAAAAAAAAGGAGGGATGTGGAATAAATATTTAGCGAGAAGCAGAGTTCAATGGTTGGTTAAAAACTTAAACATTAGTTTTTGAGGTGAAGTAACTGGGAAATTGTGATCAAAAGTGGTAAGTATCATTCAAAATTGCTAATATTTTGACTTAACGATGGCAGATCTCTAATACTAAACTTCTTCATATCTAGCAAAATTGGTGTAAAACAAAAAATTTCATTTGCCCCATTATAATTTTAAATATATTAATACATGTTGCCAGAGGTCATGAAAGGTCAGCCCCCCACCCAACCACCTTTTTCAAATCAAACAAGTTTGTTGTCTATCAATTCGACTACGTTTGTGAAGCAAAAATGTTCGTTTAAGCTGCTTTTGCTTTGATGATATTAATTAAACTTAAGGTCAAAAAGGTCAACCAACTGCCCCACTTTACCCAAATCTAATAGAATTGCTCTGTCAACATGGCTGGGGTTCATAATTGCTGAAGCACAATGAGGAAAATAATAGGACATCATGGTCCAATAACCTGTGATTGATGGCAACTAACACATGTTCCTCTGCATGAACGTGTCTGGTAGTAAACATCTAATTTTTGTCACAGTGACACCTATTTTATAATTAAATTGAAGATCATTTAGTGAAAGTAGCTATGCTTGATTTAATGTGTGTATTTTCCACTAGCTCTATGGCAGCATTATAACATGTGCTGCAGTAACTGCAGTATTTATATTTAAGCACCTTTTTATTTTTACTTTCAAGCATTTTCCTGAAGGCAGATTTTCACATTTAAGTCGTTACTCACCCGCTTTTTACGTGCAAAATGTGTCCGAAACGACGTTCACAGTCACTTCATATAAGACTTTGTGCCCTTCATTCTTCCACTGATTGCTACTGAGGAAAAAACGACGGGTAAGAACAAGTCCTACATCAGGTCTGTAAGGTTATTAGCGGGAAATAACAAAGAAATCAACATTAAAGCCCAAGTCTTTCGCAGTTTATAAGGCAAAAATGACTCAAAAAATGTCTTGGGTAACTCATCGAGTTCCACTACCTGTGCCATTATAACACTGTTTGTTTGTTGGAGGTTTGCTCTACTTCCACACGGGGGCAGAAGTAGAGCAAACTGGTTTCTTATGTCAAATGAGAAACCAGTGACAAACTTTACATTTTCAAAATCATCAATAGCCATTAAATATGGTCAATGTTCCATTTTTTATGGTTCAAAAGCAATTCTGTACTGGAGGGTTTCTTAGGCCCACTTTAACTTGAAGTGCACTCATGCATTTGACAGTGAATCAAAGTTATGACTACTACACACTCTTAATAAATACAAACTCATTCCTGTTAAAGGTCAACACTCATCCCATCTTTTGGTGGAAGGTATTAGAGATATGAAACACTGGTGGAGAAAAGTCCTTGAGTGCAAAAAAATCAAATAAAATAAGATTAGCAGAACAAAGACTTGTCATTGTGCTATAATACTCAAAGGTCAACCTAATTTTCTGACTTTGATCCCATGGTCCGGTTCCACAGAATCTCCTTATCTTAATCAACAAGAAGAAGTTGTGGTGAGCAGCTTTTATATGTGGAGCCTTTTGTTGCTTTCAAATTGTTCATTTGTTGCCAACCAAAGTCTCATGCAAGGTGGAAATGTTACCTTGACAGACTATTGATGTGAAAGGTTGGCAGTGTGCATGTCAGGATCTTTGCTGACCCGTTTCAAGGGACCCCAGTCGATCGGGAGTCTTATTCTTCAGGGAAAAAAGTAAAACCGATGTTCAGGAATACACTGAAGCAGCCAAAAAGAGTAAAAAAAAAAACAGTATAGGTTTGCATCATTTCAAGCCTAAAAGAAACAATGCAAGCACTCCGTCAAATTGGCTCATTTATCAAAAAGGCAGTGAAATGCAGACAGTCTTCTTTCTTTTTTTGGATGATGCTGACAGTTTTTTGCTCCCTGTGTACATTTGTGCTGAAGGTAACATATTTTGATGAAGTATCTGTCTGTAGAAACACAAATATCAAAAGTTTCCAAAAAACAAACTGAGCATTAAAATAAAGTTATAATAACATCAGAATAAAGTCAAAATATTACTAAAAGTAATAAAATTCAGAGAAAAAAGTCAAAATATTATGAGAATAAAATTGTAATATTATGGGGAAAAAAATTGTAATGATACGAGAAAAATAATACATGACGTACACTGGGAAATGTTTCCAAGAATTATTTTACAATTACCTTTTTATAACAGATGCTGCTGAATAAACAAGTCACCAAGAGTTTGAAAGTTTCTTGAAATATTTAACTCAGAAAACATAAATCTAAAATTTCATATCAGCACCAAAAGGAAAAGACGAATATATGAAACTAAACTCACTGCCTGCTTGTGACGTTATGAGCCGTTTTTCATTTTACTGCTGCTCAGGTAAAGAGAGCGAAGGTGTAACTGTGAGATCGATGAGGTTTCCATAAAAACGAAGCTGAAAAATGGGCAAACAACATTTTGCATAAGATTAGGAGGAAAATAATTTTTGTTTTGGTCATTCCTCATTCTGTAATTGGACAGATGTTTTAGTTTCCAGCTTCATGGCTTAGTGAGATGGAAATCCCAAAAGTCTCAATTATATTTGAGGGAAACTGCGATTTGCATCTCAATATTGATACCCTAAAGAGACATTTTTAAAATTATGATTGAAAAGTTTTATTAGCAGGTTATTTACCACAGCGTATTATCGGCATTATAGATGGAAAAAAGGAGTTAATTTTGGCCAGAAGTCTCAGAAACTTTCCAGAAAAAAAACAAAAAACGTTTCAGGGCTATTTGAAATTTAGAGCTCCAAAAGTTTAATATTTATGAGGAAAAAAAAAGATCAATCTCATAAAAGTAGAACATTTTCTTAGTTTGAAAAGTTGAAAATTTGCCAGAAAAAAAAATCTGACATTTTGAGACAAATTTTAGAAATTTTGTAGAAAAATACTTGGAATTTTCTCAGTTTCAAAAGGCGAATATTTCCAACTGTTGGGGAAACATTCCCCAAAAAATTTCCAACAATTTTTTGCTATCAGAACTTAGAAATTTCCAAGTGTTTTCTAGGAAATTTCAACAATTAATTCTCAAATTTTCTGAGTTTCTCCTTGCAATTTATCAACTTTTCAAACTCAGAAATGTCCATGTTTCTTCTAGAAAGTTTTTGAGATGAAACTTAAAATTTCTGACATTTCTTTGCAGAAATTTACTCTTCTTTTTTTCTGTCTATAATAGCCTTAACCCACCATTATAGTTATTAGTCTCTTTCCAGCTGCAGCAACTCAACATCTCTGTTTTGTGATATTTGCAATTTGAGTGGCATTCATATTGCAGATAGCCGGATATTTCCAGGTGTGTGAGAGATTGTGTTTTATCTTCAGTTTTCTCCAGGAAGTTTGATGTTCCCAGTTTCTGACATCTTAGTTGCAAGATGAGAACATCATCCAGCTTTTCATTTGGTTTGGATCCAAACGGACAGATGGGTTGAATGTGTTGACATTCAAATAAATCCACAGAAAAGTTTGTTTCACTGAGATGACAAGCAGGGAGCAGACAGGCGATTAGTCCATGTCAGCCATGAGTTACAGTCTGAAATATCTGGGAAGATGATGCAGATGATTTATAATTCACTCATGGTGGGTGAAGATGTAAAAAAAATGTATATGTTTTATTTCTTTTTGTTTTGTTTAATGTCAGTTATTATCCATGGCAAAAGACACAGAGTCTTGAAAAAGGGGTTTTATTCCTTTAACATGTTACATTTTTGTTTTATTGTTACTATTCTCAACCATTAACAACATGATCTAGATCAGTTTTCATTTAAAAACACTTTTTGTATTTGGCCAAGTTTTGATACAGTAATAAAAAGCAGATTTAAGAGCATTAAGATGTATTTTAGTAAATTTGCTTCTAGTTACCATGAACATAGAAGGAAACAAGAAAGCTTGGAAAAAAATAGCACTTAATGTTGCAGTTAATATTTTTGTAAGTAAGTTTGTCCTAATTTATTTTATTTAATTTTAAATTGTGGTTAGGATGAGGGCGCGGGAGGAGGGCACATAAAATCAAACCAAAGGCCATAAATGGCCCGCACACCCCACTTTGAGCACCCTTTATTTAAACAAGCCTTTTGGCCACTTTTCAAAAGTGGCCTTTTGAATTCAAAATATCTTTTCTGTGTAAAATAAACACTGTAGAAAAATGGCAATGGGAAGTTCACAACTTCTTACAAATTGTTCAGCTTAAACTGATTTAATAATAAAAATGTTTCTGTTATAATTAAGTATAAATGTAACGTGATCCACGGTAACCGGCTACGGTAGCTGATACTTTTATTGCTGCTGTAGACTGTAAGTTAAAATAGAAATGATCCTGCTCACTGACTTCAAAGCCAAGGCTTTGCACTTTTACATCATTATTTTATTTCATATTGAATGTTCTGAAGCATAGCCCGAAGAAAGAAAATATGTATAAAAAGGCTCCGGTTTCCACTCCAGGTTCTTTTTATTATAATAATCTGCTGATAAGGTGTAGCCCATGAGAACCTCTGTTCCAGCCGAATGCTGTTTTCCTATAAAATCAATATGAAAGAAATCTGAAAAGACGGAGATAAACAAACACATTCTCAGTAGTTTGGTAGAAAAAACTGCCACTGTTTATTACTGGACTCAATGTTTTGGTTTTATTTAGTGTAGATTTTGAGTCAACTGATTTAAGTGCTGATTTTGTAGAATTTGTATTTTTATGCATAAAGAGAGTATTCAAGTTTGAGATGGTTTTATCGGCATAAAAAAAATTCATGATCCTTTCCCTCTGGTATAAAGAGATAGATTTTTTATGCTAAAATGGAAAATTTTTCCTAGATGAATTTCTCAAGATAGCGAGTTAATTTCCCAATGGTTTTCTCAACGTGTTTTCTTGAGCTTAATTAGTTGTCTTGAGAAATTAAGGGGAATTAAGTCGTTATCACAAGAAAACCATTGGAAGAAAGTATATGTGTGAAGGAAGTTATTAATCTCAATAATCACTGGGAAATCAGCTTATCTCAAGAAAACCATCGGAGAAACGTACATGCGGAAAACAAGAAATTAACACGTTATCTCTTGGAAACCTGCAGGAAATTAATCTAAAAAAATAATCAGGAAGTAAACTTGTTATCTCGACAAAACCAACAGGAGAAAGTATATGCGGAAAATCCTTGGGAAATTAATTTGTTATCTCAAGAAAACCTTTAGGAAATTAATTTATCTTGAGAAAACCATCGGTAAAAATTTATGCGGAAAACGTCCGCTCTCACCTTCCCAGAACTCACTTGTAACTTTTTTAAGTTCCTTCAACTTAAAAACTTCAAGTCCATTCAACTGAAGTGCAATATTTGTAAATCCAGTGTAAAAAAAGTCAACAAATTTAGGCACATTTAAAAAAAATATTTCAACCACCAAAATATATACTTATTTTTGGCATTACCAGAGCTCCATACAATGTTTTTATTTGTTTGTTTTTTTAAATGAAGGGTTCCTCATTCTTCCCATCTGTCCTGCAGCCTTTGGGCATAAACTGAAATGCTTTTTATGTGCTTTTAGCGAGAGTCTGGCGTTTCCGTGGAAACCAGATTTGTTTATGTTTAATTGCGGGGAGGCGCAGTAATGAGTGCAGGGGATAAAGTTAAGTTCATTCTCTATAAAGGAGAACCTTGTGAGTGTATGAAATTCTAGATGGGATTTAACGCTTACAATTACTGCACTTATTTCATTGTTCTGTAATATCTAATTATAAATCTGGACAGCACAAATTAAAGTCTGATGGGAAAAGTCACTGAGTCAATCTGTGTTTACTACAAAGATTTCGCCTGGCAGTAATGATCACACACCAGAAAACAACTGTTCCCCTTTTCTCTATCTAAAATTAAATCTTTTAATTACACCGGTGTGAGCGCGTGTGTACCTTTACGCTCCAACAGTCACATAACGTCCCCAACATTTCATCTGGAGGGAAAATTAGCAAAGTGACAAATTATTTTCATTCCATCCCACATGAACAAGGTGTACATACATATTACAGCCAGTTTTGGCTTCTGGTTCAAAGTACCAAACAAAAAAATGTGATAAAAACAAAAATTATTGCAGAACTTAGAGTATTTTTCCACATAAACCAATTTTTTTTCTTATAAAAATTACTTTGAACATCGAAGAAAGACACGACTTGTTTTTTAGACCAACTCATTTGAATCAATCAAAAAATAAAATCCAGTCATAATTTTTAGAAATGAAGATTTTAAGTTTTATTTTGACACTGACTGACATCAGTGCTTCTGGTGGGTTGTCCAAAATGGGGTCCGTGGACCATTTGTGGCCCACACAATTTTTATTTTCCTGCCACCTGTTCCCATGACTCATGAATATTAGAAATTTGATTGATGCAAAACCTACAACTGCTAAAATCTGATGCTATTCCATTTTTGTTTGTGAGGAAAGAAGTTGCACTCAGCGTCTTCTTCAGAGGTTTTTGTGTTGTTTGCTTCAGTCAATATTGGTGCAGCGCCCCCACAGGCGAGGAGGGGAACAGGTTTTTCAAATGGTTTGGTTCATTTGATTCAGTGCAGTGTGAAAGTGAACCGCAGGAGCTGAAAATGGAACAAATGTTGCAATTTTGGTCCCAAATTGAACCGAGTCTACTGGACTGTCAGGTGTTAAAACACCATAAAAAAAATCTCTTTTCAGATGTTTGGTGTTTTGTGATTTCTGGTGAAATAATAGCTTGTTTTGCTCGGGCCTTGTAGTACTGATCAGCTATGATATCGGCGTGCTGGAAGCAGATGGCTGGTTCTACCTGCAGTCAAATCCCTGCCATCCCAGTCTCTCTGGGTAAATTCAGCATAAGCTTAATTAAGGATCTGATAACCGCAGAGGCGCTCAGAGATGGGCACTAATTCCAAATTTAAGACGAGCTTACTAGTAAAACCTTATGGAGGCAGTACTTACGACATGTTGCTTCTTTATACTTCCCTCTAGCATGTGAACTTGTCCGACTGGAGCTTTGCAGAAAGGCAGACGTTTTAGAGCAAAGCGCTGAATAAAGCAGATGTTTATTGGAGGCTTTGCTTCCTCTGAAGTTAGACATTACAAGGAGCAGCTGTTTCTTTAATGACATGGGAATCTATAAGAAATGCAAATGTGGCTGAATGAAGCTGTGATTATGGATCTCTGTAGTATTCTTAGTCCAAAAACACCACTGAGGGATTTCTGGGAGTCTTCATGGATCGGTTTCCTAAGGTGACCCTGCCAAAAACTTTGAGAACAAACTCCAAATTTCCACAAAAAAATGTCATCAGATGATTTTCTGCCTGTTTTTTTTTTTTGTATGTTTTGCATGAAAAATTATGAACTTGTAACTCTTGACATCGATATGTGATGCAATATTTTGATGGATGGTTGCATTTACCCATGACGCCCTGCATTGTAGTCCATTTCCTGTTTTTGTAGCGATCTCCACTCTGCTTTGCGTTCACGTTCGAACCGCACCAGAGTTCACGTCAACCGAACCGAGACTGAGGATCGTAGGTAGACCAGGGTTTGCTTTTTTTGGTTCAATTATGGATTCACACCTCAGTAAACAAACCGGACTTTAAAGGCAAACAAACTGGAGTTGGATTGAAGCGGACTAAATATGTATGCAGAATCCAAAAAAGGCAATTCGCTGTAGAAAACAACACATTCAGAGCAGTAATTTAGGCAAAACATCTTTGTCCATAAATATGTTTTAGCCTAAACTCCTCCAATGGGATAGTTTTAGCTTCACCCTGCTGAGATTTGCAAAAGGAATGCTACAGTATTTCATTTTAGGCAGTAAAATCTGTATTATTTATGCATTTGCACTATTTTTGTATTTCTACTATTGTAGAAAATAAAAGTCATAAGTGGCTAAATGAAAAGTCAGCAGAATGTGGAAATTTATTTAAATCAGATTAATCTTTTAATTATCACAACTTTTAATTATCACACCATTGTGTGTTTTTGCAGTGTATTTGGTATCCATGGAAATGCCAGACTCATGGCTAGAAGTTGTTTTTTTATTTAAAAGAAAGCATGTGAGTTTAAGGGCAATGACAGACATCAGTGAATAGGAACCTTCATCAAAAAGACAATGTATGGAGCTCTAGCAGTACCAAAAAAAATACAAATCCAGGCGGTTTCATTTGTCTTTTTAAGTAAAATGTCTCTACATTTGTTGTAAGCACATCTTTCTGACTTTGGAAAGGTAAGATTTTGGGGTTTTTGCAGTGAAAGAGTAACAAACACAGAGAGTTAAACTAAAACACAATGGAAGTAGAAAACTAACACAAAGAGAATAACTTAAATACTCCACCGATAAACAAAACAAAAACACAAACAATCAAACCAAAGAGCAATTTAATATCTGAAAATTGAGAATGGTGTAAACTCCATTCAAAATCTCCATTCCAACAGTTTTTACTGTATTTTCTGTCTATCTCTATTTTTCCAAGGACAACAAAAGCAAAAAATCAGTAGCCTCATAGAGTTGCATTAGGATTTATCCGATTCTCATTCTTTGCTTGGAAAGTCTGTCCTGCAGCGTTAAATGAGGCCCATCGGTCGGACAGCTGTGCCTTGATCGGCTGATGTCAAACACAGCAAGCAGGAACAGATGTGCAACAATTTGCCAGAAAGCCGCCATAAAGTTGAGCGGGACGGAGATGATGGCACATAATTAGGATTCCCGACAGGTTTGGGTCAGACAGGTTGTTATTTGGCACATTTCATGGTGCAAATCTTTAGATTTTCATTTCCCTGCCAGTTAAAGGAGGACTGCAGGTGTGTGTGTGTGTGTGTGGGTGTTTGTTTCTAATACCTTGTGGGGACCATTTTCCTGACATATACTACGTTGTGGGGACACACTGCCCCTTGTGGGGACCAAAGCCTGGTCCCCACAAGGGGAAATGCTGTTTTTGGGTCAGGGGTCAGAAATAGGACTAAGGTGTGAATTGAGTTTTGGATAGGGTTAGGTATGTAATGGATAGGGTTAGGATAGGGTTAGGCTGTAGAAATGAATGGAAGTCAATGGAAAGTTCCCGCAAAGATAGCTGAGCAAACATCTGTGTGTGTGAGGAGTGAGGAGGTGTTTGTGTGTGTGTGTGTGTGTGAGGGGCGGGGGGGTGCGGGCATGCTTGTGTGCGTGTGTGCATGCGTGTGTGTGTGAGATGACGATGGGGAATGTTTGAAAAGACAGACTAATAAAACCTTTAGCACATTTATTTTCGAAATGAATTTAAATCTTTGCCGGAGCTGACTAATTTCTCTCGTTTCTATTTATGTGTTGCATTGTTTAAACAAAACTCCTCTCTATTAACAATTCATCCACTGCCAGCTTAGAGACAGCATTAAGAATACAAGCAAATAAAATGCCTCTGTTAACTCTGACTCCTGGCTGCAAATATATTATGTTTAGATTTATTTCTACACTGCAAAAACTCAAAATCTTACCAAGTATTTTTGGTCTTGTTTCAAGTTCAAATATCTTATAATAATTCTTGAAATAAGACCAAACTTATTTCAACTCACAAGTAAGTTTTTATAAAGATATATAGGAGCTTGGTTTAAGTCAATAATTCATTAATATTGTTTAAAAAGTGCTAGTCCCATTGGCAGATTATTTCACTTATAACAAGACAATTTTCCCATGTCATAAGTGAAATAATCTGCAAGAAGAACTAGTACTTTATCATCAATATTAAGGAATTAATGACCTAAAACAATCTCCCATATCTTGCTGAAAGGTTACTACTTATAAGTTAGTTTGGTTTTATTTCAAGTATACCAGCATATCTGCAGTAGAAACTAGACTAAAAATAATGGTTAAGAATGTGGTAAATTAGTGTTATTTACAGTCTAATTTACATTTTAATCCATGTGTGATGTTTCCTTGGAGGTTATATAATCATGGAGTTCATTGAGTTCATGTGTGTGTGTGTCTTCGATGTTTTGTTTGGTGTGTGTGAAAAGCTGGAGGTAGCTGGTAAAGGAGCAGGTCTGCGACATGACATGACTTCTTTTCTGAACTTCATTCACATGTCGGCTGCTCAAATAAAAAGTTTCCATTTTGTCCATGAAAATGCTGCATCCATCTCAGTTATTTTCTAATCCAGGTTTTTCAGGCTTTGCTAGAGTCCGCTCAGGGATGAACATCATCTCTGTGACTGTTACTGTATTTTTTCCATTGGAGTAAGGTACAGTACATATTCTTGTAAAAGATCAGCAAACGTTGATTTAGGTTTTAAATGGAACCCGTTATGCAAACTTCACATTTTGTATGTTTTTGTACTTTTTGGGGGGTTTCTACAGCTTCTAAAAACAAACAGGCATTATTTTGGCAATAAGTTAATGTTTTTTGGTGTTTTAAAAACTTCTGGCCGGCACTGACCTTTCACCTAGTAATCCCAGCAAAGCCCAGCTTGTTACCTAGCAACCCCAGCAGAGTTCCACCAGTCTCCTAGCAATCCCAGCAGAGCTCCAGTAAGTTTGGTTATCTGGTTTTAACTGCTTTATATGCTGGAAAACACAAGAGTTTTGTTTTTGACGTATCATCCAGAAACCACTTGCTGCATTCGTGTGTAAGTGTGACTCTGTTAGCAGCCATTTTCATGTTTGAGTGTAAACGTAAAGTTGGGGGCGTGGCCAGCAGCAGCTTATATGGATTTAAAGTGACAGGACTCTAAAACAAAATAGGCAGAACTGACCAAACTGAAAACTCATCATCTATGAATGATTTTGTGAAAAAATAATAATAATGATGATAATTATATCCAAGACTATATAACTCCATGATTATATAACCTCCAAGGATATTATATATATACTAGTCTGCTCAAAAAAGCATAATAGGTCACCATTTATGCTTTTTTAGCATACAGAGGTGTTTTTCTTTTGTTGTGATACTTTAGGTAAAGGTTACATGAACTCATTAGGTAAAAACATTTATGTAACATCCACATATTTCCAGTCAGTACCTTCAGTACAAATCAGCCTCGACTTGCACTAGTTACAGTAAATAAATATACTCTACAAGAACAGAGAAACTTGTTTTTTACTCGATTTGGGAAGAACGGAAATACATTTCTTTCTCACCTTGAACTGAAATGCTGAACTCAGAAGTCTCACTGGTCCTCCATACTGTAGTATTTGCATTTGTTAGACTTTACACAAGATAAAAATCTGCCCAGTTAATGATTTATCCAGAATTTAAAAACAAAACGCCGACAAGTTGAGGGAACTGCCTAGAAAACGTCATAAAAATTAAATTAATGGCATTAAAAACATACAAATCTAATATCTGGTGTCTTCAGGTGAATTATTTGAGTTTTATTATTTATGTGTCTTTATTTTTGAGTATGTTCCTTAATGAATCATTGCTGTACGTTTTATTGAAATATCCAGATTTCATAAATTGATATTGCTGTAAATTGTGTCATTTAATCTGCTTTAAACTGTTGGCCAATCAAACCTTCTGTTGGCATATTTACGACAATATCGCCACCTTGTGTTCATTTACCGCAAGTACCACATTTAATCCCAGGTTATTGATCTTCAATCATTTAAAAAAAAGAATAGAATCTTATTTCTTTTGCCTCAGTAATTATTTCATTTTAAACAAACTAGAATCACTAAAGAAAGATTTCTGTCACAATGGTACTGAGATAACACTCAAATGTTAATTTTATTTAATCTAAATATAAAGTTACATTTGTAATGGAAACGCAGCTTTTGTGGCCTTTGTTGCAGGCATTTAAAAAAAATATATCAAGACCAATTATTTAAAAATGGCTTTTATTTGAACATGATTGCTTGTGTGTCGAGTTTCTAGCAGTCACTATTTACATTGAATTGGAAGTTTGTCATGAAACAATCAGTGAGTTAAACGTGATTTGGTTAGTTTCTGTCTGGATCCATGTTCCCCTAGAGTTCAGCCAAAGAGTCCTCCTCTTGCTGCGGAAGAGATAAAGAAAATCACCACAGTTTTAGTTATCTGTCCCTGTCTGAAGTTTTCTATTAGTTTAATTTAGTTTATTTAGGTTCCTACGTTTCTCGGTGACCGTATAAAGGGCCTCCATTCCAGCTGAAATGTGGTCGGTGACGTGGCAGTGGAGCAGCCAGGTACCAGGATGCTCAGGGCGCATCTTCACTGTCTGGACAGGGAAAGAGCAGCTTTTACTTTAAATTTTATTTCATTAAAAAAAATTACCTCATTAGATTTCAACCAAAATTAAGCAAAAACCTTTGGTATAATATTGTAATGTAATTGATTAGTCTTAGAGATGAGCACAAATATAGCAGCACCACATATTAAAATCCATAAAATAAATTACTCCTTCATTGGTGCAGTATTATTTATCTGTGATTTTTTAAAATTTTATTTCCAAAGCATAATTTGGAAGCCATTATTTGAGGGAACAAAATCTGACTTTGGAAATAATGCATACACTGCAAAAAACACAAAATCTCACCTAATATTTTTTGTCTAATTTTCAGTGCAAACATGTGAGAACACTTGAAATAAGACAAAACTAACTTACAAGAAACCTTTCATCAAGATATAGAAACTTGTCTTAGGTCAACAATTCATTAATATTGATGGAAAAAGTACAATTACCTCTGACACATTATTTCACTAAACGTGTAAAAATCCTTAAAATCTTTTTATACATTCAGTAGAGTTGTAAAAAAAAGTTTTCGAAATCATAATTATACAATTATAGTTAGACCAAATATGGAAAAACAATCTAAAATGAGACTTTTTACAAAAAAGTAAATAATTATTACAAGAAAGGTAAAATATATATACCTTTCTCAATAATCAGTGGGAAAATCTGAAGAAATTTAACTACACTGATTTGTTTTTATTAAATTTCAACACGTTTTTACTGATAATAAGAAAAACGTATGGTAACATTAGCTTTAGCAGACAGAAAAAGATTAAATAATTTCAAACAATGTGGGACGTTTTAAGACTTTACCTGAAAGATGGCTGGGAACAGCTCATACGAATCAACACGGTGACGTCCTCCACCCAGCTGCAGAATAAAGATAATTCAATTATGAATTATTTTTACTCCATTATGTGTCAGATTATGGCTGCGTACCTTATATTCCACACTGTGACCATGCCAGTGTACAGTATGAATATCCACTTCATTTCCCATCGCCATCAGGTACCAGTAAACCTTATCTCCCACCTCCATGTTCAGCCCATTCAGGTTGCTATACACATAACCGTTAATAGCTGAAACCAAGCAGAAAAGAAAAAAAAAGATTTTATTTATTTAATCCTGATTTACTTTGGTTGGGACATGATGGAAAGTTTTGTTTGAAACTCCAGACTAAATGTTCTGAGTGATGAACCAAAACCAATAACTACAAAATGTCAACATAGCAAACAAGTTAATTATTAACCGACTCAACCGGATCGAACATCAAAATCCACACAAATACGAACCGCAAAGTAAAATCATTAACTGCATTTAGTTTTCTGTGCATCTAGTAGAACTTGTTTAGGAATTTCAAACACTAAGCTAAAATTAACTAAGTGTTTATTTTTTAACAACTTTTAAACTTTTAGTTGTTGATATCTTCAAAAGTTTCAGCATTTCTTTCTGTCCAAATCTGAGCTCATACTTGTTAATTTTGCTCAAACTAAACCTAAAAGCATTTGGAAATATTTGGAATTTTTTAAGGGTCCCTATAACGTAAGATTCACATTTTGAGAATTTTTTGTACTTCCATTCCGGTGTATTTTGGTGTCTGGAAATGAGCCGTTTCAAAAATCTCAACATTCCGAGGGCGCTGTGCCGTTACCTAGCAACCCCAGTGGCATTCCGCCTGTCGCCTAGCAACCCAAGCTGAGCTCCAGCACATGTGGTCAGCTGGTTTTATCGCTGCATGCGTTGCACAATGGCTGCTGGAAAAGACGAGTGTTTTGTTGTTGACTTGCCGTCCAGAATCCACTTGCTGCATTTTTGTTGGTTGTGCAGGAGGCTCTACTCATGCTTTTCAAATATGTGCAGTTGTATAATTGCGCATCTGTTTGCAGCTACTTTTACATGTGTTTAAACATTGAGTTGGTGGGCGTGGTCAGCAGCAGCTTATTTGGATTTAAAGTGACAGAAGCCCTAAAAGAGTTTATCCTGAAAGGAGCTCAAAATGAAAATCTCATTATCTGAGAATAATTTCATACAAAAAATGTTATGAATATGTTTTATAGGTCAGATAGCTATTCTGACGTGTTCAATGAAGCATAATAGGTCACCCTGAAGTCCATTCTAGTGTCATTTAACTTTTTTCCTTCAGTAATATCTAGGTTCTGTGGAATCTGGTGAGCTTCCAGTTTTCTCTGTGTTTTTATCTCACCGTGCATTTTGTTGCTCTCAATGAAGGAGTCGTCAGCCTTCAGGTTTGGTCGAGGATTCCTGACGTTCCGTCTAATGTTTTCATCCAAATACCTGCAAAATAAAATGCATCACCTTTTGGAGCAGTCAGGAGAAAATTACTGAATTTGTAGCTTAAAGAGCCTCTTCTGTGCAGCAACTATTCAAACCTGAACCACACTGTGTGATGTAAGAATCACATCAGATGTGTATTTTAGTGAGATTTTATGTGACAGACCAACAAAGTAGAGCAAAATTTTAATTGGAAAGGACATTGATTTTTTTTATAGTAAAATTTATGTTTATAGCATGCATTTATGTTAATCCCTTTGAAATAAAATTTTTATCAATTCTTTTCATTGAACGGATTACGGACTACTTTGGATTGGTATACCACATTAAATCAAAATTAAATACTTAAAATTTGTGGTTCTAATGCAACAAAATTAATACTTTCCTAAACTATATAAGTAGTATAAGTATATAAGTAAGTATATTTATAGATGAAACAGGGTGCTGCTGTGTTGCAGTACATTTGAAATGTTCACTTTTTGCTTACTGAATTCAGTATTTATCAACATAGATTAAAAGTGTAAACGGTGAATTTGCTCTTTGAATTTTGACACCTACCAGCTTTCATTCTCATCAAACACCAAGAAAAGCAGAGCAAACTCTTCAACCTCCTTCTTTAGTCCAAGAGACCTGGAAGTGACACAATTTTGTTACACACACGGTGTTCAGTGATAAAATATACTTTAATTTCTCAGTATAAGCTTCATCGTGTTGGTTGAGATTTCAACGCTGTAAAAATACCAAATCTTATCAAGTATTTTTGGCCTTGGTAAGACTAAAAACACCATAACAAATGTCAATATGTGCGGTTTACAGTTGTTATGTATTTATATCTTGCTTAAAAGTTACTTTAAAGTTAGATTTGTTTTATTTCAAATGTACTACGATATTTGCATGTGAAATTGGACCAAAAATATCTGGTAACATTTTGTGTTTTTGCAGTAAATTCAGTCTTCACCTGGCCCAGCTGCGACGGCAGATCACTAATGGCCCAATTAATCCGCTGTACAAGTCCTGGCAGGAAGAGAGAGAGCATGTAAGTACACTGCAAAAACACAAAACATTACCAAGTATTTTTGGTCTAGTTTCTATTGCAAATACTTTAGTACACTGAAAAAAAGACTAAACTAACAAACATGCAGCTTTTCTGCAAGATATAACAGCTTGTTTTAAGTAACGTTTTAGTAGAAAGTACTAATTCCACTGGTAAATTATTTCACTCATAACAAGAATTTTTTTTCTATAAGTGAAACAATCTGCCGGTGGAACTAGTACTTTTTAAAATCAACATTAAGGCATTTTTCACTTAAAACAAGCTCCTATTCTTGAAAAGTTACTTCTAAGTTAGTTTTGTCTTATTTCAAGTGTAGTAAGACATTTTCACTTAAACAAGACTAAAAGTATTTGGTAATATGTTTTGTTTTTGCAGTGTGCTTCATCAACACACCTTTGTGACATCAGCAGTAGAGTAATATGCTGACACAGAGCACTCCTCCTGCTCTGTGGTTGGTCCTGTGTTCTTGTTGACCAACCAGGTGTACGTGTGAGTTTCACCTGGACAAATACATTAGAAAGTCTTTCTGAACCCATCCAGTACGTATAAATAATCACTCCATTTTTCTGTGTGCTTTAACCATTTTGCTGAACAAAAGTGTGATGCTTCATCTCCTGTACCTGGTTTGGTTTGGTAAACATCGGGAGATTCCGTCTTCACTCCGTGGGCGTGGATAGAATAAGCTCTGGATGCCATGTTTTTAAAGACAATCTTAACTTTGTCGCCCACTGACGCATGAATCATTGGTCCTGAATGCAACAGAGACATTTACAGCCCATGCTGTGTCAGATAAATCCAGAAAATAATGCACTTCTAAACAGAAAAATACAAAAAAAGCAGTAAATGACACTAAAAGAAAAAGGAAACACAATCCACATTTATTACTGCTAATAGCAAAGATGTGTAAACAGACTTCCAACAATTTTAGTTTAGTTTAGTTTTAAAAAAATATATTTTTTGTGCTGCTGTAATCAGATATGAACAGCAAGAAACTAAATTTTCTCAGGTATTTTTGGTCACTTGAAATAAGACAAAACTGCCTTACAAGTAACTTTTTAGTCAGATATAGGAGCTTGTTTTAAGTAAATAATTCCTTAATATTGATTTTAAAAACGTTTTAGTTCCACTGGCAGATTATTTCACTTATAACGTGAGAAAATGTCTTGTTATAATTGAAATAAGTGAAACTGCCAGTGGAACTAGAACTGGGTTGCTAGGTGACGGCTGGACTTGGTTTAGGTTGCTAGGTAACTGCGCAGTGCTCGTCGGTTGTGAAATAATCTGCTGGTGCAAATTGTACTTTTTCATCAGTATTAAGAAATTCTTGATTTATTACAGGCTGCTACGTCTTGTTTAAAAGTTACTTATAAGTTTTTGATATACTTGCTTGTTTAGGTGAATAATTCCTTAATATTGATGGAAAGAGTACAAGTTATAAATGAAATAATATCTCAGTGGATCAAGACAGTTCAACTTATAATATTGAAAAAAATTGTTTTTCCACTGATAAATTATTTCTCTCATAACTGGTACTTTATTATCCAAATTACAAAATTATTTACTTAAACAAGATCCTATTTCTTGCTAAAAGATACTTGTAAGTTAGTTTTGTCTTATTTCAAGTTCACTAAGATATTTGCACTAGAAACTAGAGCAAAATACGTGGTAGGTTTTGTGTTTTTGCAGTGAATGTCTGATTACAGTGACTTAAGGCCACAAGCACCACAAAAAATATTTAATTTACTTATAAAGATCGACTCACATCTGCCTGACTTGATGATGTCTCATTGTCTTTGCAATTTTGAAAAGTCACCAACTACTAAAACACAACAGTTCCAAATGATCGCTGCTTAGTTTTGATCAGACATACTGAAGGCCGTTATTGGACAAGTTATTTCATAATCCAGCAATGATCAATTCAAACCAAAAGTACCCATAATTCCAAGGTGATCCATGTCAGCCGTTCGTTCCACCTTCTTGGTGAACTTGTCGTTGGTAAACTGCTGGTAAACAACCTTCTTGTAAATAGAGCCGATGTATCCATCGCGCTTATCCAGAAAGACAGGGGCAGGACTGTAGCAAGAGAGAAAATGAATTATGAAGAAATATCTGCTCGCAGGAGAAAAAGGTTTATTTATTATGCAACTATAGGGCTGCAACTAACGATTAATTGATTATCTTATTGGTTATCATGACGACTAATTGGATGATAAAAAAAATTGGCTCATTCTGTAGATTTTTTACTTAACCACTTAACCTTACTTCCTACAATATTGGAACTACATTAAAAATGCAAGAAAAAAAAACTTTTGCAATCAGGGCTGAAATTTCCTTGAAATTCGATTGAAATGAAAACATTTCACAATAAAAAAAAAAACATTTTAAGTTCACAAATACATTTTGTAATCTTTTTTTATTTGATCTGCTCAATAATAAACTATAAATGTGAAATATTTTCCTGAAACAAACAAAATAAACTTTAAACAATCTGCACCTGCAGGCCAGATTTGATTTGTTCTAGAATTTTTTTCAGGGGCCGCGCAAAATTCTTCAGAGGGTCACAAGTGGCCCTCAGACCGCACTTTGGACACCCCTGACATAGAGTATCATTTTTATGATTAAAAAAAGATGTACAGTATATATTGGTCTTTTGTAACATTCATATACAGTATGTGTCCTGAATTTCCTCACTGTGGAATAATAAACATTTCTTTTAATTATATTTCTATGTAATAACTAAAACAGTAGCTTTAGGGTTCTTATTAAAATCTGTTATCTTATATAAATCTATTAAATATATTAGCTGAATTATTTAAATAACTTCAACCATTTTCCTTGAAATTCAAACGTATGTACTCATAGCATGACTTTTCTGCTCAATTTTAATTGTAAAATAATCGTATACAAGTAAAAATATGCTTCAAAAGAATTAAAAAGCAAATAAAATTTTCATGACGATAAAAATTCAAGTAGCAGTGACCAGTTTAGTGTCGTACTTTTCATGTCCTCTGAACATCTCAGTCTCCCAGGTGCGGTTGGGCGAGTAGTCCCAGTCGATTTCCACGGCAGCGATGTAGAAGGTCTTTGAATGCAGCATCACCTCAGACTGACTCTGAAACAGGCTGCACTTCTGCACCGTGTAGTTGGCTCGCATCCCACCCCGATAATGGTCCACCGTCGCAGAAACCACTTCAAACTGACCTGAAACACACAAAAAACTTATGTTTTAGTTCACTCTGCAGTTTAGAATTTAATGAATGATTGTTGCTTTTGTAAGTTTGATTCTCTGCTTAGGAGAGACACCGTTTTTCATGTATGCAAAATTAATATTTTTTGTGCTTCTATTTGGGTTCCTGCTGCTTCTAAAATCAAATCAAAACGCTTAAAAAAAAACCACCCGACCGATTTTTGGCAATAAGTTCATGTTTTTTGGTGTCTGGAAATGAGCCGTTTCAAAAATCTCCAGATTCCAAGAGCACTGCGCCGTTACCTAGCAACGCCAGGGCATAGCACCCATAGCCTAGCAACCTAAGAAGAGTTCCAGCATGTCTGTTCAGCCTGTTTCACCGCTGTATGTGGAATACTATGGCTGCTGGAAAAGATAACTGTTTGTTATTGATTTACCATCCAGAAAGCCCTTGCTGCATTCTTGCTAGTTGAGCAGGAGGTTCCATTTCTGCTTTTCAAATATGTACAGTTGTGTAATTGCGCATATGTTTGCAGCCATTTTCAGGTGCGAGTGTAAATGTTGAGTTGAGAGGCGAGGCCAACAGCAGCTTATATGGATTTAAAGCTGCCGAATGTAACTTTTATAAAAATATATTGTTGAGACTGTCATCATGTTGTGACAGATAATCTGTGAATAAATAAAATGAGGTAGAAACAACCAATCAGAGCGAGAAGGTGGGTCTTAATGCTGTCAATCAGAATATTGTGTGTTCTCTCTCTTGACAGTGCTCTCTCCTTTGCTGCAGCTAGCATAGTCTGTTGTGAATGCTAAGGCAAGTTAGCATGGCCACCGATAAATGTTTTTTCTTCTAACAGTAAGTTGTTTCTCCACCATTAGCACATTTAGCAGCGAGTACATAAAGCTTATTGACAGCGCTAAGACCCTCCTCCTGGCTCCGATTGGTTGTTTTTAGTCAGATGCATTTCTTCAGTGCAATGGTGCAAGTGATTATTTTCTTATTATTACTTTCTATAAAGAAAAGACTATTTAAAAACATCTACAGTGTTGATCTTTATTGATCATATTTTGATTATTTTTTTCAAACTTGATGTTTTCTTATATATTTTGTGGGTTTTTTTCATACTTTTTTTGAAGTTGCAGTGAATTTAACACAAACCTACCCATGCTGTCCGGCTCCATAGTTACTGTGTGCGAGATGTGAGGGAAAACACTGATGGTGTCTTTTCTGTTCTGGCGGTAGAGGAATCGGTTTCCCTGGAAGTAAAGGCTGATGATGTCCGTCTCCGTGCCCAGACCCGAGAGGTGCCACGTCGTTTTGTCCCCCTTACACATAGTGAGGCCTGGAAGGTTCCTGTACACAAACCCGTTGATCGCTAAAGGACAAGCAGAGACATGGAGATTATTTTAAACAAGACAACATCATGAATCAGATGAAGCAAAAGAAGATTGAAAAAAATTTCAAATCTCAACTCACCATGCATTTTATTGCTTTCAATGAAGTCCTCGTTCTCCTTGGTAACAGAGTTAGGAACCGTAGTGAAAGTCCGGATGTTTTCATCCAGGTACCAGCTGAGGTTCTCATCAAACACTGTGGCCATAAGATGAAACTCCTTGTTATAGTTCTTCTGCAAAAACAAAACAAGAAACAACATGTTGGATGCAAACGATTCACTGACTTACGATTAATTGCCAATTAATGGTTTACAGAGGTGGGTAGAGCACACAAATGTTGTACTCAAGTAAAAGTAGCATTACTTCAGCATAAAAAGACTGCTCAAGTACTGAGTAACTGATCAAATTAGCCATCGTTTAATATTTAAAAATTACATAATCAAAGGGACCAAAATATATAATTAAGTGGAAATTTTGGTATTTTAAGGATCAAAATGACAATTCATATAAGTAACAAAAAACAACATGAAACTTATGGAAGTTTAAAAAAAACTGCAGTGTGTTTAAACGTGTTAGTTTCTCATTCAGTGAGTAGAACAAGCAGAACTTTTACTCAATAGCAGCGATACTATATAATCAAATTACCCAGGTAAAAGCAAAAAGTACAGTGTAATCCTGAAAGTATTTTTTTCCCCAAAAAAAGTTACTCATGTAAATGTAGCTAGGTAAATGTAACTAGTTACTACCCAACTCTGATGCTTTATTAGATTAAAATTAGGGCCAATCTGTTTATTACGCCCGTTTAGACCTTCTTTGGTGTTGTAATTTAGTGTCCGTCCAACAGAGGGCGCCGCTGGTCATCTTTACGCAGAGACGTTGATACAGAAATTAAAACTGGCGGCGGGCCCATTCCTGACGGAGAAGGAGAAACGGTCCAAACAGAGTCCAGTGTGGGGTGAAAAAGACACTTTATGCGGTTCTGTTTAATTATTGATGCTACGAAGGTGAGGAGAACTGAAAAACTGTAACATGATGGAAAAAACATCACGCCAAGGCTGATTTTGAGCCTGTTGTGAGTTAACAGACTGAACTCTTTTATGAATATCTCTGTTCATGTTAAGTTCCAGATATTTAATTCCTGGTTTCTAAAATTTCTGGAACAAAATCGTACTTTTTGGAACTTAGTATCTAAATTCTGGAGAAGTTTGTTTTAAATTCTGGTAAAATAAAAAATTTAATATGTCAGTTAGAAGAAACAAACTGCACGTAATAAGTAATAAATGGGTTTGAGATCATGAGCGAATGTTTACAAATCCAAAACAGGATTGTGATAGTTTTGGGTTTTTCATTGTAATTTAGTTTTACTTCGTTGTGACTTTTTGTTTGTCTATTTCAGTTAGTTTTAATTAGTTTCTAGAAGATGCTTGCTAACCTATTAATTATAAGTTGTTTATTGTTTAGATTTGATTAATTATACCAGTAGTTTTAGTTTTTTCATATTTTGGGGAATTTTAAGATCCAGAATTCAAAAATGTATTGTGTTGTGATTGTGTATACATCAATTGGGTAATGAATACTCAATAGAAGATAAAAAATTTAAAAAATGTATTTAATTATTGTTTATCAGCCAATTGACTGGTGTTTTCTCCAAACCTTTGCTGCTGCCATTTTGGGACTAGTGTAAGGATTTTGGAGTGTCGTAATTTGCTGACGTAAACTGAACAATTTCACATCAGTTCAAAAGAAAAATAAGTAGATTTATAAACATAAAAACAAATCATATTATATCTATAATTTCAGCTTGTTTTAGTGAGTGATATAGTTCCAGTTATTTTTAGTTTTTTCCCCATTAATTATTGTTTTCACAAAAATATTTTCTCAGATTCAGTTTTAGTTATGTTTTCCATAATCTGAAATAGAAATACTTTGTGATTTTACAAACTAGCGGTCATAATAAAAATCCTTCACCTGTGCTCCTTTCTTTAGGGACCCGGGTCGGCAGACGAGAAGCGGCCCGACCAACCCAGAACTCGTGTCTTTAACAGGATCCACTGCAGAGTAGTACAGGTAGCTCAGACAGTCGGGCTCCCCTGGAACCGGACCGGCCCCTACAGGTACGGTCCACTCATAGGTGTACACCGTCCCAGGTCTGACCTGGGCGGCTGGAGGCGGAGTCACCACCCCTAAAATCATCATTACATAATGTCAGAATATTCTTATTACTATTATTATCCATAAAACCAGAGATGAAATCTTGAGGAAACCATGTTTGGTGAACTCACTTGGCTCTCGTTTCAGCTCCCGCAGTTTCTTTGCTGTGTACGACTCTGAGAAGAAAAAAAAGTTCAAAGCTCAGACGAGTGAGGAATACTCTATTCAAGCCAAGAAATGATTATTTTTGTTATTCACCTTCTAGCTCGTTGTAGTAAAGTGTGCCGTCCTGTTCGATGCTGTACTGAACTCCATGCGGCTGAATCGTGTACGGCCGGCTGGCTTTGTTCTTAAAAATCACCTTAATCGTGTCTTTCTCTTCGGCTCGCAGGACGGGACCTGCGGACAGTTAGCAGTACAATTAAATAAATAGTCACAAAAATATAAATATTCACCAAAATATTATAATATTGCTATAATAAGAGACAGTTTTGAATGTTTTTACTAAAAATAAGTGAAAAGTAAAGCAAGAATGAAGTAGTATTACGAGAATAAATACAAAAATACTTAGTCAAATATTTTAGTATTATGACTAAAATACTATAACTTTAGTCATAAAGACTAAAGATTAAAATTATTAAGATTAAAACCGTACAAGAATAAATTCAAAATATGTGAAAGTCGTAGTATTACATGAATAAAGTTAAAATACAAGAATTGAGTCACATTATGAGAATAAAGTCATAGAATTATATGACAGTCATATTATGAGAATAAGGTCGTATGAGAATAAATTTAAAATAATACAAAAATAAAGTTGTAATAATACTAGAGTAAAGTTTCAAAGTCCTGCTATTGATAATAACCTGATGCTGATGGGTTAATTTATTATTTTCTAATTTGTAAAATCAATACCAATCAGTTGTAATACTGCTTTTTTTCTGTTGGCGTTCTCATAATATTACAACTTTATTCTGGGAATATTGTGACTTTATTCTTGTATTTTTTTATTTTCTTAGTGTGGCTCTAATACATACATATATGATGGAGATCACAAGAAATGACCTGGTCTGATGATATAATCGAAATCTTTTATGGAAAAGTCAAACGATAAGTTAAAACATGAGTTTTTAAATCTCTGTCGTGCTTGGATTACCCAGAATCCCCAGGTGTTGCTCCTCTGGGCTGCGTATCATCTTCGTTGTGAAAGTGTTGTCGAGATATTCCACGTATCGAACCTTCTTATACCTGCTGCCGATGCGGGTCGGACCTCTAGTCACAAAGGTTTCTGCCTCGCTGTGCGCAGAAAATCACATGATGTGTTTGTAGCAGTTCTCAAAACATCAACATGTCTGCTAGCATGTGGATTAACCAACCTTTCACTGGGTGCCGTGGGTGCATAATCCCAGACCTCTTCCTCAGCAGCGATGAAGAACTGCCTGAGCTCACCGTGAGGACGGGGCTTGTGCACGTTAGGGAAGCACTTCTTGATTTCAAACAATGCCTGCATTCCGGCTGGATGAAAAATATAAAGCAAAAACAAAAAAAAGCTCTTGAAAAAGTCTTAAACGTGAGTGAAGTATTTCAACTTTAATGGGTTATTAGCGTTAAATACATGTTGCAGTGTGAGGTTAATCGGTTTTAGCTGTCAAGTTGTCAATATAGCATGCTAAATCGTAAATATATACGATAAATATAAAAGACAAAGGGATGCAGTGTTTTGCTACTAATTGTCAATACCATATAACAAGGTCAGAAAAAAGTTTTAATTAAAAAAAATAGCAGGAGAGGGAAGCATGTCAGCTAGGCTAGCTTGACTATGATAACCGTAACATGTAGATGTGCTGTGGAATTTGGTGTGTTTTGGTTCAATTAAGAAAAAAAATCAGATCATCAACAGAGCAGGTCTTTAAGTTAGCTAACCAACCACTGCTGTGTTAGCTTAACCAATAGCAGCAGTAGCTAATCTACCACAGCAATCGCTTATTAATAACTGCAAAATAAAAATCAAGCCAGAAAACATAAAACTGTAACAATCTGAACTGAATGTTTTGTCCTTTTTTTGGTGTTGAATCCTGAAACATGAAGTACTGTTACTGTTGGCTGCCGTGGCAACGAGTCTGCGTGCAGCGTAGCCGAGACAGAGAGCGAGAAAACAGTGGTTTTGAGTTAACTGTCGGCCTGATTTGGAGCCTGGAAGACGTTTCCTCACCCATCAGATGATCATTGACGGTGCAGGTCAGCAGCCAGTGTCCGGGGTTGTCGGCCACCATTTCAGCAGTGGTGCTGGAGGCTGGGAAAAGGCTGACCATGTCTGTGTGGTGGTTCAGGTTGGTCAAGATCTGGCCATGGAAATGAACTGAGTGCATGTCCACCTATGAGAGAGACAAAATGACAACTTCATGCAGGATTGTTTAGATACAACCAGGTGAAACCAGGCAGATGGATAACTCAACTGAAATGAAACTAAAACTAAAGTCAACAAACAACATTTATTTTATTTAATGCCAGAATAAGGAGACAAAGTGCTTAAAGTTCACATTTTACACATTTTTGTACTTCCATTTGGGTTTCCACTGCTTCTAAAAACATCCCAAGCACTTAGAAAAATCACCCAGCCATTTTCCCACAATAAGTTATAACATGGCATTTCTACATGTTGTAAGTGAAATAATCTGCCAGTAGAACTAGTACTTTTAACTCAATATTAAGGAATTATTTATTTAAAACAAGCTCCTATATATATCGTGTTCAAAAGTGACTAGTTTTGTACTATTTCAAGTGTACTGAGATATTTGCACTAGAAACTTGACCAAAAACACTTGGTAAAATTTTGTGTAGTTGCAAGACAAATTTATTCACAAATATATCTGGATTCAACTTACATTACTACAACAGTATAATTCACATATATTGTTTTCATAAACCATTGAATATTGGCAGTAGAAAACCTTTCTCAGTATATTATTTGAAACCAGATAAAACTAAGAAGACCCATTTAATTATGTCTACAGTACTTTAAATAAACTTGTAATGTAATAAAAGTAAAAGCTGTTACCTCATTGCCGAGGCCAATCAGGTGCCAGTGGATCTTGTTGCCTTGACACACGCTCAGTCCAGGCAGGTTTCCGTAAAGGTAACCGTTTATCCCTGTGACATAAACAAAGTATTAAACCTGAACTTTTCAGTTTGCATGCAGATATTAAAAGTATCAACATCTCTCACCGTGCATCTTGTTGCTCTCTATAAAATCTTCATCCTCCTTCAGGTCTCTGATGGGATTTGTGATGTGTGTCCTGATATTGTCGTCAAGGTACCAGCTCAGGTTCTCATCCGACACCATGAACAGCAGAGCGTAGGTGTAGTCGGCTGCCCTGTCACCATGGATGTCCAGAGTTCCTACAGAACAGATAAAATCAGATTTCAAATAATTAGTCTATTTTATATTAATAAAAGATTTACAATTTATCTCAAAGTCAGTAGAAAATGTAATACTAGACTAATTTCCTTGATTTTAAAAGGGAATATCATGCAAAACCCTCTTTTTTTAGCAATTACACACATTTTTGTGTACTTTGTGTTTCTTGGATTACAGAAAAGTTTAATTTAGTCTCTCCTGGTTCTGTTTAACTAATATTTTTTCAGTTTTTTTTATTCCGTTACATTTTTCATACTAAGAAGTCAGTATTCACCGCAGAAGTAATTTAAAAGTAAGACAGAAAAGGTGTAGATATGTAAAGAAAAACAAGTTGGCTTTTTAATAAAGATCCAAAGTGTCTACACTGCAAAAACACAAAATCTTACCAAGTATTTCTCTGTCTAGTTTCTATTGCTAATGTCCTGCTACACCTGAAATAAGACAAAACTGACTTGAAACTAACTGTTCAGAGCTTATGTTATGTAAATAAGTCCTTAATGTAGATTAAAAAGTACCAGCGCCACTGGCAAATTATTTCAGTTATGACAAGAGATTTTTCCATCGAAAAACATGAACATTTCTGAGCTCCAAAAGTTCAACATTTTTTACTTTTGAAACACAGAAAATTCCATGGTTTTTTGAGGGAAAATTTCTGAAATTCATCTCAAAATTCCTTTTTTTAAAGAAAATTTTAGACTTTTCAAACTCAGAAATTTCCTTCATTTTCTTGAAAATTTCTGCGATTAATCTCAAAACTTGAGTTTTTTTCTAAGAAATTCTTTACTTTTCAAACTCAGAAATTTTAAAGTTTTTCTAGAACATTTCTTAAATAAATTTTTAAAATTCTGAGATTTTCTTTTGAGATTTTTAACTTCTTAAGCTCAAAAATCTTCTTGTTTTCTCATAATGTTTGAGTTTTTCGTCTGAAATTCACGTCCTGTTTTTCGATTTATAATGGCCCTAAAAGCAGGCAGGCAGACTACAATTCTAAATCAGCTCAGAAAATCAACATCATCGTTCACAACTTCTTCTGTTTGCTGATTGGCCCAGTTGGAATTCTAATCCAAATCAATGGGAGAAATCTCAGACTGTTCTTCGAAGCAAGGTTTGAATTGAGTGGATTATGTATGAAGGCACTGGCCAGGCTGCAGTTGTTATAATTGGATTGAAAAAGTACCTCGCTTGCAGATGAGCAGAGGTCCCATAAGTCCAGAGGCGATGTCTTTTGGGGGGCGGACATGAGAGTGGTAGAACCTGGTCATGCAGTTACTGTCTTCAGCTGTTGGGCTGTGGGATTCTGGGAGAGTCCACTCATACGTCTCAGTGGCACCGGGAGCCACTGCGTCATCCCTCTTCTGCTGTGGACCTGTGCCATCTGGGTACAAGGCTCCTGGAAGCACAAACAAACTGTCAATGTTAATCTAAAAATTTTAATGTGTTAATATTACATAGAAATATAGCCACTGGGGAAAAATAGTTTTTCCTCAGAATTATGATTTTAATCTAAGAATTCTGACTTTTGCTAAAAATGTTTTTTAAATTCTATAATTTCAGACTTTTAAAAAAAAAGTTTAGACTTTTTTCTAAAAAATTATAACTTTTTCTAAAAATTCTGATTTTTTTTTCTAAAAATTCTGATTTTTTTTAAAGAATTCTGACTTTTTAAAAAAAATTCTGAATTTTTTTCAATCCACATGTTTGGCAAAAAAAAAAAATCACAGAAAAGGATGCTGTTAAGTGACAATGTAGGATGTACATATTGCAACAATGGATTATCCTTCCACCAAAGCACAAGCAGTTTACTGCAAAAACACAAAATCTTACCAAACTATTTCACTTGCAATAAGACAAAACTTATTTACAAGTAACATTTCAGCAAGAAATATTAGCTTGTTTTAAGTCAGTAATTTCTAATATTGAAGAAAAAGTTCTACTTCCACTGGCAGATTATTTCACTTAGAACTCAACATTTTTCCCATGCTACAACTGAAATAATCTGCCGGTGGAACTAGAACTGGGTTGCTAGGTGATGGGTTGGGCTTGGCTGGGGTTGCTAAGTAACAGCACAAGTGGAACTAGAACTTTTCCATTAAGGAACACAGAATGAGGTTTCTATTCTCCTTTTCTCAAACAGCTGAGGTTTTTTTTGGTTTTTCTCACCCTCATTCCCTTTGCTGTAGTTGAGTCCGTGCGCGTGGACGCTGTACGGTCTGGAAGCTGAGTTTCTCAGGTGGACGATCACTTTGTCGCCGTCCTCCGCCATCACCACGGGGCCCAGGTATCCCAGCCATTCGGGCTTCTGCAGTTCCGTCCTGTAGGTGGCGTCGCTGTACTGTTTGTAAACAGCCTTTTTGTAGACTGGGCCAATGCGTTGGGGACGTTTTACTAAAAACACAGAAGCATCTCTGCAAAGATATTTGCACAGAGAGAAAACTATTCACGTTGTTTTTATATCATGGAAATCAAACGTAAATGTTGTTGTGATTGGCTGTTTTAGACATAATGGCTGAGATGATCAGTTAATACCTTTATTCTGTTTTCTATTTAACACAATGCATCATTCTGCCTGGGATGCTTTTAAACATTTAAACTTTTTTCCTACACTTCCCCTCAGCTAAACATAAACATATTTGGTATCCATGGAAATGTCAGATTGCAAAAACAAAAATCTTACTAAGTAGTTTAGAAAAACCTCCGGAATGTAACGTCACAAATAAACAGGCACTTCCCCTGACCTAGCAACCCCAGCCTGTTACCTAGCAACCTACGCAAATCCCAAGCTATTGCCTAGCAACCAGCATGTTTGCTCAGCTGGTTTTATCGCTGTGAGTGCGGAGTAATGTCTGAAAAAATGTATCAGCAAATAACAATTTCTTATTGTCTTACGACAATTGGATGAAAAAATAAATGTGTGTATTTAAAAAAATAAATAAATCCATTTTAGATATATAAAAATAAGTTTAGTAAGTAAAAACACAGAATCTGCCCAGTTTTGTAGATGTAGACAACCTTGGCTAGTGGCAAAAAGTTTTTAAAATTATTATTTGCTCTGCTTTACCTGCATCCTTGACAAGGAATGTGGATCTATGATTTCCAAAAGTTTGTAGCCTTATTTATGATATTTATAAAAGGTTTATATACTGTATGATACAAAGAAATTCTAAAAAAGCCCTAATTATTTTATGTTGAATTCTTAAAACTAATTTATAAGTAACCTTTCAGCTAGATATAGGCTTGTTTTACGTCAATAATTTCTTCATATTGATGAAAAGGTATTTGATACATTCTATTTAAATTATCAAGAGAAGTCAGTGGAGCTAGTACTTTTTCTTCAATAGTAAGGAATTATTGATGTGGAACAAGCTTTTTAACTTGTTGAAAACTTACTTGTAACTTAGTTTTATTTTATTTCAAGTGTACTTAGATATTTGCACTAGAAACTAGACCAAAAATACTTGGTAAGATTTTGTTTTTGCAGTTTAGGTTTTTTGCATGTTAAAATTAACATAAGAATTTACATTTCATATGTAAATTCAGTCAAAGTTTCATGTGTGAAGTTTTTTACATGTTAGACATTTAGTCACAATTACTTTTACATGTTTTTGTATTTCTAATGTGATTACCGTACATTAGAAAAGTTAAAAATTTGCCTATTAAAATGTCAACTTGAACAAATTCAAAAAAATCATTCTATCTTTATAAAATAGTAAAATGAACAGTTATTTAACGGGCATACTTACTCATCCTCCTGCAGTGTTCGATTCTGGATGACGTTCTTCCCAGTTGGAGCATAATTCCAAGAAACCTCCTCTATCTTAAGAAAATACTCTCTTCTCATTCCTGCAGCACACATTGCAGCACAACACAACAGCAACACAACGCCAAATTTCTTCATTTTTCATCAATTAAAACATCAGAGAAACATTAACAAGTGAAACTGATGCACAGACAGCTGCTCTGTGCGCTTTCCCTGTCTTTTTATACTGCTTCCACTGGCAGGCTGCTGAGATCAGGCAAAAAGCCAAAGGGGTCATTGACCATCGGACAATGCAAGACAACCATTTGATCAGCGGGTTGCACTTACATAACGTCGGGAAACATCCAAACTTTAACCAGAAAACCGCTTCATCAGTCGTGATTCAAAACGTTCAATCGGTTTCTAAAATCTAGCAGCAGAAGTTGTCGTTTCCTGGACCAGTTTGGATTAGTTTCAACTTTATTGCAGACGTTTTGTGAGGAAGGGCTGTGTGAAAAGTCAGAGGAGACGTTGAAGAATGGATTCTACATCCTCAAAAAACAAAAACTAAACAGAATAAACTTCTTTCCTTCCGTTTTTACATTTTTTTGTACTCACAGTTAAGCATCATTGACACCAAAGTTCAAAAGTTTAACCAATGAGGAAAATACTTTGACTTTTGATCCAGTCAATACTGTTTTTCTTCCCCAGTCAGAGAAATAGGTTAACCATCTATTTCATTTCATAATAATTATATCATGATAATTATTCAGTAACAAAAAACATAATTATATAATCCCCAAATCTTTATTAAAAAGTTTGAAATGATTCATGATTTAGTTATTTCCTAATGAGGTCAGTCTCTCTATCACGGTAAGTCCCATCTTGTCTGTCAAAGTGTAAAGGTAACATTTACTCAATTTGGGGCCACACCAATCAATAATGGGTAACTGTGGAAAGTCCAGAGCAGAAACATGAGGGAATGGATTTCCACACACCCAACATACGCATTTGCCTTTTCTGACACATTTAATCCCTTTTGTTGCACATGTAATTTCTTCAGAAATTATTGAAATACTGTTATTTCTAAAAACCCAGAAAAAATGTCAATAAAAAAAGCCCAGAGCTAAAACCAGCTGACCAAATGTTCTTGGGTTGCTAGGTAACGGGGCTTGGCTCAGCGGGGGTTGCTAGGTAACGGATTGGGCTTCACAGCAGGGGCAGCGCCTGCTGATTTGTGACGTTACATTCGGGAGATTTTTGAATCAGATCATCTTCAAGTCGCCAAAAAACAAACATTTGGTTAAAAAAAAAAAAAAACATTTTTTGTTTGGTTTTTTTTTTTTAGGCAAAAATTTGCAAGGACAACCCCGGCGCTACGTAATTGTTTTTGAATGTATGAGAAACTTTTAAAAAATCAGCCCAACTGTATAAATAAAATTGAAATTATTTATTTACTCAAGGCAGCACAAATAAACAGCACATTATATAAAAAAAACTAAAACGGATATAAAATGTCATTCAATAATGAACTGCCACCTGACAGATATCAAGGTAGCAATTTACAGCAACAGGTAAAAAACACACAAGATACCTAAAAAGTTGATGAAAGGACACTTGAAGGTTGAAGGTACTTTCATTTACTCAGTGTGGGTCTGATTTACACACTACTTAAAGAAAACATCCGACTTTATTTTGTAAGATAGAGGCGAATAATTTTAAAGACAACAACAAAGTCACTCCACGCTATCATGAAACTCATTGACGTGTCAAACTCGAGGCGCGGGGGCTAAATCCAGCCCACTGTAGCTAATCATGTGGCCTCTCACAGGGGCACATAGATAATACCTCCAAGGTAACAGCTATGTTTTTAAATATTATTCTATCGGTCAAATCAAAGCAGTTTTTTTCTGTATACTGCCAAATTACATCAATCAGTCCGCACAGTTCTTCACGATTCCACAATTACAGAAATCAACGCAAAATCAACAAATCCCAGAACGTTTTCCTCACTAAGATTTTATTTTAGCCTTTCTATAGATATTAAGTTTGTCCAAATTTATTTGTTCTTCAAATTTATTATGCTTAGTCAACAAGTTGTTTCTTATGACATTTCTTGGTGTATTTAAGTTCTGGTATGTTGCTTTTGCATAAACGGTTGGCAGTTACCGTAGCAACCAGTAACTGACAGCTTCTCCCCCTTTTCTGTTGCCGTCGGTAACTGTAGTATGTATTAGGATCAGCTCTATTTTCCTTAGAAGTATTAATCTCTTAACATATTTTAGACACATTTAATTATATACAGTATTTCATGTGTAATTTTGTCATGTTTTTTCTGTTTTTTACTGTTAATTTCCTTTTAACTTTGTTTAATTTTACAATTGTTAACTGCTGTGAGCTGCTCTTTGGGAATCATTGCTTTGTAGTCTGTTTAGGGTAATTTATTGTATTTTGAGGGCAGAAGCTCTATTGTTAGAATAAATACAGAGAACCTGAGTGTTTCTGTTATAAAGTCAATCTACTTTTCCTGAGACGAATATAGAAGGGTTACACAACTGAATTCATTTATAATTTTCCATAAAAACAGTCTAAAACATTGGATTTATGTGGGTTTAAGTGACAAACTTCAATCTTTAAGTGGCAGCGTTTCTTACTTCTATTTCATTGCTGCCTCAGCGTTATTATAGCTCATGATCGATGAGACAAGTAACAAAAAGTCACATTTGCTGTTTTACATATATCATTTACAAATATCACAAAATCTTTTGCAAGTATTTCTAAGTTAGCGCCGCAAAATCAGTTATGTTGATTGCAAAAAAAATTGCTAAATCCTGCAGTGGCTACAACGGCGCATGAGAGCCACTGTAGATACCAAAAACTGGAGAAAATATCCAGCAAATAAATTTCATATTGACATTAACCTCAGAAATTACCTAGAAAATACCTGGAATTTCTAAGTTTGAAAAGAAAAGTTCTGAGATTAATCTCAGAAATTTTTGTGCAAAAACTTGGAAATTTCTGGTTTTGAAAAGTTGAACATAAAACTCAGAACTTTAGAGGTGGATTTCAGAAATTTTCTAGGAGAAAAGCTTGAAATTTTCTGAGTTTCAAAAGTGGAAAATCTGACTTTTGACACTCAAAAATGTCCTATTCGAGAAATTTTTAATCTCAAAATTTCCGATTTTTTTACTCAAATTTTACATTTTTCAAGTTCAGGGATTTCAAAGTTTTTCTTGAAAATTTCTGAGCTTAATCTCAAAATTTCTGAGCCTTTGGGTGGAAATTGACACTTTTTTTCTCTATCTACAGTACAATGGCCCTAATATGCCGTTGTTCTTTATTATTTAATTTTGAGAAGCACATATGGAGACACAGCAATTTATTAAAATTTTAACAGTTTGTTAATGGGTTTTACGAATGCATTCTGGTACAGCTGGCTCTTTGAGAACATTCATGATCTTGATAAGGCCCAAAATGAAAATGAGTTTGACATCCCTGCTTTAGCCCATCAGCATGAAACTGCTTACTTGTGTCTATATCACAGTTGTTGCTGTAATGTACTGTTGTTTCTGTGATACGCCCAGCGTCCATGCAGATGTGCCTCTCTAAGCATTGAGACTGTATTCCTGCTTGTAGCAGCAGGGCCGACAGATGGCGTTCACTAAACCGTTTCCAAGCTGTAAAAGGCAGATAATGAACTCCAGCACTGCGAGGCCCAGTAACACGCACAGCAGAGTGATGTTCCATTCTACGATGTTGATGGGCTGGAGGCACCGCGGCCAGATTTCAGGCTGCAACAGATACCTGGGAAGCACAGAAGAGAGGAAGTGACAATCAAAGAAAAAACTATTGGTTCTAAGAGCTGGTTTTGTCTTTTAGGACACTAAAAAAACAAGAAATTTTACTAAGTGGTTTTTGGTCTAGTTTCTAAAGCAAATAGTTCACTTTCAAGAAGAGAAAACTAACTTACAAGTAGCCTTTCAGCAAGATATAGGAGCTAGCTTTAAGTAAATAATTTCTTAAAATTGGTGAAAAAGTACTAGTTCCACTGGACCGTTACCTAGCAACACCAGCCAAGCCCAGGCTGTCACCTAGCAACCTGGTTCTAGTTACAATGGAAGAGTATTTCACTTGTAATGAAATAATATAATATACATATGAAATAATATACATGGGAAAATGTCTTCATGTAAGTGAAAAAGTACTAGTTGTGTGGAAAATATGCAAAACATTTTTTGGTTTAATTACTGCTTTGAATATGTTGTTCTTTCAGCAAATAGCTTTTATTTAGTTTGTTTACTCCAGTTAACAATTACTAAGTTAGTTGACAATTATTTGAATAATCAATTAGACAGATTAATCGTTTCAGACCTGATCTAGAGGAAACCACCAAACATTTTTTTGAAATGTTCTACTGGAGAGAACTTTGTAGACGGTGTGCGTCCCGTTTCATCTGACATAAAACTACAGCAGCATTTTTAAAAAGAAAAGTCTTAAGATATGAAAGTCCCGCAACAACAATAATCTTCTTGATGTAAAATGTTTTGGGTTTTTTTTAAATTGTTATTGCTGGGTGTCCTTACCTGCCGCGCTGGTCTGCGAAGGGGTACGACCACCCATAGGAGGTGAAGCAGTGGGGGCCCTGAACCAAAGCCAGGCCTGAAATGACGAAGCAGTAACCAGAGCCCAGGAGGCCGACGATGGCCGCCAGAACCGAGCCGCACATCTGTGAAGGCACAGCGGCACACGGGCAGCGTTTTAAAAACAACAGACTAATGTTTACACTGCAAAAACACAAAATCCTGAAAAGTATTTTGGTCTAGTTTCTACTGCGAAGTGCTAGTGCTAGTACACTTGAAAAAAGAAATATATTTTCACTAGAAACTAGACTAAAAAATACTTTTGTGTTTTGCAGTGTGTATTTGGTTAGGAGTGTATGCTGCAGCAAATACATTTTGACCGTTTCACTTCATCCTTGCCGAGTTGGAAAAAACGGCACAGCTGCTACACACACACGTATAGACGCAGCTGTGCATGAATGGCATTCAAGCTCACTTTGGTGTGTGTTTCTTAACAATGGGAGCCTTGTTCAGTAATCATGGGAGACTCAGCATTAGCACTTCAGCTCTATCTGATAGAAATTTAGTTTTAGCTTGGTTATTACTACCTAGTGCAGTGGTGCCCAAAGTCAGTCCTGGAGGACCAGGATCCTGCATGTTTTAATTTTCTCAATGGTTTAACGCACCTGAATCAAATGATGGCTCATTACAGGCCTAAGAAGAACATTGACATGCTGAAAAGGTCGTTACCGCCACCAGGAAGAGAACAAAAACATGCAGGATGCCGGCCCTCGAGGACCGACAGTGGACACCTCTGACCGAATGCATTACTCCCAAAGCGGTGACAACAAAATAATAATAAAATTGCATAAACGCCACTATATACTAAATAAAGAAGAAACAGAAATGGATACAAATGTCAAAATGTTTCACTTAGAAACAGAATGAAGTGCTAGCTAAAGTGCTAGTGTTCATTAGCACTTCAGCTCTATCCGATAGGAATCTAGTTTTATCTTGGTTATTGACTATTAATAAACTGGAAAAACTCCAACAAATATATGCTAACTGAAAAAAATCTGAAAGCGATAGCAATGTTGAAATGTTTCGTTCAAACACAGAGCGAAAAGTTAGCTAAAGAGCCAGTTAGCATTAGCACTTTAGCCATATAGGATAGGTTTTATCTTGGTTATTGACTTCTTTAATGCATTACTCTGAAAGGGGTGAAAACAAAAGTATAATAATAGAACTGCAAAAAAGTCCAACTGATATATACAGACTGGAAAAAAAGAAACATGTTTGTTAGCTTGTCAGATAAACTGAATGCTCTAGATGTTTATCAGATCCCATTAACAGTTACTGGTGTAGAATGTTCCCCTCTTGTAAATTTTGAGCACTGGTCCCAGCGTAAAAAGTCTCCTACCATTAAGCTTTCATTCCAGCAGCAGCTGCATTTCCCTAGAGTGATGAAGGCCACAGCTGGAATCAGCATCTGGAAAGACACAGAATTGATTTTTTCTGTTACAGTTTCTGAACAATGACATTTTTCCCCTTTATCTAATTTATTATTCTGTTGCCAGATAATTTAATAATAAAAAAAGAACATTATGAAGTTTCTGCATGTAACTGTAGCTTTAAGTTTTAAATGCAAAACAGGTTAATTTAATTAAAACAGCTATTCACCATTATAAAAATGAATTTAAAAAAGTAATAACTAGTAAAGCTCATATCTGAACAGAGCTTTTTTATTTATTTATTTATTAAACACAAAGTCTTACCAAGTATTTTTGGTTTAGTTTCTAGTGCAAATATCTTAGTGCACTTGAGTTGAAGAAAAACTAACTTAAGCCCAGCTCGTTACCTAGCAACCCCAGCGAAGCCTGGCCTGTTGCCTAGCAACCAGGACACCTAGTCAGCTGGTTTTACCGCTATACGTACTGCGGTAAAACAATGGCTACTGGAAAAGACAAGAGTACTACAAAAGCACACAATCTTATTAAGTATTTTTAGTCTAGTTTCTTATTAAATTTGAATTAAGACAAAACCAATTAACAAGGAACTGGTCAGCAAGAAATAGGAAGTACACATCAGATTATTTTACTTATTTTCCACATTTTAAGTGAAATAATCTGCCACTGTAACTTTTTTTTTCAAAAAATTTATTAAAAAATGTGTGCCCTTTTTTTCTTACATTAGCATGTTTCAATTAAGCAAACTTATTCTTGTAATTCTAATTTGCCCAATTATACGATCAATGAAAACACAGTAACTCCACAATTTGATATTTCACAAATAAATTTGCTAAATGAAAACACAAATTTTTTTAAAAGTTTTTTGACCCACAGTTTTGGAGCTAGTTTTGGCCATATAGTTATAGAAGTCACATGATCAACAACAGGATGTTACTACTGGTGGAAACAACAAAGAAGATGACAGGAAGTGGTTGAAGGATGACGTTTGTTAACAACTTATCGCGTGAACAAACTTATTTACTTATTATTTTTAATTATGTTTCGTATTTAATGGAAACACCGCAATTGCAAAATTGTGATTTTTCGACCCCTGCATAATATAGTCAAAGTTTTGCACTCATTTGTAACGGAAACGCAGTTTGTTCTTTTCTCCCCTGTCTGGGAGGAACAGAGGGTCTCTGATCCTCTTTCCTGTGTTGCTGTCTGTCTCCCAGAGACATTAAATCACCTTCCAACAAAAGGAAAGGATGTTCCAAAATATTTTCCACACCCGCAAAGTGCTCAACAATCAGAATTGAGTTAAAATACACATCCTGCATGTCAACAGAAGAGATTAAAAGGGAGTCTGGCAACAGGGAGGGAAGCGCACGGCGTGTAAAGAGGAGAAAAGGAAAAACGGAGGGAGGATGCACATGGGAGAGGAAGTTGGGGGAGCTGCAGAAGGATGTTCTCAGAGGGATTCACTTTGTTCTTTGACCTACTAACTTTATGTCATTTCCATCCATCTGCTTAAAAATAAGCAGCCAAAAATATTAAACTACTCAGATCTCATAGCTTTCAGATTCCGGAACGTGTGAGCTAATTGATCATTGAAATTTTTTAAAGAGCAAAAATGGCCTGCAGGTTTTTTGATTTGAAGCTTGGAATCTAAAAGAAAATTACGTTATTACCTCTAGCTATATCTCAAAATGTATGTTTACGATCTTTATTCAACTTAAAATGCACAAAAACACAAAATCATATCAAGTATTTTTGGTTAGAATTTATTGAAAATATCTTAGCACACTTGAAACAATACTTTTTATATATATCAATTTAAAGAAATTGTTGACTTAAATCAAGCACTTACATCTTACTGAAAAGTTGCTTGTTATTCCAAGTGTACCAAGATATCTTTACTAAAACCTAGAACAAAAATACTTAGTAAGATTTTGTACATGCTTAGTAAAACTTTGTACAGCACATATCACGGTAAAACAACCAGCTGACCAAATGTGCTGGTTGCTAGGTAACAAGCTAGGCTTTTGCTGGGGTTGCTAGGTAACAGACTGAGCTTTTGCTGGGGTTGCAAGGTAACGGGTTGAGCAAAAGTTAATTTTGCTATTGATAGTTTCACTAGAAGCTAGATCAAAATACTTGGTAAAGTTTTGTGTTTTCGTAGTCTACTTCTTTCTGTTTCCTGTTTATAGTACTGTGTATTTATAGTATTTATGGACCAAAACTGATTTGAGATTCCAGTGTTGAATAGAAAGAAAAGAAAACTCTGAGTTATTAGTATTTTACTTTAAAACCACCAATCAGAGATGATCAATGGGAAATTGGATGATTTCTATTCGTGATCGATTGATTATTGTATATTTTTGATTTTTAGCATAAATAAAAATGGAGTATTTGTAAACCTCTCATGTGTAAATCAAATCGCTCTTGTGGTCCTCCGTCCAGCAGGGGGCGATAAGCAATTTAATTATACCTGAGTTCTGACCAGTTCAGTTCTTTAACTGTCACACTTCATTCATATATTATTTAAATTTTCTTGTGTTATTTCATTTAAATCAACCTGCAACTGGCTTAATTAGCACAGAGCGTCATAATTTAGACTTTATGGAATGGTATTTACAGAAAAATAGTTGAAAAACAAAGTTAATTTTAGCTGTAAGGCACAATCTTTCAGTTGTTGCTGGGTGAAAAAGAACAGCTCCTTTCTGCTCAATTAGAGCAAAACCCCATCAGCTCAGCGGCGTGCAAAGCAGACAGATTAACTGTAGATGTACAAAACACTTCTTTGTTCCCACTGAACAACTGCAAACTCACTCAGACTGAATGGTGTCAAAGGGGAACAATTTATACTTATTTATATTTTTCAGGGCTAAGTCCACTTTAATTCACTAAAAAAAATACATTTAAAGACACAAAATAGCTCTGCCAACGTTACACTGCAAAAACACCAAATATTACCAAGTATTTTTGCTCCAGTTTCTAGTGAAAACATCTTAGTAAAATAAGACAAAACTAACTTACAAGTAACTTTTCAGCAAAAAATAGGAGCTTATTTTACGTAAAACATTTCTTAATACTGATGAATAAATACCAGGTAAAAGTGAAATAATCTGCCAGTTGAACTAAATTAAGGAATTATTTATTTAAAGCAAGATTCTATGACTTGGCAAAAAGTTAACTGTAAGTTTGTTTTGTCTCATTTCAAATCTACTAAGATATTTGGACTAAAACCTAAAGGAAATAGTTGGTAAGATTATGTGTTTTTTCAGTGTAATCTCTAATGAATAAGACAGGAAGGGAGGAAACGCTTTAGCTCACAAGCCATAAATATAAAAAAAAAAACAATTCCTAAAGATACATTCTTTCCTTTAGGTTTTTAAATATGACTATAAAAATATATTTTGAGTAAATATGGAAGAAGATTAATGTTTTATATTGTTTTAGGCTTCCCTATTAATACATTTCTAACAATAATACTTTATTTGTAGAGCAATTTTTTACACAAATGAACATAAACAGCATCCTACAAGACACAAGGTAAAAGTAAAACGAATTTAAATCAACTTGAAATGATTTAAATTTCAAATTGATTTAAATAAACTGGACTGATTTACGTAACAATGAAATAATAAAAATACAAAATGAATTATATTTCTTTTTTTAAGTAGACAAAAAGTAAAAGCAAGAAAAAATACAAATTTAAAAATTATCCTGGGTATTGACATCCAATTTTACATTATTTGTTTGAAAAAAGCAGGTAGAAGATACAAGATTTTATAATTTTCATACTAAAACCTACAAACGTTAAAAACATTTTTATAACAGATAAATTCTTAAATTATTCGCTCATTGAATTGAATTATTTAACATCGTCAATATCATTTTTGGTCCCAGTAAGCTCTTTTTTAAACACTTGTTTTTTAGTCCATCATTAGTTTTAACTAATGATTTAAAAGAATAAAAATTCCTGACTATAAAAGCTCTAACTAGTCTCTTTGTGATAAATGTTTTTACTCACCAGCAGCCCTCCGCCTCCCAGTCCACCAAAGTACCAGATGTAGCTGGCGAGTCGGTCCTGCTGGATGTAGGTGATTTCTCCCATTGGAAACAGCAGCAGCAGGTTGGCCAAAATGCTGCAGAGTGCCAGCGGCAGCAGAGCCAGGCCCAAAGACCGGGCAAAACCCACCGAGCAGCACATCGAAAAACAAAAACACCAAAATCACAACGCGCAGAGGGAGACGGCGGAGGAGCTGGAGTGGCTCTGGAGAGGCACTGGGAAGGAGAGGAGGGGAACAGCTGAAGGGGCAGGAAGCGGGTTGTGTTGGAGTTAAAGGGTGGAGGGGGTTCTGGCATGACAAAGGAGGAAACGCGTTCACGCTGACGAGACCAGAACGAACGGGAAAACAAAAAGTCCAACAAGGATGATGGAGTTTCTCTCAGGCCGTTAGTCAGCAGAGACAAAATCAGACAAAAAAATAACTTGAATCAGAAGAAACAGCTGACATGTGTAATGACGTAAATACAAGACAAAAATTGAGATAAGATTACAAGAATAAAGTCAAAATAATAAAAAATAAAGTAAAAATATTTAAAGAATGAAGTCGTATTATTACAAGAATTAAGTCACAATATTTTGAGAATAAAGATGTAACAGTACTATTTTATTCTTGTATTATTATGACTTTATTATCTTTTATTCTGGTGCGGCAGTTTGCAAAATGTTCTGATATAATACTTAAATTATTCACAGAAAACAGGATTTATGATGGAGTGTTTGGGCTACAAAGGAAGGAAAAAATAAAGTCAAAATAACATGAGGATAAAGTTGTAATAATATGAGAATCAAGTCATAATATTACAAGAATGGTCATACAAAAATAGTCGAAATAATATTATTGTATATAATATTAAGACTATTCTCATAAAACTACGACTTTATCCTCGTAACAGAACTTTTTCTCCCAAATTTTGACTTTATTCTCATATTATTTTGAATTTATTCTCATAATTTTATGACTTTATTCTTATTAGTTCAACTTTATTCTCGTAAAACTACAACTTGGTAATATTAGAACTTTATTGTAGTAATTTTGACTTTATTCTCATAAGTTTATCTTTTTATTTTCTCAGTGTGGCCCTAATACTTTATTGTAATATTTAGATTATATGTATGTGTGTGTGTGCGTGTGAGTGGGTGTGTGTGTGTGTGTGTGCGCAAATACAGTCGTGTTTTCACATCTTGTGGGGACTTTACATTGACTTCCATTCATTTTCTACAGCCTAACTCTAACCATCACATACCTATCCTTTACCATAACTAACCATCACATACCTATCCTTTACCATAACTAACCATCACATACCTAGCCCCAAACCCAAAAACAGCATTTCCCCTCATGAGGATCAAGAAATGTCCCCATAAGGAGCAGCGTCCCCACAACCCCACAATCTAGACAGAAATAGGTCCCCAAGAGGATATAAAAACCTGGTTCTCAGACACGCACACACACACGCACACATGTGTGAATTAAAACAAAAAGAAACAATAAGGTTTAAGGTATTTCTTCCAAACAGGCAGGATGAAGTTTAATGTGTTGAACATCAGTAGCGATAAAAGATGTATATATTTATATTTCTCAAACTCATCATTTAATGTCCATTTAACTGAAGCTGAACATAAGGGACGCCGGAGTAAGAGCCGTTTCAGGCAAATTATGTCGCCTGGATTATGTTGGTGAGTCGTTAGCAGAGTAAACGGATCGTACCAGGTTGGGTTTGGATCTGTAAGGAGATTACCGTGGTAACAAAGTCCAACATGGGGGAGATTTTATGCTCAAGTAGAGACTGTGTGAAACAATCCAGCGCCAACAGGGAAATTACATAATAAATGAAGATTATTTAGATGTTTACATACATGGGGTGCTTTTTCTCTCTTTTTGTCACCTACAGTAAGTAAATCTGATTCACTTTGGTTATTTAATCAAATTCTACTTTACAAAATATCTGCCTGCTTCGTGCCGGTTGTTGGGTCAACTAATGAGGGAGTATTAGTCACTTTTAACTCAAGTGCACCTTATTGCGAGCTGCATAAAGTTCAGATAAAGATTCAGATGGCAAAAGAAGATTTAAACAAGTGTACACTTTAGTTTATTTGGCATTTCTAAACAAGTTTAACATAAGTTTCAATAGAAGAAGAAGAATAATTCACTGACAAATAATCTTAGATGTAGATTTTAAAACTCAAGCAACCAATGGTGCTTTCTCCCAAAAAAGGTATCAGAATGGGCCAATAAAAAAAATAAACATTCTTCACAAATTCCAAAGGAAACATATAATTTCTTTTTCTTTTTTATATATATATTTTTTATTGGCCTCCCCTATATATTTTTATCTATTAATTTCCAATTTTAATAAAATTTCTAATTGTATAATTTGAAGTTTGCAAAATTTTATAAATGTATCTATTAATTGTGTTTTACATTTATCTCCTGATTGAAGAAGATGACTATGTAAGACTTTCTATGACCTGAACATGATTCTCTGGGTGGCCAACATTTTTCTACAGGGTACCATGGCACCCATTTGCCCCCTATGGGGTAGCCACTGCAAACAGAAAAATATGTAATTTAGATCCTTGTAAAAAATCCTTAAAAAATAAACTGACAATCACAAGGACTTGTGTACAGAGTATGAAAAAGCACTTTCATATTATTATTTATTATTTTATTTCTTGATTGAGTCCAACAATTTGTGGCATCAGTGGTTCAATCACCAGGTTTTCTTTCATAGAAATATTGAGAATATCCCTTGGTTACTCTGCAGATCTGCTTCTGCTGATTGCATCCAGTAATTGTGAGGTACTTTGAACCTCATCCAGGTGCCATGTGACGTCTGATACAAACCCAGCTGTTTGTCAAATATTAACCAGCATTAAAATCATTTAGTTGAATCATAAAACCAAAGTAAACAGAATAAAAATAGGAGTGCTATTAAAAAAAGAGGGAATTAAACCAGAATTATCATGAAAAACACATTTTGTTTGTATTAATTAGCAGTGAAATGATTCTGAATATTCTGGTCTTTCTGATATTAGTATCCCTGAGCACATCCATCTGCTCTGGGGTCTGATCCTGCCCACAGCACCCTGGGTGGAGAACCGGTTTGAGGGATGGAGTGACTCCACCAATCACCCACAGTGATTATCTGTCCACGCCCAAACTGAGCCCTCTGGTGGCCTACGTATGGAAATACAAGGGTGGTTTAAAGACAGGTTTCTCAAACATTATTCACACTTTTCCTGAGTAAAAACTCCAATATCAGGCTTGTTTTTCAACTGCAATTACAAAACTGTAGATATTTGTGTACATTATCTACTATGATTAAAACAATTAATCGTGATTAATCAATGATTGTCAACTAATTTAATAATCGATTAATTGTTAACTGCAGTAAACAAACTCAAAGAAGGCAATTTGCTTAAAGAACAACATAATCACAACAGTAATTAAGCCACAACTGTACAAAAAACATATATATATTTCAATTGAGATGTGAAAAAAACTTTGTTGGTCTATAAATATGTCCAACAAGATACAGTTTTAGCTTCACCCGACTAAATTCTGTAAATAAAACAAATAATAATAAAATCTCCTATTATTTTATTGCATTTTAGGGAATGAAATGGGCATTATAGGATTATCTCATTTTAAAAAGAAAATGAATTAATTGTTTATGTGGATTTTTATGTATTTCTAAAATAATGAACTTTCTAAAATATGTCAATTATTTTACCAAAAGTTATATTTTTTAGTGGTTAAATAAGAAATCTGCAGAATGTGCCAGATTTGCTTATCCGATTAATCGATTAATTGAAAGAATAATCAACTAATTGTCAGAACAGTTTATAGGAAAATTGATGAATACAATAATTGTTAGTTGTAGTAGTTAAAATAAGTTTTTTTATGTTCTATTTTCTGACTTTTTTAGTTATTTAACAGACATAATCTGTTTGCACTTTTCAGGAAAGTGATTTTACTTCTGCGTCTCGTTTAGGAAAGAGAAGAGGAACAAAAACCAACATCCTGCTTGTAAAAGGAACCAAAATGTTTTATGGAAGCTGTGGTTTATTGACATTAACACAGAATGTTATTTCAGCAACAGTAATTTTTTATGGATGTTACTATAAAGTATATCAATAAAACAAGTTATTGTGGCACATTAACTTCCTTTAGCTGCTGGTGGTAAAATGTGGACTATAAGTCAATGGAGAACGGTCCAAACTACGACCAAAAGCATTTCTGACTTTTTAAACGCAGAAAATTAAAACATATTTTGTACATTAAAAATAAAATACCTGTAACAGGCCAGTTGACTCTGTGGCCTCTTCTTTTCAGCTCCTCAGCCACTTCCTGGTCGATCCCTTCCTCCAAATTAACTAACCACTGACCAGCTGCAAGACAGAATCACCAAAAAATTATTTCTCCTTCAAATTATGCAGAATTATCATTTTTATACTTATGATCCCACAATACACGACAGAAAAGAGCTACTTAGCCACTTTAGTATGCAGGAATAAACTTCATATCTATATTGCAAGACAAAAATAAATTATTATGAAGCAAAAAATGTAAAGTTTAAATAAGGTAAGTCAATTCGGATGATTGAAATAAATAAAATAACATTGCTTTGTGTATTGCACTTTTATTTTCCACTGGAAAATTCAGTTATGAAAGATCCAGGATTTATAGATATCGTGTACTGTAACAAAACATTTAAGGCTGAAACGATTAATCGTGGTGAATCAATTATTCAAATGATCAACTAATTTTGTATTTGATTAATTGTTAACTGAAGTATACAAACTCAAAAAAGCATAAGAAAAAAGATTAAGACACGCAGAGTAGAAAAGCTTAAACTGTACAAATATCCTGCATTTAAGATTTTCTTTTTTTTTTAAATGTCTGTAAATATGTCAGAACTTCAAGTGGCAGTTTTAGCTTCACTTGGTTTAAATTCTGTAAAACAAATATATTAAGCACCTTTCGCTATTCAGTTATTAATTGGTTAATGCAGAAAATAATCAACGGATCTGTTTTAAACTGTACTGATGTTAATTCCATCAGAAAGTACTGAGATTTTCACATGTTGATGTTAAAAGTATGTTTTTAGCTGCAGATGCATCGTTTGCTACAAAAGATTAAGTTTTCACTAAAGCAACAAATCTTTATTATTTAAAAAAGGAATTTGGTTATTGCCATTTTTATTAGATTTCCAATATTGTAAATAAGTGTCAGTGGTTTCATGAAAAATCTGCAGAATTTGCTCATTTTTTATTTGATTAATTGATTAATTGTCAGTTGCGGCCCTGAATAAAATAACTAAAAGAGCCAAAACAAATTGTTGGGGATATATGCCATACTGTGGTGTAAATTGTAGTGATGTTTTCATTGTTTGACTTTTTGAAAAATGTTTTAAGGCATATACTTTTGTCATCGTATTCCACAAAGACTCTCGGTGCATCCAAAGCCTGCTGAGGGTTCATCCCAAACTCGACCATGTTCAGCAGGACCTTAACAAAACAGACCAGGTAAATCTACTATTAAGTACCTTTTGCTACATAATTATTAATTGGTTAAACCAAAAATAGTCAATGGATGTATTTCTAAAAAGGTTGAGGTGTAAATCAAAGGAAGGTGCCTATTTCATTTATCCGATTAATCGTCAGAATAATTGACAGATTAATCAATTATAAAATAATCATTAATTACAGCCCTAATTCTGCGTACCTGGATGTGTCCTTGAGGTTGCATAAAGGCCCCCATGACCCCCAAGGCAGCGAGCAGTTGGGGTTTTTCTGAGTCGGTGAGGAGAGCAGGTATTATGGTGTGATACGGCCGCTTCCCTCCAGCAACACAGTTAACGTGGCCGCGCTGCAGGGAAAAGTTGGCACCTCGGTTCTGCAAGACAGGAGAATATGAATTTCAACGCTGCCGTTCAGTCTGATTAGTTAATGCTTAAATAAGGAAACAATATCAGCTATATTAAGTATTTCATACGGCATAAAACACAAGCAAGCCGTTCATCCTGAGGTGGTGTTAATATGCAAAACCGGTTAGAAATTAGAATACCTTGCTCTCTAATTCATTTATGACACATATAGTATATTTAAAAATCATATTATTGTCTGACTGATTTACCCGTTCCAGCTTTATTAATAAGACCAGACTGACTGGTAGTTCTTGGAAAACCAAGTTGATGAGCCACACAAAACAAATATATATGTCCAGAAGACAGAGGGAGTGAGGAGTAAACAACAAACTGGTTGAGAAAGTAAAGTATTTTCAGGGATTTGAAGGTTTTGAACCCTGAAATAAAGAACAGTATCCTCCTCTACAGCAGACCTGTAGCGAGAAGCCGCAGTCCTTAGGGACCAGGCCAGTCCCAAACCCCATGTAGGTGCTGTTGACAAACGAACAAGCGTTCCTCTGACTGTCAATCACACAGAAGTAGACCGTTTCACTTCCTGTCAGCAGACCTGGTTCCACTCGCGCCATCACCCTGCAGATCCACAAAAACTATTTTACAATAAAGAAAGTAAACTGATCAGAGTTAAAACGATTAATCGTATTGATCATGATTAACTGATTAATTGTTAACGGGATCATTCGTTAATTGACAGAAGAACAAGATATTCAGAGCAGTAATTAAGAGCAAACTATACAAATACATATACATTATTATACAAAGTGTGGCAATTTTTTATCTGATTGATCAATTAATCATTGGAATAATTGATTAATCATCAAAACAGTCTATAGAATAATCGATTAATCGTCAGAACAATTGATAAAATAAGCGATTACTAAGGTAATCAATAGTTGCAGCTCTAAACCTGATGTTAAATGAAAACAAAACAAGCAGGATCCACATTTCCAAACTTATGTTGGGGATTTTTCTGTCAGTAAACAAGTTTTAACAGGAAGCCTTTCCTTTCACTTATAATCAACTAATATAGCAGTGCTGTAAACATTATTAATTTCCTGCTTTTCTTGATTTTTTTTACTTACCTTGTTTAATATGAAAATGTAAACATAGAAATTACTGAATGAAAAGGAGGTGAATCATAAATGGGAGCAGGTTTAGTGCTCAACCAAAACATTATTAAAAAGTGTTTGAGGCTCAGTAATGCAACATCGCAGAACTCTTGATTGTTTTTTTATTTATTCAGTCAGTATTCAAATAAATTGTATGTATTTCAAAACACTGCAACAATTTAAACAACTTGACTGAAAATAAGTTTAAGACTTATGTCCTACACATCAGATTAACCTAAATTACCACTTTATAAATCATTACAATACATAAAAACCCAACATATATCACTAAATGTTATTACAAACAACTAGGCCCGTTACGATAACAAATTCTGGTTGACAATAAAATGTCCCAGAAGTTATTGCGATAAACAATAATATTGTTGTTTTTAGACCATTTTCAAGTAATGATAATAATGCAAGAACACATTTTCAAAGATCAATAAACTTTAATTTCTAATGAATATTTAACACTGGAACCAGAAGACATTTTAAATGTCCAAAATAGATCAACAAAACAACAGAAATAATAAATAAAATGAATTATGGAGTCTCTGGAAACAAAACTGTCCTTTAAAAAAAAGGGCAAGTTGAGACCAAACGTATCAGACTCAAGACTTTTGTCTTCCAGTTTTTGAAAAAGAGAGAAAGAAAAACAATAAATTATGTGAATTAAGTTATTAAGTTCATTTTAATGTATCATGTGATTTATTGATTTAATGCTTATTGTGACAAACAATTCAAAACCAAAATGGATTTCAACTCAATTTTAAATTTTTCTCTCTTTTAACCATCAAATCTTCACTTCAGCGTGTTTCTGTGTGCCTCAATTCAGCATAATGGATTATTATGTTTTTACGGTTTTATAGTTGGTCTATTTGTATTACAACTGATAATGATTTAAAGTTCAAAGTACACATTGCTGGTCAGTAAACACACGAGCTATACGAGCCCACACCCTTCGTATGCGAGGGACGAGACAAAGACAGAGGAGCGTTAAGGTCAAGGGAAGTAAAAGTCCACAATCCTATCTAAAGTCAACAAAGAACAACTGGTACATCATGGCACCAACACACACACCTGTCCATGCTGATGTGCCGCGCCCGCTGCTGGCTGTAGCTTTTCGCCAGTAAGCTTTCCGTAGGGACGGGTACCTGGGCGGCGTCGCCAAGGTAACGGAAGGCATCCGTTTGTGCCAAACGCACGGCCTCCACGAACACATGGATGTAGTCTGAGCTGTTGTGGCCTCCAGCTGAAAGGAAACGCAACGAGACGCATCAACAAAATGTTTTACTTTCAATTAAAGAGCAAACAATTTCAGAGTTTTATTTATATTCTCTGAAACTTTTGAAAAGTGACATTTCCGTAGGGTTTTACGGCAATATCCAATCTAGTTGGGGTTTTTTTTTTATCAATATTGGGATCAATACAGATATTAATATTGGATCAGTACATCTCTAATTTTATCTATTTATCAAATTTTTGGTTTTTGAAGATTTTATTTCTGGAAAATCTGGATTTTTTTTCACCAATGCCCATCTTCAGATTCCCATCATTCAGAGAGATGCAAAGCTGAGGCGGCCATCTTGTTTCACAATCATAATTTACAGCTTCTTTTCATTTGAACTCTGAATTCATGCCAACTGCACAATTAAATATTAGAGTAAGAGTTTCTTTCAATTATGAGAATAAAGTCATGTTTTAACAACAATACAGTCAAAAATAATAAAAGAATAAAGTTGTTGGGGTTTTTTTTAAACTGAATATAGTCGTAATATCTGGAGAGTAAAGTAGTAACTCCAACACAAACAAATATGAAAAATTAGGAATATCGAGCATCTTGTAAAGTTATACTTTGGTGATGGTTTTACAAGTAAGGAAATATTTGATCTTTTAACATCAACATCAAATTACCAGAAGCAGGACTATTAAATGATCTAACGAGTATTTTAAAGAAAGAACTAAAAAAAAACTATTTTCTCATTAAAGCAACTCTTTTTTTTTTGTTTTAGGGCGTTTTTCTGGTAAAATTGCATCTTTTTGCTGCTAATATTGTCTTCGTAATTATTCAAACATTCTCACAACCCGCCGCTATTATGCCTTGTACAACTCACAGAAGGGATGATTGAAATAAAGCCACGTTGGGAAAACTTTTTCTGTCATTTCTGTAATTCCGTTTCTAAAAAAAGAAAGCGAGGGAAATACATAAATTATCAGATTTGGTATTAAAAAATGCAGATATTTTATCACTCAACCCCACTCTATTATACCTTCTAAAGGTAAACCTCAAATTTGTGATGTCACAAATTTGCATTTATGCCATCATTACAGATTAAAATGTTGATTAATGTTTCTTTTACAAAGTTTTAAAAGCAGCTATAAAAAGGTGGGTTTTAGTCTAGAGTTAAAGGAACTTAGTATTTCGCCTGTTTTGTAGTTTTCTGGAAGTTTGTTCCAGATTTGCGGCGCATAGAAGCTGAATGCTGCTTCTCCATGTTTGGTTCTGGGGATCAAAACTGAGTTCTGAGTTCCTGCCCTGTACCTTTGAGCTGAGGAAAGTTCTCCAGGATGTTGAGGAGCAGCAGAGCGACCAAGCCCTGACCGTTGGGAGGAAGCTCCCACAGACGCACGCCCTGAACACAAAACAAACCCGGTCACTCGCCGCTGACCGGGGAGCGAAGGCACAGGCATGATAAGCGACTCAGGTTGCCGACCTTGTATTCTGTGCTAATGGGGCTGACGACCTCGCTGTCGTGGCTGCTGAGGTCCTCCAGGGTCATGACCCCTCCGTTCTGGTTGATGACATCAACAATAGCTTGAGCCACTCGGCCCTGGTAGAAACCCGGTTTGCCTTGCTCACCGAGCTCCTGGGAAAAGTTACATTTATGTTATAGTTGGTGCACCACTACGATATTCACTTGGCCTATAGAGGCTTCATTATTTTGTTCCTAAACAAAACATGTTCATTACATTTCATTACACAAAATCATTCTTAGATAAAAAAAAATGTTTGAGTATTTAGAGCTCCTTTCAGAATGAGTTGTTTTAGGGCGTCTTGTCGCTTTAAATCCAAATAAACTGATGATGGCCACGCCCCCCAACTCAAAGTTTACTCTTGGACATGAACATGCAACAGATGGGCAATTATACAACCATATGTCTTTGAAAAGCAGAAGTGGAGCTTCCTGCACAACCAACAAGAATGCAGCGACTGGTTTCTGAATAGTAAGTCAACAACAAAACACTTCTATCTAGCAGCCATTGTACAGCGCATACAGCGGTAAAACCAGCTGAACAAATGTGCTGGAGCTCTGCTGGGGTTGCTAGGTTACAGGCAGTGTCTGCTGATTCGTGATGTTACATTTCAGACGTTTTTGAAACGGCTCATTTTCCAGACAACAAAAAACATGAAGTTTAATGCTAGTTCAATCGAACTCTGATCTGGATCAAAAAAGCAAATTCTGGTGCTCCTACAAACCAAGGTCTCGGTTCGGTTGAAGTAAACGCCAAGCTGATGCAAAAGCAGGAAGCCTTTGGACCAGCACACTGCATTCTGGGTAAATATAACCACGACAAATGTGCTAAGCTAGCTCTAGCAGGAGAAATGGCTCCTTGTTTTTCACCAAGTACTGAAGAGAAATCCTACCACCAATAAAATCTGACTCCATGTTTGTTTACATTTTGTGAAGAAGGAAATTGCGCTTAGCGTCTTCTTCAGAGATTTTCGTGCCGATTCCGTCAGTGGTTCTTTGTTTCTATTTTGGTCCCCCATCGAACCGACTCCGGTGACTAAACACTGTTAAATCGTCAGAGTGAAGTCATGCTTCTGTCTGGCTTTGTAAATTTTCATCAATGGGGTGAATCAAAGTGTGAGTGAGCAAGGAAATGACGCAGTTGGCTTCCTCATGGAGTGACTGCCGCCATCACTGAGGGTGAGGTCATTTTCATTGTTTCTTCTGCCTCTGCAACGTGACGTTCTGTTTGTGTTACGGGTGTATGGAGAGTTTTATGGCGTTACATAATGCAGATTTTTAGGACGCCATTGAAATCAGGAATTCCTCCTTCAGTGGTGATAACGCACGCTCACATTCACTCACAGTGACCTCAGCTTTACCTCTATTGAAGTGTTGATGACAGAAAAAAATGCCGGGAGGTTTATAAATACTGCAATACATAACAAAAAAGCTCACAATAAAAGTTACAAGTCTGAATACGGGAAGGGAAAGTTAAGTTTTAGAAAGAAAAAGTGAGAAAAATCACAGTTTTATTTATATTAAGGACATATTAAGTCCCCTTCAGTCAGCATTCTGCCTAAATATGCTTTTATTAAACTGTTTGCAGATTGTTTAAAGCAGTGTTGTCCAAAGTGCGGCCCGTGGGCCATTTGCAGCCCATGGATTGATTCTGTGTAGCCCGCAGATGGAAATTATTTTTATTTAAAGCAAAATTATCACCAACCAATTAAAATCTTCTTTCAAGGAAAAATATTACATACAACACAAAGTATTTGTCTTTTAACAACCAGACTTTGTGCTTTCTCTTTGATTCCATAGTTAATAAGTACACATTTATCAACTGACTTTTACTTCTTAAAATCTTTGAATTAATCAAACTTGACTTAATATGGTAAGGATTTTTTAAGAAAGAATTTCCCAAATCATTGCTGGGAATAATAACAAGCAAAATAATTTTCAAAATAAATGACCTTCTTTTAAGTTTTATATCAACGATGACATAAACTTTCATTTTCTACAAAAAACTGGACTTTTTTTGTTTAATTTAAAAGTTGGATGCTTAGTTTATTGTTGAGCAATAAAAAATACTATTTTTGTTTTGTGGTTTTAGTGCTTTTGAAAAAATTTTTTTTGGCTTGACAAGTTTGGACACAAATGTTTTTAAAAAATGACTACATTGTTAATAAAATATATATAGTATATATTAATATTCCTGGGGTCTAATTGATAGAATACAAAAATATTCCTACAAAATATTTTTAACATAATATGCACAAAATTGGCCAGACATTACATTAATTAATATAGGTGTAATAAAAAATATGCTCTTTTTAAAAAGGAGTTTCCATTCATATTTTTTTTGCCAGAGTCTCTGGCAAAATAATGATGTGAAAAGATTATTATATCTAATTTTAAGAAGTACTCATAATTATTAATATTTTAAAGTTAGTTAAATGAGTTTAATCAATACATTTTGTCACAACCGGCCCTTTAAGGACATTTATAATTATGGCCCAAAATGAAAATGAGTTTGACCTCCTTGCTGTAGACCACTGCTGTCCAAACTTTATAATAACTGGAAAATTTAAACTACACGTAGGACACATTTTCATTCAATTAAATTGAAAATCCAAAAAATTGTTTATTGTGAATTTTGTTTTTAGTTTTACCTGATAAGCAGTAAACTATATTTTTTAAAGAAGATTTTTTTATTAAAAGGAAACAGACAATTTCCAAATTCTCTATTTTTTGACTTGTGATCAGGGGCCCAACAAAATCATTTTAAGGGCAATAAATGGCTCCTGGGCCACACTTTGGACACCCTTTTATTTAAATTACCAGTGTTTTTTTCCTTTTTAACTATTTTTTAATAATAAATGCAAATATCAGCTTAAATCTTTCTACAAAAAGATGTACAGATGTTATAAAACAAAACATAAAACAGTCAAAATGTTTGTTTTTATTAACGTCAGGGATTTACCTTTATGGTCTGAGCCATTGCAGTGTTTTTAAACACTTCTCCGTGTTTGGGTGGATGGCCGCCGATCAGCAGGTCCGCCCCCAGTTCCTTCCCCGACTCGCCCAAAGCCGCCGCCCACTTTTCCCAGTGGTGCGCCGTTACCCCGGCAACCGGAAAGCCCTCTTCTGCCAGGGTCGCCGCTCCGCTCAAAACCTCCCGCAAAGACAGCTGGGGAAACAGGAAGAGGAAGCATTTTACAGGAAGCAGTGTGGAGCAGGAACACAAAGTGACTGTGGTAAACCTCTCTGCAGCGGCTGGCATCAGTAACAGACAGAGTTTTTATTTTATACCAGTTATATGTTGAAAACATCCATGTGTTGCACTGCATCAGTATTAAATTATTTGAATATAATCAGTTGTGTTTAATTTTAGATAAAGATGCACCTTAAATTAATTTTGCTTCTTTTTTGTGTGAAATAAACTGTCTTGGCCTGATGCAACCTTTTTATGAATGTACTCATAAATTCAAGGATCATCAAAAACTCTAAATTTAAACTTTATTTTTACTTCAATTCACAAACAAGATGGATTTTCTCCTCTATTTGTTTTTATGATCTGTTTGTGTCAGAATTGTCATTTTTAAAGAGGTTATGTCCTTTAAATTCCTGCTAAATTTGGTTTTATTTACCAGATTATTGCAGAAAACATGACGACCAGAGAAGCAGACGAACCTTTTGGCTTCCAAACAACTGGACTGTGTCGCACCAGAGAGCAGGAGCTCCAGGGACAGTCACATTTAAAGCATCAAACGCCGAAGGAGGAGCTTCTGCTGAGTAGCTGAGTCCTTCCAGAAAGTCCAGGGTCAAAGTTCGAGGTGAACGACCACTGAGGAGAAACATGAATGGAGCTTAGATAATTTCTCAACATCATCCGGGTGAGAAGAAACCCAACAGAGGAGTCTCAACCTGCCATTAATCCCTCGGATTTCTCCAGTTTTTCCATCGTAGAACAAGCAGAAGGCATCGCCGCCGAGTCCAGTGCTGCACGGCTCCGTTACCGCCAGAGCCGCTGCCATGGCAACAGCCGCATCTGCAGCATTCCCGCCACGCTTCAGGACATCTGGACTCAAAAGCAGACCCAGGACAGTAAATGGTTTATGGCATTCCTGCAGCTCTTTGTCAAAACATACTCCTTAAATAATAGTAAATAATACCTTAATATTATTGAAAAGTACTAGTTCCATTACCACAACATGGGAAAAATGTCTTGTTAAGTGGAACTAGTAGTTTTTTATGAGGGGCCGTTTAGGACAAAATTTACGTTTTGTCTCTCACACACTACCAAAAGGTCTCGCATACTCCAAAAAAATAGCCACGCACACTCCAAAAAATTACGTTTTGTCTCTCACACACTACCAAAAAGTCTCGCATACTCCAAAAAAATAGCCACGCACACTCCAAAAAATTACGTTTTGTCTCTCACACACTACCAAAAACTCTCGCATACTCCAAAAAAATAGCCACGCACACTCCAAAAAATTACGTTTTGTCTCTCACACACTACCAAAAAGTCTCGCATACTCCAAAAAAGTAGCCACGCACACTCCAAAAAATTACGTTTTGTCTCTCACACACTACCAAAAAGTCTCGCATACTCCAAAAAAGTAGCCACGCACACTCCAAAAAATTACGTTTTGTCTCTCACACACTACCAAAAACTCTCGCATACTCCAAAAAATTACGTTTTGTCTCTCACACACTACCAAAAACTCTCGCATACTCATAAAAAATAGCCACGCACACTCAAAAATTACTCAGGCACATTCAAAAAATACTCAAATTGCGTATACACACACTACTAAAATGTCACACACACATTCACAAACGTTAACTTTCTCGCTCACATACACTACTACCAGCTCGCTCACATACACTACTACCAGCTCGCGCACATACACTACTACCAGCTCGCGCACATACACTACTACCAGCTCGCGCACATACACACAAACGTTAACTTTCTCGCTCACATACACTGCTAACAGCTCGCTCACATACACTACTACCAGCTCGCTCACATACACTACTACCAGCCCGCTCACATACACTACTACCAGCTCGCGCACATACACTACTACCAGCTCGCTCACATACACTACTACCAGCTCGCGCACATACACTGCTAACAGCTCGCGCACATACACTACTACCAGCTCGCGCACATACACTGCTAACAGCTCGCTCACATGCACTGCTAACAGCTCGCGCACATACACTACTACCAGCTCGCGCACATACACTGCTAACAGCTCGCGCACATACACTGCTAACAGCTCGCGCACATACACTGCTAACAGCTCGCGCACATACACTACTACCAGCTCGCGCACATACACTGCTAACAGCTCGCTCACATACACTGCTAACAGCTCGCGCACATACACTGCTAACAGCTCGCACACACACAGACGTTTATCTCTCACATACACAAGACTAAAGTTGAACACACACACAGTACTAAGACTCTTTTTGAATGTGTGAGAGTTGTCACGGAAGAGGCGGGGCATAATTTTTGGATCAAACTGCGCATGCGTAGATCCTAAACTATAAGTTTCGATTGTTGACTCACTGAATCTGATTGATTGATTAAAAATAGCAAAATTGCTATTTATTTACTCTAATTGTTTAAAATGGCAGCTGCCTGACCAATTCTCTCTCGTTTCGAATTAGAGTTAGCCATGTTCGGTATAGCAAACTCTTTCTTCTTCGGCACTAGTTGGCGCCGGTTAATAATTCCTGTAATACTGGCACCCAGTGGACAGATTGTACTACAGCAATTTTGCTATTTTTAATCAATCAATCAGATTCATTTATTTCTATAGCACATTTAATCTACAAGAAAGTTAAACGTTCTATATATATTTAAAAGCACAAATATACTAAGTAATAGAACATACAGTGAGTCAACAATCGAAACTTATAGTTTAGGATCTACGCATGCGCAGTTTGATCCAAAAATTATGCCCCGCCTCTTCCGTGACAACTCTCACACATTCATAAAGAGTCTCGCTCTCACACATACATAAAACGAGTCTTAGTACTGTGTGTGTGTTCAACTTTAGTCTTGTGTATGTGAGAGATAAACGTCTGTGTGTGCGCGAGTTGGTAGTAGTGTGTGTGCGCGAGCTGTTAGCAGTGTATGTGTGCGAGCTGTTAGCAGTGTATGTGCGCGAGCTGTTAGCAGTGTATGTGAGCGAGCTGGTAGTAGTGTATGTGCGCGAGCTGTTAGCAGTGTATGTGAGCGAGCTGGTAGTAGTGTATGTGCGCGAGCTGGTAGTAGTGTATGTGCGCGAGCTGTTAGCAGTGTATGTGCGCGAGCTGGTAGCAGTGTATGTGTGCGAGCTGTTAGCAGTGTATGTGCGCGAGCTGGTAGTAGTGTATGTGCGCGAGCTGTTAGCAGTGTATGTGCGCGAGCTGGTAGCAGTGTATGTGTGCGAGCTGTTAGCAGTGTATGTGCGCGAGCTGTTAGCAGTGTATGTGCGCGAGCTGTTAGCAGTGTATGTGAGCGAGCTGGTAGCAGTGTATGTGAGCGAGAAAGTTAACGTTTGTGTGTATGTGCGCGAGCTGGTAGTAGTGTATGTGCGCGAGCTGGTAGTAGTGTATGTGCGCGAGCTGGTAGTAGTGTATGTGAGCGAGAAAGTTAACGTTTGTGTGTATGTGCGCGAGCTGGTAGTAGTGTATGTGAGCGAGCTGGTAGTAGTGTATGTGCGCGAGCTGGTAGTAGTGTATGTGAGCGAGAAAGTTAACGTTTGTGTGTATGTGCGCGAGCTGGTAGTAGTGTATGTGCGCGAGCTGGTAGTAGTGTATGTGCGCGAGCTGTTAGCAGTGTATGTGAGCGAGAAAGTTAACGTTTGTGTGTATGTGCGCGAGCTGGTAGTAGTGTATGTGCGCGAGCTGGTAGTAGTGTATGTGCGCGAGCTGGTAGTAGTGTATGTGCGCGAGCTGGTAGTAGTGTATGTGAGCGAGCTGGTAGTAGTGTATGTGAGCGAGAAAGTTAACGTTTGTGTGTATGTGCGCGAGCTGGTAGTAGTGTATGTGCGCGAGCTGGTAGTAGTGTATGTGCGCGAGCTGGTAGTAGTGTATGTGAGCGAGCTGGTAGTAGTGTATGTGCGCGAGCTGGTAGTAGTGTATGTGAGCGAGCTGGTAGTAGTGTATGTGAGCGAGAAAGTTAACGTTTGTGTGTATGTGCGCGAGCTGGTAGTAGTGTATGTGCGCGAGCTGGTAGTAGTGTATGTGCGCGAGCTGTTAGCAGTGTATGTGAGCGAGAAAGTTAACGTTTGTGTGTATGTGCGCGAGCTGGTAGTAGTGTATGTGCGCGAGCTGGTAGTAGTGTATGTGCGCGAGCTGGTAGTAGTGTATGTGCGCGAGCTGGTAGTAGTGTATGTGAGCGAGCTGGTAGTAGTGTATGTGAGCGAGAAAGTTAACGTTTGTGTGTATGTGCGCGAGCTGGTAGTAGTGTATGTGCGCGAGCTGGTAGTAGTGTATGTGCGCGAGCTGGTAGTAGTGTATGTGAGCGAGCTGGTAGTAGTGTATGTGCGCGAGCTGGTAGTAGTGTATGTGAGCGAGCTGGTAGTAGTGTATGTGAGCGAGCTGGTAGTAGTGTATGTGAGCGAGAAAGTTAACGTTTGTGAATGTGTGTGTGACATTTTAGTAGTGTGTGTATACGCAATTTGAGTATTTTTTGAATGTGCGTGAGTAATTTTTGAGTGTGCGTGGCTATTTTTTTTGAGTATGCGAGAGTTTTTGGTAGTGTGTGAGAGACAAAACGTAATTTTTATGAGTATGCGAGAGTTTTTGGTAGTGTGTGAGAGACAAAACGTAATTTTTTGGAGTGTGCGTGGCTACTTTTTTGGAGTATGCGAGACTTTTTGGTAGTGTGTGAGAGACAAAACGTAATTTTTTGGAGTGTGCGTGGCTACTTTTTTGGAGTATGCGAGACTTTTTGGTAGTGTGTGAGAGACAAAACGTAATTTTTTGGAGTGTGCGTGGCTACGTTTTTGGAGTATGCGAGAGTTTTTGGTAGTGTGTGAGAGACAAAACGTAATTTTTTGGAGTGTGCGTGGCTATTTTTTTGGAGTATGCGAGAGTTTTTGGTAGTGTGTGAGAGACAAAACGTAATTTTTTGGAGTGTGCGTGGCTATTTTTTTGGAGTATGCGAGAGTTTTTGGTAGTGTGTGAGAGACAAAACGTAATTTTTTGGAGTGTGCGTGGCTATTTTTTTGGAGTATGCGAGACTTTTTGGTAGTGTGTGAGAGACAAAACGTAATTTTTTGGAGTGTGCGTGGCTATTTTTTTGGAGTATGCGAGAGTTTTTGGTAGTGTGTGAGAGACAAAACGTAATTTTTTGGAGTGTGCGTGGCTATTTTTTTGGAGTATGCGAGACTTTTTGGTAGTGTGTGAGAGACAAAACGTAATTTTTTGGAGTGTGCGTGGCTACTTTTTTGGAGTATGCGAGACTTTTTGGTAGTGTGTGAGAGACAAAACGTAATTTTTTGGAGTGTGCGTGGCTATTTTTTTGGAGTATGCGAGAGTTTTTGGTAGTGTGTGAGAGACAAAACGTAATTTTTTGGAGTGTGCGTGGCTATTTTTTTGGAGTATGCGAGACTTTTTGGTAGTGTGTGAGAGACAAAACGTAATTTTTTGGAGTGTGCGTGGCTATTTTTTTGGAGTATGCGAGAGTTTTTGGTAGTGTGTGAGAGACAAAACGTAATTTTTTGGAGTGTGCGTGGCTATTTTTTTGGAGTATGCGAGACTTTTTGGTAGTGTGTGAGAGACAAAACGTAATTTTTTGGAGTGTGCGTGGCTACTTTTTTGTAGCCACGCACACTCCAAAAAATTACGTTTTGTCTCTCACACACTACCAAAAGGTCTCGCATACTGTATGCGAGACCTTTTGGTAGTGTGTGAGAGACAAAACGTAATTTTTTGGAGTGTGCGTGGCTACTTTTTTGGAGTATGCGAGACTTTTTGGTAGTGTGTGAGAGACAAAACGTAAATTTTGTCCTAAACGGCCCCTCATAGTTTTTCACCAATATTACTGAATTATTTACTTAAAACAAGCTTCTATGTGTTGCTTAAAAGTTACATTTAAGTTAGCTTTGTCTTAATTCAAGTATACAGAGATGTTTGCACAACAAACTAGACGATACATGACAGTTTGTTATGAGACAGATAATCTGTGAAAGGCACCAAAAACAGAAAATCAAATCAGAGCGAGGGGGCGGGTCTTAACATGTCATGTGCTGAATGTGCTAATGACAGAGAAACAGCAGCTAACAGGTGCTAGCAGGTGATTTAACCATCATCGTGATGACCATGCTAACTAGCCTTAGCATTCATAACATGCTATGCTAGCTGCAATTTGGCAGAGATTGACAGCGCTAAGTCCCGCCTCTGTTTGGTTGTTTCTGGGAAACTTCGTTTTTTCACTAATTATCTGTCTCATACCATACTGTCATGACATAGTGACCATTTCTATATGTAAAAAAAAAATTTAAAGTTACATACTGCAGCTTTAAAGTCATATAAATCCCTCTTTGAATTGGCAGCTGAGCTCCTACAGAACCGTCTAAAGTCCAGTTTTCAGCGGTTCGAGCAGTTAATACTTTAATCAGATCTCCCTGCGTGTTTAGTTTATAAAGAAGCCAACTCTGAATACTGTAGTCCTCTTCATATGTTGCATGCATTTCAGATTTTTTTAGTCACGATCAAATTAAAAACGCAGAACAAAAATAAATAAATAAACAAATCAGGTGTCGCCCACCGTCCCACTCACTCACCCAGACCCACGGCTGTGGCCAGCGGCTGACTGGACGCCACGCAGCCGTGCAAGCACAGCACGGGAGACCGGCGAGAGGAGAAAGGCAGGTCGGCTGTCATACCGCGGCAGCTTCCCGCAGAGACCGAGAAAACAGCGCGAAAATGCAGAAAATAAGACAAACCGAAGCGGACTTTCAACTTCTGATCGATTATTCTGTAATTGATTGTGATGGGCTGGGAGAAAAGACGAGCGCAGAACTCATCAGTTGCCTAATATCAAGTTCAATAAATTGACAAGTAACTCAAATCACTAAGACATATTTTTAAAATGTATATTAAATACTTAATATTATTATTTAATATTAATATTTTGGTCCGTCTGATAATATTAAATCATTGATGTTTTGACTTGGTACTCAGTCTTTTTACCAATAGCTTTTTACTCCTACTTCAGTAATTTCTTGGCTGCTTTTTATTTTACTTGAGTAGTTGAAGTAGTTCCTCTTAGTTGAGTATAATTTTTGTGTCCTCTGTCTGCTTCTGATTAAATCAGAAATGCTGAAGATTATTTCCAAAAGGTACTTTTAATTTGCCAAACGAGCCTCATTAACACAAATTCAATTGACATTGTCAAATTTGATTGTAAAACAAGAAAGAAATCAACAAAAAGTGCATAAAAGGCTGAGTTTGCGAAATTATCTGAAAATCCAATATGGCTGCCTTTAATATTAGTTACAGCTGCAATAAAAACAGTTGATCTCTCTTTCTAATAAAACACAGCATATTATACAACTTCCTTTAATAAACATGTAGCTACAGTGTTTCAAAGACATTAGCTTGTGTTGCTTCTATTAGCCCACTCAAACCCACAGGTTTTCTATATTTGGAATTGGAACAGAGATGAACTGAACTTGACGTCATATCCAGATCCATGTTCTAATATAAGATGTAAAAAGAATCGACAGCACTGGCACATGAATCACTGTCCAACGCTTCAGTTTTCAACATTTTGTCCGTCTTACACAGCAGTAAAATCCAGCTAAGCTAAAGTGCTGGAGGTTCTGCGGTTGCTAGGTAACGGGGTTGGGCTTCTATGGTTGCTAGGTAACGGGGCTGGGTTTCCTGGGGTCAGTAGGTGAGGTGCAGTGCCTGCTGATTTGTGATGCTGAATAAAAACCTTCTTATTCAGAAGGTTTTTGAATAAGATCATTTTCCAGACACCACTTTTTTTTTTTTTTTTATAAAACTTATAGTTGTTTTCTTTTTTAAGCGTTTGGGCTACTTTTAGAAGCATAAAAACACAAAATGTGAATTTTATACAACAGTATCCCTTTAAATAACTGAATCTTTATGGTATTTGGTGCAAACTAAATACAAATTGCAGTTATTCTAATTTACCTTCCTTTAATAATAAATACCAGAATTTCTTCTTCTACTACTAAAGGCAGCCAAAGTATCGACTCTGGATACAGACTACAGTTTGAGAACAATGCTTAGAAATAATTAACAAATTATTTTATAGCTTCTAAGCTCCTTTTTTCTTCGCTTTTCGCAACAGTCAATAGGTAATGGATTAGTCTATAAAACTGTCAGTTATTTTCAGAAAAGGTTATTTCTGTGTTTTTATTTAGATTTTAAACACCTATATGTGCTTTTTTTTGGTTCAAAATGTGATATATTTTCAGTGAGAACCAAGTTTAAGATGTATAATCTTTTTAAAACAGAGTAAAAAGTAGATAGATAAAAACTTAACCCAGCCCCTTTTGTTAAGGATGGGTAAATGTCAGCAGTTGCTCCTAAACTAGAACTAGTTTATAATTTAACTTAAAACAAAACTTTTTTCCAAATTTATGGCGGTGAAACTAGTATTTTCTCATAAATATTAATCAATCAAGTTTATTTTTATAGCACATTTCAGCAACACATCAGTCATAGTGTTTTACCTAATAAAATACAAAAATAGAAAATAATAAAACAGCATATAATTACTAACAGAGAAATCAGAACAAACATCAAGTACCATAATCAAAATCATCAATACATAAAAATGTTGGTCAATGGTCAATTAAAGAACTTATTCCAAAGTATTATTTATTTAGAACAAGCATGTAAATCTTGCTGAAAAGTTATTTTTTAAGTTAGGTTTGCCTTATTTTCAGTGTAATAAGATATTTCCACTAGAAAATAGACCAAAAATACTTGGTAAGATTTGGTTTTTTGTGCAGTGTTGGAGAACCACACTGTAAAACCACTAACATATAAAAGTCAAACTCGTTACTATATATCAAATAATAATATTCCTTAATGCTGATAAATTGCTTACTTTTTTTTTTTTTCTCCGAAGAGTTTTTGCGGCGCTAATGGCTCGTATTTTTTTACACAGTAGGCAGACAGGAAGGAGGGTGAGGAAGACATGCTGCAAAGATCGTCGGGACCGGGAATCAAACACGCGACGTCAAACACGCGACGTCCGGGTCGAGGACTAAGGCCTCCAAACGTGGGGCGTGCTAACCCCCTGCGCCACCACAGCACGCCCCTAAATTGCTCACTTTAACATGAGGAGATAATCAACAAAACTGCTATGATTCATGTCGACAGGCCTACTGGTTAAACCCGCTTTCCATCGATTACAAGGCAGGGCTCCGATTAAATAATCTTACTTTCCTTCAAACCGTACTTTTATAGATTCATCACATTTTCGTTGGACATTCCTTATTGATCACGAGTCTTTCTTATGAGTCACTATCAACCGACTATCTGTCACTTCCTCCTCTGTCTCCGTGTAATCCAAACACCGGGTAAAACATTAACCACTCTGACCACTGCTGTGTCCGGGTGGACACACAGGTATGTATTCCTACATTAATAGCCCTCTGTGCGTTTTGAATGGATCCACCAGGTCTGTGCACTGCAAAAACACACAATTTTACCAAGTATTTGGTCTAGTTTACTGCAAATATCTCAGTTCACTAGAAATAAGACAAAACTAACTTACAAGTAACTTTTCAGGAAGACAGGAGCTGGTTTAAAGTCAGTAATTCCTTAGTATTGCTGAAAAAGTACTACTTCTACTTGCAGATTATTTCACTGAGAACACACTTTTATAAGTGAAATAATCTGCAAGGGTAACTACTAGTTTTTCATCAATATAAAGGAATTATTGACTTAAAACAAGATTGTATTTCTTGCTAATAAGTTACTTGTAAGTTAGTTTAGTCTTTTTTCAAGTGTACTAAGATGTTGCACTAAAAACTAGACCAAAAACAGTTGGCAAGATTTTTCGTTTTTGCAGTGTAGAAATATATGAAACACAATGACGACCTTATACACTGCAAAAACACAAAATCTTACAAAATATTTTGGACTATTTTCTATAGAGCAAATATCTTAGTACTTGAAATAAGAAAAGTAATTTATAAGTGAGTTATCAGCAAGAAACAGGAGCTTGTTTTAAGTAAAACTCAATAGTTATAACATAATTTCCTCACATTATAAGTGAAATTATCTGCCAATCGAACTATTAATTTAAAAAAAAAGTATTAAGGAATTGTTGCCGTAAAATAAGTTCCTATATGTTGCTGATAACTCACTTATAAATTAGTTTTGTCTTATTTTAAGTGTAATTAGATATTTGCAGTAGAAACCAGACCAAAATCATTTGTAAAGTTTTGTTTTTGCAGTGTGTGTTTGGACTTTGTATGGGTGTGTGTGTGTGTGTGTGTGTGAGAGAGAGAGATCTGTTTGATGTAAATGTGAAGCAATGAGATCATGTCTGAAGAGAGGAGGGGCGACTATAAAGGACCACATGAAGCATCGGCAGTCATCAGTAGGAAGGCAGGTGAAGCGGCAGCATCATTCTGTGAGTCCAGATATTTCTAAACTAGAGCTGCAAGACGTTAGGAGTCGTCTTTCTGAAGCGGGCACAGCCTGGACTGTATCTAAATCTCAGAATATTTCAGACGAGTCGAGGCCCGGCGTGTGAAGCTTCGTTGTCAGAATGTGTTCGGGTGGCTTCGCTAAATGTCTGGGCATCAGCCTGATGCCTCTCGCCATCGTGTGTGTGCTCTGCAACATCCTGCTCTTCTTCCCCGGCGGGAAGGTTGTGGATAAGGACAACATCACAGACGAGGTCTGGTACTTTGGAGGCCTATTGGGATCTGGTGTGCTGGTACGTTTCAGGAAAGTCCTACGTTTCATGATGGTTATGCTGTCTAGAGTTGATAATGTGATGGTAAATGTGTTTATGTTTTTATAAATAAATTCAGAATTTTTGAAAAGCAAAAATTTGTTTTTAAAGTACATGGAAGCATTTTTTCCATATCAGGTAGGAGTCGTACGGAAGCAGAGTGGGCGTTTTCCTCGTATACTTTTTCCCTTGGTTTTCTCCAGATAACTTAATTCTGCATTTTCTGCATAAACTTTTTACCAACGATTTTCTCTAGCTAAAGAGTTAATCTTGAGAAAACAAATATTTTTTTCTTGAAGTTAAGTCAAGAGAAACAAACTTTGAGATAATAGTTTTTCTTGAAAAACTCAATGTTTTTCTTCAGACATGTTAATTTCCCAATAATCGTTTTAGAGATGAAGAGTTAATCTCAAGAAAGCAGATATTGTTTTCTTGAAAACAAAACGTTGTTTCCAAAGCTTGTTTGAAAACAAACTTTGACAAAACAATGAGCTTTCTTGACAAATTTTAGAAAACTTGATTGTTTTCTCTATTGAACTAGTTAATTTTCCATTTTCCGCATATTTATCCCCAATGATTTTCTCCAGATAAAGACTTAATTCCACAATAATTTCTTTACAGATAAAAAGAAAAAATCCTTGAGAAAACTTTTTTCTCAAAATTTCTCAATGGTTTTCTTGAAGATAAGTGAAACTCAATAAAATAAACTGAGAAAATATCGAGTTTTCTCTACAAACTTCGAGAAAACTTAATGGATTTTTCCGAGATAACGAGCTAATCTCGAGAAAACCATTGGGGAAAAGTGTATGCAGAAAACATCCGTTCTTGGCTTCCGTAGAAGCTGAAATGTATAATTAAATAATTAAGAGTTTATGAGAAAAAAAATTGTATCTAAAGTATGTGAAACCTTGCTTGATGCTTTTTTTTGCTTATCAGGTAGAAGTTGAAATGTACATCAAAAGATTGATGCTCAATAATCTTCTGCATGCTTGGTGACGGAAAATGGACACAAAAAGGAAATGAATGATTCCTCATTTAGATATTTTGTTTTGTGTGTGTGTGTGTGTGTGTGTGTGTGTGTGTGTGTGTGCGCATTTGGATGGTAGATGATCTTCCCAGCTCTCGTCTTCCTGGGTTTGAAGAACAATGACTGCTGCGGTTGCTGTGGAAACGAAAGCTGTGGGCGGAGATTTGCGGTAAAGAATTGTTTTGTTGTTCAACATCGTGATTTTATTTAGTTTATTTTACAAAAATCACTTTTAAAATTGGGACCAAGTTTATTTTAGTCACAGTAGCTCTTCATTTGGGTTTGATTTAGCCATTTTCATATTTAAAATGAAAACAATCAGGAAACATTGATCGATTTTCCAACTCGAAAGGAGCTGATATGCAACTGAAGGATAACAGAAGTGAAAATTAAAAAGTTTTTTCTCACTTATGTACTGTATGGAAATTCAGACCTTATTTGTTTCCTTTTGAGATTGCAAAATGAAAAAACTGACTAAAAGTCCAAATGCTCACATTTGATAACATATTTAAATATAATTTTAAAGTAAAATAATTGATATAAACTTTCTTAAATATGGATCTTAGGTTTCTGAATGCTTCAAAATGGCTGCTGTGGTAAACCCTGTACCTTGCCCTGGGATGCGGAGCCCCAAACGGTGTGGCAACATCAGACGCTTTAAAGCAAATATGATAAAGGGAACCAAAGAGCCGGAGCAAATAATTTCCCATAACCCAACTAGGTTTATTGAACTTTAATTTGAAACAAACATGATTTTTATTTGATTTATCAAATGTATTAATTGTGAAACACAAATGAAAAAGGTGGATTTAAAAATTTAATTAATATTAGTGGTAATTAAATTGTATCCCCAGTTCAATTTCTTAGTTTCCCCCCATCTTTTGTTTCTTTTACCTGTTTTATGACTTAAATAAATAAAAAACAATTTAAAAAATTGACCCATAATGTACTTTTTGTGAAGCAGGGATTATTATAAGAAAGGTCATGTAAGACTTTAGTGTTTTGCCAAACAACTTTTCATAGTTGTTGACACAATGAAAAATTGTTACCAGTTATTTTGTTCATTTAGTAAAAATGTTGGAGTGATAGACGGCCTCCATGTTTTACTGCTTGTTATCAGTTTAACTGTAAATCCAAATCAGGCTGAGGCTGTAAGGGAAAACAAACACAGTGGCACTGTGTACACACACCCTTCATGATTTACATGGCCATAAATGTAAAAACACACAGAGAAATGCATAAAACTAAGCACACGTATTAATGAGGGTTTGGACGGTTTAAATGCGTCTCTCACAGTGTTACTATTGTTCCGCCAAAGATGAACACACACACACACACAGATCGATCAGGAATGTGAAAATCAAACAAAACTTTGTTTGATTTTTGTTGTTCTGCAAAAACACCAAATCTTACCAAGTAATTTTGGTCTATTTTCTAGAGCAAATGTCTTGAAATAAGACAAAACTAACTTACAAGTAACTTTTCAGCAAGAAATAGAGGCTTATTTTAAGTCAACAAGTCCTTAATGTTGATGGAAAAAGTACTAGTTCCATCGGCAGATAAATTAACTCATAATTTGGGGAAAAAAATTGTTATGAGTGAAATAAACTGCCAGTGGAATTAGAACTGGGTTGCTAGGTGACGGGTTGGCTTGGCTGCAGTTGCTAGGTAACGGCACAGCAGTAGATGCGAAATAAGTAAAATAATCTGCTGATGGAATTAGTACTTTTTCATTAACATTAAGGAATTATTTACTTAAAACAAGCTCTTTTATCTTGCTAAAAAAAATTGTAAGTTAGTTTGTCTTATTTCAAATGTAATGAAGTATTTGCACTGTAAACTACACCAAAAATACTTGGTAAGATTTGGTGTTTTTGCACTGATTCCATTTAAATCATATATTTTATTTGTATTTCTGATCAAGAGGACGCTGAATTCATTGTACCATTTTCTCTCTGTTATGTCCACATAGATGCTGAGCTCCATACTGTTTGCAGCTGTTGGTGCGCTTGGTGCAGGTTACTCAGTTGTAGTGTCATGTGTAGCTATCAACAAGGGGCCGCTCTGTTTTGTAGTTGACCCTGTGGACGTCAACCAAACAGAATGGAAATACCCTTTCGACAATGGGTGAGATGCTGTGCAAAATCACAAATTCATGAAACACATTTCTTAGTACAGACCCCAATAGCTGTGTTTGTTTATATTAAACATAAAATTGTGTAAGTTGAAAAGAAGAAAATAAATTTGCTTAATGGCAACATGTCAATTTTGAAAAAACTCATGTTTTTTGCTAAAACAATTTGGTGCCAGATGAGATTTTTCGGCTGCATAAAAATTTGCATATTTTACAAAACTGCAATGAAAACACTTTTTTCACATTAGGAGTCACATGGTCAGCGACCGCATGCTGACCATGTGGAAATGACGTATAATTTGACAGGAAGTAGTTGGATGATGATGGCACGGCATGATTTTTAATGACTTACTGTGTGAACAAACTTATTCACAAGTGATTTTTAATTGTGCTTATTTCATTTACATACGGCAATTGCAAGACTGTTTGTTTTTTACATTAGCAAAATATTTTAAAAGTTCTGAGCACATTTGTAATGAAAACGCAGCTAATAAAACTCGCACAAAAACAATGTAAACTATTTTTGGTACACAACAGATGCATTTCTGTTACACATGTGCGCAAAACTCTGTCCATATTACACAGTTGTTTACATTAGCAAAATATCGACCACAGCTGTTGTGTACCAAAAATAGTTTACATTGTTTTTGTGTCAGTTTTATTAGCTGCTTTTTTGTTACAAATATGCTCAAAACTTTGTCAATATTTTGCTAATTTAAAAAAGAAATGAAAAAAACCCACACGATTTCGCAATTCAATCAACATTTAATCAACAATGGAAGCGACAATACCCAAATATATACAGAGTTTTGAGCACATTTGTAAAGTAAACCCAGAAATAGTCAGAAATGTATATTCTACTCATCAAAAACAAGCTGAAATAAATAATCCGACTCTATATTTAATCTTCAGAGACTACCTGAGGAACCACACTCTCTGGAGTGAGTGCAAAGAGCCAACAAATGTGGTTTCCTGGCACCTGGGCCTGTTCTGCGTGCTGCTGGTGATGGGTTTAATCCAGATCGCTCTGTGCGCCGTGCAGGTGATAAACGGCCTGCTGGGGGCGCTGTGCGGAGACTGCTGCGGCTGCTGCGGAGGGGTCAGTGTCCAGGAAGCTGAATTCACTTCCAACACTGCAAAAAAAAAAAAAAAACATTACCAAGGATTTTTGGTCTAGTTTCTAGAGCAAATATCTACAGTAGAAATAAGCATTATTTAAATAACATAAACTATTTCCATTAGCAGATTATTTCACTTATAAATGAAATAATCTGCTAATGGAACAAATATGTTTCACCAATATTAAGGAATTATTGACTTAAAACCAGCTCTCTAAACTTTCAGCAACTATCTTGCTGAAAGATAACTTGTAAGTTACTTTTGTCTTTTTTCAACTGTACTACGATATTTTCATTAGAAACTAGATGAAAAATACTTGGTAAAGTTTAGGTTTTTTGCAGTGAACAAGTCTGCAGAGATTTCTAACTTATTATTCTGTATTTTTATCTGTTGTCGTAACCTGAAAATCTCCAACTGAGTCTGTTTGGTCGAGTTATGTGAACTGAAAACATGTGACTGATAATAATGTTTGTCTTTCAGAGCGATGGAGCCGTATAAGCGCCTCCTGTGGATGAAGACAGATGGCTGCCCTATATTTATTCTCCTTCCTGAGGATGACTTTTACGCATCATCTAACTGCTGAAGAGCTTATTGATTACAGTGTGTCGTCTGAAAACACTGCAAAAATGACAGAGCTCTTTTTACGTTCTTAGTTTACTTTCTTCTTGCAGACTCTTATGACTATGTGTTATTACTATTATTGATAATATAAAGGTGAATCTGCTGTATATTGTTATTTTCTGATTTTCTATCTGCTATATGTATTTATTTCGTTTCATGGCTTTGTTGTTTGTTTGTTTTTCTCCCCAGTTGCTCCTAGACATTAATACTTTATGACGTAACATGACTGCACCCTTGTGGGCTTCATTCGCAAAAGATTTTATTGTACTTTACATAGTAATTATTGCAGTTTTTCTCAGTCACTTTGGTGCATTTCTCTCTTTACAAAAACATAAGAACATTCTCAGAACAATTTGTGCAAACCGTAAAACACCATGGATTAACTGCAAATGTCAGTTTATTTCTCAGAATCCTTAGTTTATAACTCAAAAATTAAATATCTGCATCAACAAACATGTTTGGATAAAATTCACATCTGCTCTTCTACTGTAATTTTTGACAGATCATGTTATTGTGAAAAGACAGTCCTGCATATTAAGATTTACATGACAAATTTACGCTTAAATGTTGTGGAGTTTCAGAATATTTAATAGAAAGCTACATAAATACTTTTGATCAGCATGATGACAAATCATGTTATCAGAATTTCAAATCTGTTCTGAGAAATGAAACAAAACGGAGAAAAATGTAAAAAAATAAATAAAACAAATAAAAATAAAATTAAAAAATGGTTTTGTCTGAATATGCTGTAGTAACAGAAATTTCATGCATTTACTTTATTCTCTTATTACAAATTTGGGATATTATTGGATTTCTCTTTTACATACAAGTTAATGCTGCATTCCAGTTACACTTTAAACTGGGAAATTCCGAAAATCAAGTGGAACGCCCTCTGAAGTCAGATTTTCCAATGGGAAACTGGGCACCACTCTCCCAGCTAGGATTTTTAAGGCGAACTTCCCGTTTCAATATGGCTGCTCCTCACATCTACTGTAATATGATGCGGTGGAAACGTGTTTATTTTACAAGACTCAAGATGTAAAAGTGCATCTAAATAATGCACAATTCTACATGTAACGCCTTCAACTCTAAACTGAAAAGTCGTGGTGTTTGCTGATGGAAAATAAAGCTTAAAACTATGTTTGTTATTGGTAAATATATCAATGGGTGCCGCCATGTTTTAATTCCGACTTTGTAACTAAAACGTGACCTTGGGTGTGACATCAAATCCAGGTACCTGAAGGAAAGCATACTTCTGAAATCAACATTTGTAAAATGGGTTAATAAAATGTATCTTTCTTCAGTTCATCCAGTAAAACACCCAGCAGTTATATCTTACAAAGAAATGAGTGTGAATATACTGTATATCTCAACTGGATACTAAAAGTTTTAAATAAATTGGGTTAATTGTTTTACTGAAAGTAACATGTTAGTGTGATAATTTGGACAGCATATAATTAAGTCTTTTGACTTTTTTGTTTAATTTAGATCGACGTTAGCTAAGATACTTCAAACGTGACACTTTTTATTTAACAAATGATGAAAACAGCTGGTAAAGAACCCACAAAGTTTAACTATTAGCATTTTAAAATTGTTTTTTAGTCATTATGAAGAAAAGTATATCACTGAAGTTGTTAAAAAAATTTACCGATATAAAGTAATATATAAAAAATAAAAATATGATAAATGATCCTATTAATTTATGTATTTTTTATTATGTGTATTTTGACAATACACGCTACATCGCTCTCATGTCCAAAGGTCCGTCTAGTCACGTAAGTGGAACTATTAAGCCGTGGAAGCTGATGCGCCCGGAAGAAATAAACAACGTACCAGGGTAAAATCCTGCTGAATGACCCCGAAGAAAAGCTTGAAATATGAACTTTTCAGACTGAAACGAAGGTAAATTTAGCAGCTAAGTTTATGGGACTATGATATATAAATAAACGAGGTTTAGTTATGCATCTGCAGCTGTTCACGGTGACGGGTTTGTGTTGTTTCTGAGTGCAGGTGGGTGTTGAATCCTGTTTGGAAAAATGCGATTTATTTAGAAATCTAAAACATATTGAATGCGATTTGTTTTTCTTTGTACCATTTGGCCCGAAGTTTCAGATGTAGTTATTTGTGTCGCCTTGTTTTTCTTGCTATTTTATGTGATCCTGGACAGCTTCGCCATTGACCGTTTCCAGTGATACATTTTTTAAATCCTCTCAAAATTTCTCTCTAAATGTTAAGGAAATAATTCAGCAGATTACATAAACACGGTTACGTATAAATGGGATTTTGTCCGAATTGATTCAGTTTAAGTAGGCATTTATTCATCATAATTACAGCTATCTTCCTAGAAAAGCTAATCGATTTAAAAGTGAAACACATTTACTAATTACGGACATTTCTCTATTGATTTTGATTTTGTTGGCTTATAGTGAATGAAAACCCAAAAGTCAGTTTCTCAGAAAATTAAACTATTGATTTAAAAAGTTACGTAAAACTAAAATTATCCCAATTAAAATGATAATGTGGCGGATGCAATGTATATATTTCACACCAGAATGTATGCTCTTATTGTGAAGGGGAGAAGACACCAACGGTTGCCCTTCTTTCTATTTTTGGTTTTGGTTGGAAGACATTGAGAATAAATCAAGACTCAAATTATTTTTTTCTCTTTTTCTGCTGACTTCCACATTGGTGACCCCGTGACGTGATTTGAACACGCAACCTTCAGATTTTCCCAGTAATATAACAGCAATGGTATAATACAACTCTCAAGGATCAATATATTTACATTTCTAATGAACATTTGACTGTGGAACTGGAAGACATTTCAAATATCAAAAATAAACTCTAAATAAAGCTGTTCTTCCAAAAGGTTGAGACCAATGAACCAGACCAAGTCTTTGGTCACTTAGTTTTTGGTATAAATAAATAAATTATTAGCGATCCTTTTAAGACCACATTGAATGAAATTTAATACTTGCAAACGTCGTCCAGGCAACTATACATTTGCACTTACCCATGGTAGCCTAGCTAGCCAGCTAGTTGACGTTAACCGTCGGAACGCAACAAATGTTTGAGAGCGACTTAAACTTTTGCCTGACAGAAAAGCACCGCGAGAAAAAAAAAACATAAATTAAAAAGTCAAGACAAAAATTGTGAAAGCAAAAAATAAAAAATATGTAGGGAAAAAAAAAAAGATGTCCGTTGACTTTCTAACAGTGATTCTCAGTCTTGTTTTTGCCCTCAGATGCTGTCTGTTGCTTTAAGAAGAAGCGTCACTGCAACACCAAGGGTAAGAAATCCATCCTGGTTTGGCTCGAATATTAATTTAAAACAGGAATGTTCAAAGTACGGCTCGGGGGCCAATGACCCACTGAGTGATTTTGTAATCCTATAAAAACAGATTTGTGAAAGACCCTTTTTAATATTGTAGATCTACAATGTTATACAGATTGCTTTTCTACAAATATGTAACCATGTTTGCTCCAAGAAAATTTAGCAAGCTTTGATTTTTTTTTGTACGGCAGACTGTTAGGGCCAACCTAAGAAGCAAAATTACAAGAATAAAGTCATAATATTAAAACAATAAAGGATATTATGAGAATAAACTAGAAATAATCATCCATAATAAACTTTAATTTTCATAATATTTTGGGATTAAAGGCAGTATTAGAATATTTATAGTATTATGAGAATAAAGTCAAAATTATAAGTACAAAATGTCATAATACTTATGACTTTTTTCTCGTAATATTACAGCTTTAGTCTTATTATTTCGACTTTATTCTAATAAGAATTTGACTTATAAAGTTTCTATTTTATTTTCGTAATACTGATTTGAATCTCAAAATGACTCACGACTTTATTCTTGTCATGAGTCATTTTGACTTTTATCTCAAGATGTTACTATTATTATTATGACTCTCATGATACTATGACTTTAATCTTGAAATATGACTTTTTTCTCTTAATTTATGTTTTTCTAAGTATATCCCTAAAACTGCTCCGTAGCCATAACTTGTTGATTTTGGCTGTCAGGGCTGACCACTCATAGAAACTGTATTTCCTGTAGGTTTCCCTCTGGACTCGTTGTCCTCCAACATGGCGGCCGTCGTCCCTGACCGGATCGCCATTCTCCTCCAGTTTCTTCCCGGATGATTTCGGACGACTACAACCTCATGGTTTCACTTCCGTCACCCAGAAAACTCCGCGTTTGAACGCTTTCATCACATCACAACATTTCCACTCGTCTGCTGCGAGGCTGAAGAAACGAGACCAACCGGAACCGCCTCCCCGGGAACTGGACCTGCTCCGGTATGACATGAAACACTTGTGGGAAGGTCCGAAGCCGGCGCTGTGTCTGGGCTTCGCCGGGCTCATCCCCTTCGTCTCCCCGCCTCTAATCATGGCCGCCACAGAGACGTTTTACCCGGAGCTGGCCTACGCCCAGCTGGCCTACGCCGCCGCCATAGTCTCTTTCCTGGGCGGCGCCCGATGGGGGTTCGCGCTTCCCGACAGCAGCCCGGCCAAACCCGACTGGATCAACCTGGCCAACAGTGTGGTTCCGCCGCTGTTGGCGTGGGCGGCCATGCTGTTGAGCGACAGCCTTGTTCCGGCGGCCATGACGGCCATCATTGGACTCGGTGTTTCGCTGCATTATGACCTCTCTCTGCTGCCGACGTATCCCAGCTGGTTCAAGGCGCTGCGCACCGTCCTGACCGTGACGGCGTTCTTTTCTCTGCTCGGAACGATTTTAATGAACGGATCATTTCCAGAGAAGTATTTTTTCTGAACCATATTTAATGTTTTATGTACAACAGCGTATTGGGGCAGAGAAGGAGAAAATTTCCACCAGAAAACTCAGAAAATACCTGCTGGAGAGAAAAAAGCATAGAAGTTTCCACTAGGTAGCACAAAAATGCCAAATTTTCATCCTGATTTCACGATATCGGGTTTAAATAAAGGAAAACAATGATATTCTTTGCTTAATGTTTTAAATATCTAAAATAAAAAAGGATCTTTCTATTAAATTAAACATTTTATTAAATTAAACAATCATGATCTAAATAATTAACTTGTTTCAGACATAAATGTAAATGAACAATAATTAGCTTATGTAGCAGCTTTGACCTAAATTCAGAGTATTGAGTTGGTGAACTATGAACTTTAATTTTTATTTTTTGCCTGGGTTGAATTCTGAGATTTTCAAAGCGTGAGATAAAACCTCAGCGACATACATCATTGTTTCTGTTGGTATTTTCAATAAAAAACTGTTCACAACTTAATTTATTTGTAATTGGATGTTTATTGTAAACATTATCTATAAACCAAAAGAAAACATAAGAAAAAAAAGACATAAGGCACATTTGTTTTACTTTTACTTAGAGGTGCAATAACATCCCACATGTCTTTTTGGAAAAACACTGCTGTGAATTTTTTCCAAAAGGGATAAAGTATTGCACTTTAATTTTTCAGAGACATCTTACGTAATTTTGGGGGTTTTACACAGCAGGCGATGGCTTGGACTTCTGATAAGGGTCGAAACTGACGCAGGTTGATTAAAGGTAAAAAACAATGGAGGGTTTTCTGTTTAAATCAATCTCCTCTGAGCGAGTTACGGTTATTTAACCCAAAGTGTGTCAGTGCACTTAAAGCTGTGGTTGCATTGTAAACAGCGAGCAGGATTTTAAAGTTCTGCTGTCACTTTAAGTCCTCCACAGGAGTTCAGCTGTGTGACCTCTGGGTAAACAACTTGATGAAGAATGGGGAGTAAAAATGGCTGCAATCTGGAGGGTTCTGCAGCTTACTTTTGGATTCCCAGGCCAGAGCGCATGTTCTCGTAAACGACGTAGCTGATGCTGACCGCCGGTATCACCTTCATGAAGTTGGGCAGGATGCCGCGGTAAAGTCCGAAGAAGCCCTCCTTCTCCAGGATCTTCTGCACCATGCGGCCCATCGGCAGCTGCTCAGAGCCCTCCAGAGACGCTGCGGAGACGGAGAGGCACACGGAGGGAGTCAACATGGTCGAAGTTAACAATTTAGCATTAGCTTCCACTAAATACCATGTTGGTATAGCACTTTAGTGTTACTGGAATTATTTATGATCGGTGCTTTAGTGTAAATAACCGTTTAGTTAGCAATGCCCACCACTATGACATAGTATCTGGTCTATGCTGATGAAAAGTGTAAAAAATTAAATTACAAGAATAAAGTCACATTGATGATAAAGTCAAATAAAATTGCTTTGCCTTCTCATAATATTACAACTTTTCTTAAAGTTTAATATCCATTTGGGATCAATAAATAAACTAAATGAAGCACTCAAAATTATGGTTTTAAGTTTGTTTGTTTTTTCCTGCTTTAAGTATTTAAATCAAAAATATACACAACACAAAATGAATTTGCAAATTCATAAATTTAGAAAAGGTAAATAACACCCCTGCTAAATTGTAAGTATGTGGGAAGATATTAAATGTTTTCTATTTAAACATCTAATAAAAGTGGTTTTATGTAAAATATTTACTTAGATTCTTCAATGCGAAGTAAAAAAAAGATTAATATTCCTTGTTATTATAAATTCATTCACTATTTCCAAGATGGAAGTGGTTTTAATCCACGTAATACATTTTGCAATTTCATGTTGAAATTATGTATGAATGAACAGGGAGGAAAAATATATTTTATTTCCGAATTTTAAGGTAATTACATTAAAAATAAACAAAAATCATGAATTCATTTAAAGTAGAAGAAGAGATCCTGAGTTAATTAGCAGCTCTGTGTTTGTTGCACAACATGGCGTGAAGATAAAACCCATTAAGAACCAGTTCTGTTCCATGACACTAAAAAAATCCTCAGCTGATCCTCAGCTTACGTCACTAATCCCCTAATCCTAATTTAAAACAGTTTTGAGTTCATGAGAATATTTTTGCTCTTCTAGAAACTTCCTTAAATCTGAATTATTTGAAAGACAATCAATTTAACATGGCTGCACATCCAGCCAACTAACATCTGTAAACTTGTAGCGCGTAATAATTTCATAAGAAAAACTCAGATTGGATTTTAAATAATGCACTTTTTTCAGGGTTTGTTTCACCAACTCAAATTTAAGACTTTCAAAGACTTTAAGATCATTATGAAAGGAATTTCATCCCAATATGAAATTCCATATTTCGTACAGAAATGTATGAATTTCATCCAGTCAACTGCTGATAAATTTGCAATTAACCATGACAGAGGCAAAAAAGCTAGCTAGTTTACAACAGAGTACCAGGGCCACACTAAGAAAATATATATATATTTTAACATTTTTTAATGACTTTATTCTTGTAATATTACAAGTTTATTCTTGTAGAACGAATTTATTCTTATATTTTTATTATTCTCGCACAACTTAATTCTCGTACGACTTCATTCTCATTATAAATTAACTTCACTTATAATAAAAATACACATTTTAGTGGATTTTTTAAAAATGGTCTTAATGTTTATTAACTTGTCTTCATCAAGTTAAAGGGAGCTAATATTCATATTTCTAGCCACATATTTATTGTATTTAAGTTATTTTTCACTGATTTTCCTTTACCTTGAGCTTGCATGCGAGTGCGGATCAGTGCCAGCGGGTAGCTGGCCAGCTGACCACAGGTGCTGGAAATGGTACCGCAGCCCAGCAGCACCAGAACCCCTGGGTTCGCTGTGTCTTTGGCGTATTTGGACAACCAGAAGTTCTTTAAGCTCTGTTGGGAAGAGGTTGAGAAAACATCAGTACTGATTTATTTACAGTTTGAATTTATCCAAGTTATCGGCACAGACCTCGTACACAGCCAGATCTATCCCAGCATACGGGATTATGCCCAGAATATTGGGAACGTATCCTTTGTAAAATGCCTTGACTCCTTCCCTCTGCAGGATTTTCTTGGCACAGTCAAACATCCCTGAGTACTGTCCCGTCTTTCTCAGCGTCAGACGAGTTTTCATCACCTGAAGAGACGAGACCCAGACGATCAATCAGCTAAGCAGCTCAGTTTTTTTCTTTTCTGGAAAATAAACTCAAAATTTGACACAAAACTTTTAAAACTTTTTAAAATATTCTAGAAAGAAAGTTTTTCGACTTGAAAGACTGTTAAAAAAAAATCTCATAAATGTTGACAATCTATTATGTTTTCTGGAAAATACTTGAGCATGGCTGACTTTAAAAAGTTGAAATTTGAAAGAAGCAAACCCATTTTGAGCTTAATCTAAAATTTTCTGGAAAAGACGTGGAAATGTATTTGAAAAGTGAAAAATGTGTACAAAAAAATTCAGAAAGTTTAAGATTAATCACAGAAATTTGAGGGGGAAAAAAAAGTATTTCTGAGTTTCAAAAGTCAAAAATCTACTAGAAAAAAAAATCTAAAATTGGAGGTTAATCTCAGAAATGTTTTTGAAAAGAACTTGGAAATTTCAGAGTTTGAAAAGTTGAAAATTTGCTAAAAGAAAACCACAAATTTTTAGATTAATCTAAGAAACCTTCTGGAAAAAAATGGAAATTTCTGATTTAAAAAAGTTTACATTTGTTTAAAAAAAATTCTGAAATTAATCTAAAAACGTGTCTGGAAGAAACAGAGAAATTTCCAAGTTCGAAAAGTCAAAAGATTTTCAACTTTTGAAAAGGAGTCAGAATTTTTTAGAACAATCTCAGAAATTTTCAAGAAAAACTTGGAAATTTCTGAATTTCAAGGTTAGAAATTGTTAATATTACCCACTGTTTGGATAATTATCCATTCACATATCAATACAATGAGTAAGGGAAGTACAAAAAAAACAAAAAGTCTGACTTGAAGTAGAAAAGAAACATGTCACGCTGAACTTGTTTTGCAACTTTCTGACTTCCACATATTGTAATCAACCCGATATAAAACTGCAAGAAACACAAAATTTGCATCTTCTTTGGACACTTTTCAAAGTTTATGGTGAAAAAAGTTAAAAATAATTCAATTGGAACAAGCAAATATGCTACAAGAACAATGTTTCTGATCAAATTTAAAATGTGTCATTAAATTTCTGGTTGAATGATCATCAGGTTGAATCATTCAACCACTGAGAACTTTTATAGTTTATAGCTCAAAGTATAAATCCTGGGATGAAAATCTTCTTGAGTTTTTTATTGGTATTGTGAATTACTGCAGCAAACCAGCATGACTTGCTATTGTTTATAGGAAGAAAGGTCAAAATTTGCACATTTTAATTTACTTGAAAACCTAATTTTGCAGTATTGGTTCAACCTGCACAAATTGAGATCACAAAGAATTGGAAATTCACTCCTACACTCCAAAAACATAAAATTTTACCAAGTATTTTTGGTCTAGTTTCTGGTGCAAATATCTAAGTGCACTTGAAATAAGAAAAAACTAACTTAATTATATTTAAGCAAAATATAGAAGCTTGTTTTAAACCAGGGGTCTCAAACTCCAGTCCTGCAGGGCCGCTGTCCTGCAACCTTTAGATGTGCCTCTGCTGCACCACACCTGAATAATTAGGTCATTAAGCTCTGGAGAACTGATCTACACCAGGAGGAGGTCATTAAGCCATTTCATTCCAGAGTTTTGTACCTGTGGCACATCTAAAAACTGCAGGACAGCGGCCCTGGAGGCCTGGAGTTTGAGACCCCCTGTTTTAAGAAAACAATTTCTTAATATTGATTTTTTTTTTTTAAGTATTAGCTCCACAGGGAGATTATTTCACTTATAATAAAGACATTTTCTAATGTTATAAGTAAATAAATCGATCTGTGAAACTACCACTTTTTAAATATTAAGTAATTATTGACTCCTACATCTTGATGAAAAGTTACTTGTCAGTTAGTTCTGCCTTATTTCTAGTGTAGTAAAATATTTACACTTGGTAAGACCTTGTGTTTTTGCAGTGTAAATCCATGTTTTTCCTACATGGGGTAAGAAAAGCTCCGTCTTGTCTCACCTCCATGGGGTAGATGGCAGTTTGCGCCGTGGCTCCAGCCAACGATCCCGCCATGAACCTCTCATGGGTCTGGACCTTCCCCGGTTCACTGGCCAGCAGCTTCTTATACTGAGGAGACACTTCAGTAAGTATCTGAAATACGCAAAAGAAAAGAATTCAACAAATTATAAAAATACATGCCTGTTCGTATGCCATGAATTTAATGGCCGTCTCCGGGGCGATCTTCAGGACGTTGATGCCGTTTCCTCTCCACAAAGACGTCACCCCTCCTTCTTTTAACATCTGCTTAAAGCCTCCCACCAGGCTGATTTTGTTGCTCTTAGAGGCGTGAACCTGCAGATTAAAGAAAACAAGAATTAAAACTGATTCCTAAAAGCAGATTCAGCAAGAAGGGATGCAAGTTATCGATTACTAGGTTAATCTAAAGTTGATTGGACCAATCTTTTTAATATTTTGTGTCAGTTGTATTAAACACTGACTGAATAAACAGAAAATTGTAATTGTCAGATTAACAAATTAGACAAATTTATGATACATTAAAACAGGAATTTCTTAGACTGCTAAATAGATAAATAAAAGACGAAAAGAATAAAATATGTGGAAAAAACAGCATATTGGGACATCGTAGAAAGAAAAAAAGATTCCTCTTAAAATCTAGGGGTTTTTCCGTAAATGTTTTTTCATCTACAATAGCTCTAATGCGCCGCTGTATTCATACAGAACTACAGTCTGTTTGCTCTTGAAGAAATTTTAAAACTTCGCTTCAGAAAGTGACTTAAGTCACAACATTCCTCAAAATCAACCTCGTTATGTGGCATTAGTTGTTTTTTTGTTTTGTTTTTTCAATCATGTTAAAACTTTTCTGCGTCGTCCTGCTCTTTGCTGTCATCGCAGCCTTACCTTCGTAGCCCAGCAGTCATTGTTAAATGAGAAGTTGACGCTGTTCCGTCATGAAGCTCGGCTGAATCAGCGCTATCAGGGTGGAAATTACAGTAAGGAGTTTGGCGAGAGCTTATAATTCCAAATAAAACCGAATAAAGTGCATTTTGCATCGCACACCGGACTCTGAACCATTTCTCTTTTCCGTTCTGGAAGAATCCTGCCGCCATTTTTAATTTCTGTACGCACGGCTCCGTTTAAGAATGACGAGCAGCGCCCTCTGCTGGATGGCGGCTAAATCACAACACTAAAAGATAGCAAACCGAAGCTACTAATCGATTAGATTAATTGTTTCCATCCGTATAAAACTAATTTTATATTCAGATCAGAGCTGATCCCTGGAATTATTTGACACAATAATAAGCAATAATTTATGTTGAAAGGCCCAATAAAGTACAAGATTAACATAAAATTGCTTGTGACGCACCTGCATGAAGACCTTCATTCTGTCCAGCGGGGCGGTTCCTGTGCGGGACACGGCTCCTGCAACGGCCCCCGACATCAGCTGCTTCCACCACAAACCCGTTGTCTTCTCCTCCTCCGTGAACTCATCCGGGATGGTCAGGCTGTCGCCAATATCCAGAACCTGGAGGAAACACATTCACTCTCATTAAATCTGATTTAAATCCCACAGCTGTTTGTTTCCATCACGAGTAAGTCAAAGTTTTAGGGATGGGCAAATAAAGAGATTTTAATCAATCAAACATTGAATTTTTGGTTTTCAAACATTTAATTCTGGATTTCTTTTTCTCCCCCAATGCACTCCTTGGGTTTCCAAAGTCGCCATCTTGTTTGACAGCTTGTATTTATTTTGACTCTGAATTCAAGAAATAAAAGGGACAGGCTAAGATTTATTTTTAAATGTTTTGGGGTTTTTTTTTACCAAATAAAGTCATAATGTTACTAGAGCATGGGCATATGACAATAAAATCTAAATAATATAGAGAATAAAGTTTTAATGTTACCTGAATAAAGTTGTAATATTAGGAGAATGAAGTAGTAATTATGTTGGCCTATTATGATGAGTTATTTTCCACCAAGACACTCAAATTTTATAGAAAAAAAAAACAAGTACATTCTAATATCCCAGAGATTTTCTTTAAAAACAATCTAAGTTTGAATAGTAGAAATTTGCTTTAAGAAAAAGCAACTTTTGAGATTAAGCTAAAAAAAAATTCAAGAAAAAAAGTTTCAAAAGTCAAAAGCGTTTGACTTTCCAAAAGCGGTAACTTGATGCTGAAATTTTATTTTTATTTTTTGGAAATAGATTATTTTTCCACTGAAAACGGCTGAATTTATAGTTTCTATATTTTTAACAGATTGTGAAAACCTACCACATCCACCTCAAAGACGCCTCCTCCATCTTCAAATTTGAGGAAAACCCAGTTAGCATGTTGCTGCAGCAGAGCCATGGCCGTCCAAAGCCTTCAACGGATCTGCAGAGCCACAAAGTTCCTGTTTCCCTTCACACGATTCTAATAAAGAGCCAGAATCTTTGCTGAAGTCCCGGCTCCTCATTCCTACTCTTCTCCAGACGCTCTTCCTTTCTACTCATGCCTTCCAAATCCCTCTGAAGGGCTAATCTGCACGCAGGTCAGATTGAAATTAGCTAATCTCGGCTGCGTTTAGAAAGCAGGAGGTAATTTATCCACACTGAACGGAGAAGGTGAGCATCAGAGATTAGACTCGGGCTGAGGCAGCTCTGTTTCTGGGTTCCTAAAAGTTCCTAAAATCTAATATTTTATAAGAAATTCAACATATTTCAGTTTATGAGCAAAATAAATTAATGAGTGGAATATGTAAGGTACCAAAATAAAGATATATAATCATAAAGGATTGACATAGAAAAACAACCGAACATCATAGCATATTTCCTTTAAAGGGGAAATATCTGTAAAAATCTACTTTTTTAGCTTTAGATCATGTTCTAATGTTATTCCCTCATCAAAAACATATTTAGAGTTTTGCTTTGGTTCTTTCATCCATGTTTGAGAAATCTTTTAATCTCCATACCAACCATTCAGTTGTGCTAAACACCTTGTTGGACCTAGCTCCGCCTTCAAGGCGCAGCTCCTCCTTTCGAAACTTCTGAGCTTCTGCATTACAGAGCAGCCTTTCCCCACTCAGTTCCCTCAGACTAGCCAGCAGCAATTAGCAACCACCTTGTTGAGCTTATTATAGGAGCTACTTCTCACTGAAATGCTGGTAAAAATGTTGATAAAGGGTTAATAGAGGAGCCATGTTGGGATGACTTCCTGGAGGTGGAGTCTTAGAAAGAGCAGGAGTTTTTAAAGAGACAGATGCCCAATTTCAAGCGTTAAATTACAAAGTCAAATTCCCTTTAAATCATATTTGATATATATAGCATTTTTATAACCACTGAAGTTAGCATAGTTACTTCATTATGTTATAAAATGACAGTGTGTCAGGAAAATCACATAATACTGCACCTTTAATTAAAGGTGTTTTGACTACTGATAATCTGGCAGATTTAGTTCGACTGGAGATCAAAGTTGTAACAATTGTTACATTTTCAGAAGCTCCAGTTTTTCTCTCACTTTCTCACTGCACTAAGTCGAATGGACCAAACAATTTGAAAAAACAGTTCCCCTCCTCGCCCTGTGGGGGCGCTGTACCAGAACCACTAAAGGAAACAACATGAAAATCTGTAAAGAAGACACTGAGTCCAACTTCCTTCTTCATGAAATGCAAGCAAAAATTAAGTAATATCAGATTTTAGTGATTGGAGGATTTCTCTTTAATCGTTGGTGAAAAACAAGATGGCTGCTCTTACCGTGCTGTGCTTCCAGTAGCGAATGATCTCCTGCAGGCTGGTTGCCGGGTTTAACAGGAAGTGCTCCCTCCATTCATTCCAGTCCAACGACATGGTACCATCAGAATCAATACTGGAGAATAGAGAAAAACATTTTCATTTAAAATATCCATTTTAAATTAAACAATTAATCAGACTAATCATGATTAATCAATAATTTCAATAATCATCAACAAATATAGTGATCGATTAATTGTTAACTTGAGAACACAGACTCAAAAAACACCCCTTGCTGAAAGAGCAACATATTTACAGCAGTAATTAAGTCAAAATTGTACAATATATAAATGTATATATATAGCATTTAAGATTAAAAAATGTCTGTAAATATGTTAACCTGAGAACTCTTCTAATGGCAGTTTTAGATTCTCCGAAAGTCAAATTATGTAAATAAATAAATTTCCTATCAAGCACATGTTCAATTGATAATTGATTAATATAAAAAAGATCAACAGATCAGCTCTACACTGTATTGATATTAAGTCAAACAGAAAGTGCTGAGCTTTTCATATGTTGACGTTTTTGCTACTAATGATTAATCATACACTAGAGGAATGCTTTGTTGTTGCATTTTAGGAAATAAAATGTTTTTTTCTATTTAAAAATGTAAATGCATTTGTTTATTTGCATCTTTTAATGTATATCTAATATTGTATTTTTTTAAAAAGGCTTAAGTAGTTAAAGGAAAATTTGGAGAATTTGCCATGTTTTATTTGATTAATTGATTAATCGTCAGAATAATTGATAGAGTAAATGTTAGGTGCAGCCCTAAACGACCTTTATGTTGTTATATTTGTTTTGATTGTTGCTTAAATTCCTTTGTGTCTGTTCAGTAAATTGGCACGCGCCCTTTGCTGTGGTTTTCAAACCACATCTGTCTGACTCACACCAACACACATCCTGTTCTACTTTTTTTTGGTTTCTCTCATTCATCGCACGTCACCACCTCTTTATGCGTCACTTTATGTTTCTTTGTGTAAATCTATTGAATTTCACCAGTTTGTCATGTTAAAACACACTGGTGAATACTTCAAATGTATTTTGAGGATCTTGTAAGATAAACGAATATAAAATACCATGACCTAAACCTGGAAGGCGAGCAGCATTGTGGCACTCTCAAGACCTGGCAATAACAGGAAAAACTAAAAAATCTTCCTAAAGGTCCATGTTAACTAGGGCTGCAACTAATGCTTATCTCAGTAATTGATTAATCTAATAATTATTCTGACGATTAATCGATTTGTTGGATTTTGCAGATTTTCATTTTAACCTTTTAAATGCAATTTTATTAAAACATTAAAATATGCAAACAAAGAACTATTTAAATTCCTTTTTAAAATAAGAAAATACAGATTTTATAGCCTAAAATGCGACGATAACAGCATTCCTTGTATGCTTGATTATTTGGAGACGATGATGCATCTGCAGCTAAAATATACTTCTTTTTTCTTTCTTTTTTCCCCATTTTTTTCTCCGAAGAGTTTTTGCGGCGCTAGTGGCTCGTATTTTTTGCGACAGTAGGGAGACAGGAAGGAGGGCGAGGATATCGGGGAAGACATGCGGCAAAGGTCGCCGGGACCGGGAGTCATCCGCGTCGAGGACTAAGGCCTCCAAACGTGGGGCCTGCTAACCCCCTGCACCACCACAGCACACCCCAAAATATACTTCTTACATGAAAAGCGCCGCCTTTTCTGCTCGACTTAACAGCAAGAGCAGATCTGTTGGTTATTTTTTGGATTAACAAATCTATAATGGGAAAAGGTGATAAATAGGAGACATTTTTTCATACAATTTGAACCTGGTGAAGCTAAAAATGTCACTTGAGGAGTTCTAGGAAGAATATCTGTACAGACAAAGGTGTTTTTTTATTTTAAAAGCAACAGTTTTGGCCTAATTACTGCTCAGAGTGTGTTGTTCTTTCAGTAAATGACTGTTTTTATAATCTTTATACTCCAGTTAATGATTAATTGATTGCTAAATTAATGATTATTTCAATAGCTGATTAATCATGATTAATGTGATTAATTGTTTCAGTCCCAATGCTAACACAAGCCCAAAAGAGGAATCAGCAGACATGTGCAAGAAGGTGCTTTTTTTGCCTACATGCAAACGATGAACAGAAAGCTAACACTGCAAATCATTCTGAACACACAGATGCAAATTAAATCATGATAGTGGCAACATTATACCACAGAAAACCTTTTTCTGAGATAAACAAATAGATGCAGAAAACTAGAAAGTTGGAGTGAGGATGAGAAAAGCAAAAAAAGAGAAAAGGAATCCAAAATTGTTTTTCAATTAAATCTAATTTGTTTTCAATTATTGTTAAATAATAAATATATATAATAGATTTTAATTACATTGAAATAATCCAAACAAGTTGTCTGGGATAAAAAAAAAAATCTCTAAAGAAAATTTTCACCAATCACCAGGTTTTCTGGTATTTAGTAAATAGAAATAATTTTGATCATTCTAACTGACCAAAAACAAGAAAAATTTAGTCTGATTTAACTTCAGACAGTGAGAAAAAATGTGTCTGATTAAGTTAATGAACATATCTGGCTATAAAATTAAAACCTAATCAAACGATGGATTACACTTTATTACAAAAATGTGCAGTTTGAATATCAAGCACTTTATATAGAAATCAAACCTTGAAAACTTACATTTTCAAGTCAAATTCAATTTAAGTTTCCCTCTAAACTTAAATGAATCACATTTGAGTATCAGAGTAGCACAAATGTTGCAGGAAATTCATTTAGACCTGATTTAGTGACGAGTTTGTGTCCAGCTGTGAGTATTTTTTATGTCAGTTTTCTTCTCAGTAGCTCTTTATCATGTGACACTGCGTTCCCCCACCGCTCCCTGGTTATCAGCCCCTCACACTGGTCTCCACCTTTCACTTTATGCTACACTTTCATTTTAAGCTTTCTATTTCTAGAAATCCACATAAGACTGTATCAGATCCAGTTCATCAACCACAGCAATAAGAGACAAACAGAAAAACCTCTGAAGGATCTTCTTTGCGTCTTCCTTGGTGATCTCCAGACCCAGATCGGCGAACGACTGCTGGATCTCCATGTAATCTACTTGACCTGTTGGAATAAATGAGCACAGCTCAAGCAGATAAACTCAAAAAACATTTTTTAGTTTAAAGCTGAATGGCATTTCTCCATACCGTCTCTGTTTTTGTCCAAGCTCTTGAAAGTCAGGCGCAGCTTCTTCTCATGCTCCTTCAGGTACTTGGCGAACTCGTTGAAGTCCAGCTCATCGTCTTTGTTTTTGTCAGCAGAGGAAATTATTTTCTAAAGATAAAAACACACAGAATATCAGATGTTCAGATTCTTCACAGGTTTTTCCCGGGTGTTTTTGCGGTGTTTTCTGACCTCTTCAGTGGGTGAAGGAAGAGCTTTGAGCTCTGAAGAGAAAGATGTTGACTCCACCATCACTAACACAAGCAGCAGTTACCATAATCTGCCACTTGGGGGCAGAATACTGCAAAGATAAACTTCCTCCTCTGAGCTCAGTTCCTGTCTGAGCTTTGTACTTTTTAGAACTGCAATTAACAGCTATTTTTGTTACTGATTAATCGATTATTCTGACAATTAATCGATTAATCATATTTTAAAAATGAGCACATCCTGCAGATTTGTCATTTAAGACTTTAGATGCAAATAAATGAATTCAGTTCCTTTTTTTGAATAAGAAAATAAACATTTCAAATAAAGTGCAAGAAACTGTTCCTGTAGTGAACACAGCAGATGCAAAAACTAAAAAAATACTCCCAACACCATCATAAAAAAAAGCTCAGCCCTTCCTGCTTGGCTTATCCACACAGTGTTGGGTTGATCTGTTCACTTTTCTAATGAACAGATTAACAACTGGATAGCAAAAGGTACTAAATAAGACATTTTTAACAGAATTTGCACTCTGTGAAGCTAAAACTGCAATCTTTGGAGTTTGGGGTAGAATATTTACAGACAACAGTTGTTTTTTTATCTTAAAAGCAAAATGTACATATTTTTTATACAGTTTTGGCTAAATAATTCTCCAAGTATATTGTTATTTCAGCAAGTGGCCTTTTGATACTCCAGTTAACAAACAAACAATTGCTACTGTAATTGACAATTATTTCAATAATTGATTAATCATGATTAATCGTTTTAGCCCTAATAGGTTAAGATCAGAAATATGCAAACGTCATGTGGCTTTACTTAAGTTAAACATATTCCACCTATTACTTTCTAAATTATGAATAAAAATTGAATTTGCTCCTGTTAGAATCAAATAATATAATAAATTAAACCAAAAGTCTTGGGAGAATATGAAGCAACCAGTGTAGAGATTTATTACAGCTTATCATGTCACAGAAAGCATTTTTTAAAAATTATTATTTTACAGCCCTGAGTCACACACAGCAGTGGCCTCTCCCCAAGTACACTTCTGGCCGAGTAAAGACGGATCATTTCTCTAACAGCAACAGTGAGATTTTAACTGCAGATTTAACTTTTTTCATATTCCCTGAATTCCTGAACACTTTTTCTGTTTGTTCCTGTGCTTTTTACTCCGCCTGGACCTGCAGGTTTTTCTCTAGATAGTTGTGATTCTTAAGATAAACATGCTTTCTGTGTGTTTTTTAAGCAGCAATGTGATGCAGAGCAGACATGTTTATTGCAGATAAGGTCAAAGTGAAGCTTTGGTTTGTTTTGTCTTCCCCCGTTTCTTATTTCTATGTTGCAGTTTGTTGTTTTAGACGGAGGTTCTGCTCAGTTTATGGCTCTAGGAAATGCAAACACCTCCAGGTTATCAACATTAACTGCTTTATTCAGGTCAATTCAAAATGTTATTGCTGGATTTTAACAGCGTGGAATAAAAATAAACCTTGATGAATTATTTTATCACCTTAAAAAAGGTTTTGTCTGACTGCTTGACAATTTACACTCAAAGTTTTTCTGGCTTTGTGACATTACAGCCGATCAATAATTATAGCATTTTTTTCATTATTTTGACATCATGCTTAGATTTTACTTTTATGCTTTTAAAGTTTTTTGCACATTAAATCAAATTTATTATTTTCTTATTTTTCCTACAAAAGAATTAAATTACTTTTTGAGTGAATAGCAGCATAACAGAATCACACCATCAAATTAAATGCTTTTGTTTGAATTAGGGCTGCACTTAGTGATTATTTCGGTTATCAATTACTAATTATATTAATAATCAATTAGTCACAAATAATCCCGATTAATCGTTTCGTCCATAGTTTGTATCAAACTCAACATTGTTCTGATGTTTGTGTAAAGTTATGGAAGATTTCTTAATTCTTATTTCTTCCATCTTCCATCAAGTAAATTAGGACAAACAAATGAAATAGAAGGAAGAAATAACAGATTAATGAATTAATCAGCAGAATAATCAATTACTAAAATAATTGTAAGTTGCAGCCCTGTGTTTGTTTTTCTTAGCTTAGTAGATAAATTTTAGTCCAAATAATTAAACATGATATTTTTGATTATACTGTTAAAAAGTTTCTCGTTGATTTCCAGTTTCCTAGAATTTTCACTTTAGTGTGGATAAAAGAAAAATCCTGATAAATACACAGATATCTTCCTTATTCTTTTATTCACAATAAAAATGGTCAAATAAAATAAAATAAATAATCTTTTAGACACATTTTTGTTTAAATAAAAGACTTATTGCATCTCTATAGGAGACTGGTTATTATTTAGCTTAATCTCACTATAAGGTACAAAACACCAAAAAGAGATTCTGACCCGACATGCTGGAGCGGTTTGAGGGAAGCTGCCTTGCTCCAGGGCACATTTCCACTGCAAAACTTTCACAGCTGCAACAAAATGGAGGCTGCATGAAACCATACAGGCTGACAAAGTCAGAAGATTACAAGCAGCTTGACATCCTGACTGAAATAAAACCTTTAAAAGAAAATGTTTTGAATTCTTGGATAATGTTTTGAGGTTTCTGAAAATGATTTCACGTTATTTAAAGCCAGAGTTGGGTAGTAACCAGCTACATTTACTTGAAAAACGTTTTTTTGAAAAAATTAGCTTTTAGTAGTATTTTTACTGCGTTGTACCTTTTACTTTTACTTAATATTATAAAGTATCTCTACTCTTAGTTGAGTAAAATTTCAGGTTTTTCTTCCAACTGAATGAAAAACAAATATGTTTTAACCAAAAATTCACCAGACTCAAACACACACCTGCAGTTTTGGTTGAAGTTTCATAAGTTTTTTATTGAAAGAAACTGATTTGGAAAATTTTTCTTTTGCCTGATTTTGTTATTTTTAGTTACTTATATGAATTATTGTCATCTTGGTCCTTAAATATCAAAATTTCCTTTATATGTCATTTTAAAATATTAAATGATTGATAATTTATCAGTTACTTCAGTAGACTTACATATTTTTTTATTCCTACTTAACTTCTTACTACTTTTTACATGAGAAAAATGTGTTTAAGTATTGCTTCTTTTACTTGAGAACATTTTTTGTGCACTCTAAAGCACATTTTATATTGTTTTGAAAGTGAGATCATAGTTTAGAGAAGTTAAATATTTATTCCCCTATATCAGATTTATTTTATTTTTTTACACAAAATTTTGCAGGAAATGTTTCTAATTAAAACTTTTGTGCATATAGGTAATACTCATGTAGCAGTAGAAGAGTTTTGAGATGAGATTAAATCCCATCTCCAAATGTTACACCAACTGCTACCTTCAAGCAATGGCAGCTTTATTCAAGAAGCTGGTCCATCATCAGTTTTCTCCTATTCTTATGCAAGTAAAAATGTAAATATAGCTTCATATGGCTGCGTGTGTTACCTAAACTGTTAGCATCTCTGCAGAGTTTCCATCACTAATGTGCGTCAATATTCCACTGACGTTGGAAAAACACAAGTTTACGTTTTGATTAAATAGGAAAAGTCATTAAAAATTTGTTAACAGTCATTAAAAAATGCTGCCCCATCATCCTCCACATACTTCCTGTTCCTGTCTTCTTCGTGGCTTGCGCCAGTGGCAACGTCCGATTATTGATCATGTGATTTGTTTTGAAGAATGTTTTGTTTCTTCAATGGCCTATTAGGACCATTGTAAATAGAAAGAAGGTGTACATTTTAACAAATAAACATCTGAGAAATTTTCTAGAAAAAAAACAAGAAAATTGAGTTTGAAAAGTCAAAAATTTGATAGAAAAAACTGAAAATTTGAGATTAAGCTCAGAAAGTATTGAGAAAAAATGTGGAAATTTCAGTTTGAAAAGCAGAAAAAAAGCAAATTCCTAGAAGAGGTAGACATTTTCGAGTTTAGAAAGTCAACAGTTTGCTATAAAAAACTTGGAAATTTCTATATTTCAAAAGATTTCCAAAAGTTGAACATTTTCATAAATTTATAAGTTTAATATTTCTCAAAAAATTCTCCGATTAATCTAAACTTTTCTGAGTTTTTTGGCCAAAATTTGCTTTTATTTTTCTGTTTACCATGACCCTAATACACCTTCATAGTTTATCAAAACTTTTTGTTAAGACAAAAAGTTTCTTCCTTTCATCTTAGAACTTTACTTACACATTGTTGGGAATTAGACAAAAACATCTTGTTGTCACAGTACAATATTTCGCACTAAAACCATTGAAAACGTTCGTTTAACATATTTTTGCACATTTTGTTTCTTGCCTTACCTGGACTGCCCCCTTCCCGTTTTGGATGCCCATTGCAGCCAGGCCTGCCTTGAGCTCGGAAACATCCACTTTCCCATCCTTGTTGGTGTCCAGCTTGGCGAACAACTCCTCGTATGTCTTGGGCGGATTTCCGGCGCACCGACAGTCCGTAAAAAACAGCTTCCTCAATGCGGGATACATGGCTTAAACTTGAAATGTTTTTTAAAACGAGGCCTGCGGAGCTGCACACACACAATCCGAGCAGCTACGGCGATGGGGAAACTCACACAGATCGGCTCCTGTGGTTGGGCACTTCTGGTTTCAGGCAGAAGGATTGCTCCGTCTGATTTCCACAAGATTATCCGCGTTGCAACCTGGAGAGGAATCACCTAATGGGTCGCTGGAGTGGGAAAGAAAATAGATTAAAATGTTTGAATAAAAAAGCTTGGAGCGGATGAGGTAGGCTGGCAGAAGGGTGGGGAAAGGACTCGGCTCAGTTGGCCAGGAAAGACCTCCTTCTTTTACTGCGCAAACATATTACAGACACACCCATCTAACGACCAGAAAATCCCGTTGATACATACTTTACAGGTGATCGTAAAACTGTTCCCAAAACTCCTCCCACTCATGCGCTGATGTTAAACGTTGTGGTTGCTTTTACAAACCCGCAGAACCTGCAAACATTGCCATAAACTGTGTCCAATATCACCGAAACAGATCAGCATTCAATACCCAAAAGAATCCGGCAGGTGTCGCCAGAGCTCACTCTGCAGCTAATTTAGAAAAATAAAACTTTTGACTCGCTTTGACAAAAATTTCCGCATCCATGTTTTATTTATTTTACGAAAAGAAAAATATTTCAAAACGTTGCAGTGCTTAGTTTTAACCACGAGGTGGCGACAACGTACCAGACGGCAGCAGCCGGTTTCGCTTTGTTTTAATCTGTACAATCGGTGCTGCTGTTCTCCGTCTGACCGGCAGGGGGAGATCGAAAAAAGAGGCGGGCTTTATTTTGAAGCTCCATGGGATTAAAGTTGTCACCGCTGCATTTCTCTTTAAACTATTGGTATTTCAAAGTAAAAGAGGCAATGTTTTGTTTTTTGTTTTTTAATATTAAGAAAACATAAAAATGCGGACAAGTAGAAATAAAAACGTAACTGAAACTTTTTAAAATTAAGTATAAATCTCAAGCAGAATTTACAGGCATTGCAACTGAAAAGATTGTATGCATATTGATGCAAACTTTAAAAAATATGTTTTTGGTTTGTACTACAATAATGATCATAATGATTGACTAATAAAGAACCCTTTATTATTCAAAAAAATTAGAAAAAGTGTATTAAAACTTGCAAGCGGAATATCCTGTTGATTTGTACTTCAGTTTTCATTACAATCAATGGGTAGATTTAGTAAATAACTTCATGTGTGGGGAAAAACACATGAGACAAGTTGTGATAAATTTCATATTCAGTTTATAAATACAAAGAGCTGTTAGAAGCAAGTTTTACTAAATAGAAAAACTCGTGCGTTATTGTGTCATCATCAAACTATTACTTAAAAATGGTCTCAAAACAATATTATTATTTATTGGAATAATTACTGGGAGAATATATCAATCAGCAAAATTTGTTCCATGACAGGCTTGGTGTAAACTCATGTAACCAGGTTATGTAGTTGTTTTGTGTTTTATTTATTTGGCTTTTCTAGTTGGGTTGTACCCCTTAAGGGTGTAAAGTTGTAAAATTTAAATAGGTTAAACCAAATCGTAAGGAAGTAATTGCGGTAACTGGTAAAAGAAAGTCATAGAATGCATTGTAATGTATTTTAGATGCAAAAATTAAAGATATGACAACAAAGTTGCATTATAGGGCAGCAAAAATGCATTCAACATCTTTAATGATCAACTGAAAATTTGATTTGAACTTAAAGATTGAGTGACAAAGTAAAATATGACACTATTTTATATCTACTATATTGTAGATATAAAATAGCAAATTTCTGCCAAAAAGCTCAGAAATTTTGGGGAGAAGAAACATGGAAATGTCTGAATTTGAAAACATGAAAAAAAATCTGAAAATGAAGAAGAAAAACCTGTGAAATTTCTAAGATTCACAAGTCAAAGTTTCAAAAGTCTAAAAATTTAAACTTCTGAAATGTTGAAATTTCAAAGTTTTTTCTAGAAAATTTCTGAGTTTTTCTAGCAAATTTGCAATTTTTGAAACTCAGAAATTTCCTGTTTTTCTGATTTTTTTTTTTTTTTTTTTTTAGATTAATCTAAAAATTTCTGATTTTTTTCTAGTAAATGTTTGACTTCTCTGTCAGAAATGAAATTGTTTTTTCTAGAAAATTTCTGACACCTTGGTAGAAATGTACTTCTCCTTTTCATCCATATATAATGGCCCCAATACGCCATTGTAAGTCAAATTAAATATTTTACTTGCTTTTTACAAAGCATAACTCACGATTTAAACAAAAACAAACATTTTTGTTTCGTTAGTATAAAAAGGGTGGAACGTCCGCCTTATGCTTTTATTTTGAAAGCCTAAACAGGAAGTACATCCATTTAGCGTTTGCGTTTGCGGCGTTGACGGTCTGTTGTCATCCGTAGCTTCACCACCACCGTCCTCCCACAACAACAGTCCGGTGAGCCAGAAGAAGAGCGCACAATGGGGCTGTAATGTCAGCGACGCCTCGGATCGGAGCATCGCCTCGCAACCGCCGAGACTGTGTATGGATTTAATGATGATGAAGAAGAAGAAATTCAAGTTCAGGGTGGATTTTGAGCTGGACGAGCTGTCGTCGGTCCCCATCGTAAACGGCGTCCTCTTCTGTAAAGTCAGGCTGCTGGATGGCGGCTTCTCCGAGGAATCTTCACGGTAAAAAGAAAAATACTTTAATTGGAACCAGCGTTCTGTCTCTGTTTAGCATTTAACTCCGTGGTTTTAACCCGTTCAGAAACGTTAACAGATAGTTAGCTAAATGCTACATGACTAATGTTAAAAACGAGCCAATTAGTCAAATGAAATGTTTGTTTTAGTAATAAAGCTGATGTAAAATTAACCATCTTTCAGGATTTTATGTTAAAAATAACTAAATATTTAGCAAAGGAAAACGCGGGATCTGTCACTTGTTCGTCATTTAATAATAAATTTGTACTTCAACTTTTCCAAATTGTACCTCAAAAAAAATAATTTAGCTTCAAGTCGTGAAGGTAAAACCTGCACAGTGTTAAAGTAATTCACAGCATCATAATTGTGTTTATTTGAATATATTATTTGCAGTTCAGTTGGAAGGGAAGTACTGTTGTAAAATAAGAGCCAATGTGTTTTATAGCTTATAAGTATATAATACACCTGAGCCCTATTGGTACTAGACATGTTAGTTACTTTATAGGATTTGTTCATTAAAAAGCCAATTTAGTCTCACAGAAATGAAAAAATCTCTAAAATTATGGATCTATTTTGTAAATAACGAAAATGTTCTTTAAGATGCTTCTCATACAAAAGTCTTCATCATTTGAGGCAGCCCAGGATCCCATATACTGTATATATACCCTTTTTGCACTGAATTTTATGTTTCAAAAACATACTGCACTAACAAACGATGAGTGACAATTTGAAAGAGTCAGTTTGTGTTGATTTAGACACAAATGTTCATTTTTTTAGTATCAGTTACAGCGAAATATCGCTAAACATATAGGCCTTTCACAATTTTGCTGGACTACAAATTGTCCCAGAAGTTAAAACTTTAAATGATAATATTGTTGTTTTGAAATGCAAAAACACATGACCAAAAATCAATAAACTTTAAATTATAATGAACACTTAACACTGGAACTGGAAGACATTTTAAATATCCAAAATAAACAAAAAAAAACAAATAAAATGAATCATAAAGTCTCTGTAAACAAACTGGTACTTCAAAAAAGGGATAGTTGAGACCAGACTGAAGACTTTTATAGTCCAGTTTTTGGTAGAAAGAGAGAAAAGAGAAAAATGATAAATCATACAAAGGATTTATCATGATTTATTGGTCATTGCAACAGGATTCCCAACCAAACTCTGGACTCCAATGATGCTAGATGCTAACCGCTTAGCATCAATGCATACAAACTTGTCACAGCTGCTGTAAGATTTTAGGTATTTTGGTATGGAAGAAGATCATTTAAAAGTAATGGCCACCAGTTTGCCTGTATGAAAGAAAATGTGTGTTTGTGTGTGTGTGTAGGGAACTAAAACTGTGATTTTGGAGCTCACATCCCCAACAAGCCATCCCCGATGCTTTTAGATGCTTTTAGAGTAAAGTATAGAGTCTGCAGGTCAGATCTCAAGGAAAAACTGGAAATTGGTATCTTCTGAAAAAGCTTGATCAATTCATTTTATTTGTTTCATTTGATTCTTTTTTTTTTTTTGCAATTAAAAACTAAGAAATTTAAAGCTTGCATTTGTTGGATGAAAAAAATGACATTTTTTAGATCTTTATTAGTTGATTCCAAGCAATGGAAACATATAAATGCACTGAGATGAGTGCAGTCATGTTAAAAAGAAAGTCACCCCTTTGTCAGTTCTAGGGTGAGTTGGCCGATTTTGAAATCTTAACTCAAGTTCATAAAGTTAATCCCAACAAATGTGATTACTTATATAAAAAACACTGGATAAATCCAATATGCAAGGGTTTGTTTAGAGCAAACATGTCAAAAACACATTTTAAAGAAATGTTTCATAACTCTACATGTCTGCTTCGATCATCCTGTGTTTGAGGAGTCAGATGTGTTAGATAGATAGAGATGTATGTATATATATATCCATAGATATATATCACATGCTGTAGATATGTGTGTAATGTTGGTAATAAACCATGAAATAACCCTTTTTGTCTATTAAAATACTCAAATTATGAACAGATGGAAGAAAAAAGACGTCAAAAGCAGAGGAGTTGACCCTGTTAGGGTCATGTGACTCTGTTAGCTCTAAAACCATTTAAAAGCAGTGCTTGGAAATATCACCAAACTGTAAAACTGTAGAGAAAGACGACGTCCCAGCGGCTGGCCGTGACAGGAAATGACCTGTATCCCTTATTCACCGTAACCCTGAGTAACTGAGTCAGGTTGATGCTGTTATTGCCGACAGGATGACACAGGAAAAGTCCAGCGGCTGACGCTGCCTGGTAAATTAGATCGGCTTTAACGCTGACCGAAAGGAGAGCCATTGTTTCAGGTTGATGCAAAATTACCTGAAACGTTTGCACAAAAAGAAGGAAATGATAAAAAATTTTAAAAACTGGATAATTTGATTCGTTTGCACTAACAGATGTTTAAATGTTATGCTTATTTTTAGATGTTTGCTTTGTTCCCATTTATTTTCTTTGGTACATCTGTTGTTGTTTTTTTTTACATTTAATTAGACTGACTGATCACACTTTTCCCAGCCAAAACCAATTAGTTAATTTTAAGCCAGCATTGGCCAAAATCTGAGTCGGCAGATTCGGCTTTTTAAAAGTCGGTGACCAGCCAGAAAATTGCAATCCGTGCAGCCCGACTAATTTCTGAATTTATTTGATATATTTTATGATTATAAAATTTTTCCAGCATTTGACCGAAATGCTGACTTTTTAAAAAATGCCTGATTCCAATCTCTGGCCATTTATTGTTTCATCACTCGTAATCAAGGTCTAGATTGGAAAATTGCTGTTCAGACACGACACAAAACTATGAAGGAACTATTAGGGCAATACTAAGAAAAAATAAACAGAATAAAGTCATAAAATTACGAGAACAAACTTGTAATAATGAGAAGGAAGTAGTAATATTACGAGAATAGAGATGTAAAAATATGTAAAAAAAAAAAAAAGTTGTAATAATACATGAATAAAGTTGTGATATTACAAGAATTGTTGTAATTACAAAAATAAAGTCGTAAAATGATGTGAACAAAGACAATACATGACTAAAATTAGAATACATGAAAGTCATAATAATACACAAATAGTCGTAATAACACTTAAATAAAGCCGTTATGTGAATAAATTTGTAATAATACAAGAACCAAGTCGCAATAATTCACAAATAAAATCGTAATAATACCTTTATTTATTAGAATAAAGTCCATCCATCCATTTTCTAACACTTTGTCCCTAATGGGGTCGGGAGGTGCTGCTGCCTCTCCAGCTACTTTCCGGGCGGGAGGCGGGGTCACCCTGGACAGGTCGCCAGTCTGTCGCAGGGCAACACAGAGACATACAGGACAAACAACCATACACACACACATACACACACCTAGGGAGAATTTAGAATTTAGAGAGACCAATTAACCTGACAGTCATGTTTTTGGACTGTGGGAGGAAGCTGGAGTACCCGGAGAGAACCCACACGTGCACAGGGAGAGCATGCAAACTCCATGCAGAAAGCCCCCGGGCCGGGAATTGAACCCAGGACCTTCTTGCTGCAAGGCAACAGGGCTACCACTGTGCAGCCTCTAGAATAAAGTTGTAAGTTGTAATAAAATAAGAATACACGTAACAATAAAAGAACAAAGTTGTAATAATTCAAGATCAAAAACGTAACAATACAAGAAAGTTGTAATGATACAAAAATTAAGTCTCAAAATTCGAGAAGTCATAATAATGAGAAGTAATAGCACAAGAATAAAGTCTTAATGGCTATTCTCTTAATACTGACTTAATCCTGTTTTTGTTTGTATTATTTTACAATTTTATTCTCATAATATTTTGACTTAATTCTCTTAATTCTATTCCCTTAATTCTCCATTATTATTCCCTTAATTCTCCATTGTAACAATTTGTAGTTCAGTTGCTGCTTCTCTTTAAGTGAATCTATTGTCTATAAATGGAGACCTGCTGTCGTTTAACCAGACATCTGAAAGAAAGGAGAGGTGGGATTTATTTGCCTCTTTGCTCGCGCTGTAACCCAGACCGTCTCACACCGGCTAATCGGATTTATCTGCACAAAGAAACGCTTCGAGCCGCAGAGCATGAACCATGAAGAAGAGCCAGAACTCCCGACGCTGGGAGTTCCCTCCGAAGATTACTCACCTCGGGATGACGAAAGCATTTGTACATTAGTCACACATCTGCTGGTTTTTATTTATAGTGAGGTGGAGCAGAACACACATTTCACCACACAGTGCTAATTTTTAACTACATTTTCTTCTGCTTTCAACAACATGTTGCGTTTCTTTAAAAAATGTACAAACACTGAAAGGCAAAAACCTCCAGAATTGGGAGAAAGTGAGGTAATTTACGGCATGTTGGGCTGCAGAAACAGACTGGAGATGTGAGTGGGAGAGCAGAGGACGCCAGTGAAAGTGAAGCCATCTGTGGGATCGTAATTCTCCCCACGCACACACTCCTTTCTCTTTCACTTCATCCCATCCGTTCTGCTGGGAACTCACGTGCAGAACGGACTGGGAAGCCATTTTTCTGCCATCGCAACGCATGGATTCACGTTACATGAAGCAAAAACAGCGATTAATCAGCTCAATTATCAAGAAAATCAGAGGATAATTAATACCAGTTTATGTTGACTATGTATATTATTAGAATATATTAATCTGGTATTAATTTAGTGTTAGTGGATTTATTTAGTACGATGCAGCATTAGGGATGTATAAGAAAAATAAAACATAAAATGATGACGAACTTAGAAAATTACAAAAATAAGCTCATATGAGAATAAAGTTGTACAAGGACAAAATCAAAATATGAGAAAAAAGTCATAATATTATGACAAAATTACAATTATATGAAAATAAAGTTGAACTATCATAAGAATAAAGTCCCAATAATAAGTATTTCAAAAATAGTGCTACAAGAATAGTCATATTATTACAAAAATAAAATTGAATGAGACTAAGGTCCTATGACAATAAGGTTGAACTAATAACTAATATGGGAATAAAGTCGCAATAATAAGTCATACTTTGAAAATAGTATTATGAAAATAGTCGCAATATTCTGAAAATAAAGTCAAACAAGAATAAAATTGTACGAGAATAAAATCGCATTCAGTTATATTTCAAATATTCTGAGAATAGATATAATATTACAAGAATAAAATCATCATCATTTATTTATGAAGTGCTTTAAATACTAAAGTGCTGTACAGATGCATCAAAACTAAAAGGAACAAATTATTTAAAATAATAATAAATTAAGCCTAATCGGTAGGTGCAGCTCAACTTTCTAAAATCTATCATACAAGAGTTATTTTAGCAACAAAAAGATCAAAAACCTTTATTTATCCATGTTTTGTGCTAAAATAATTTTCATACTTGAACAGAAACGTCTTAATAAATGTTTTTGCCACAATCATCTTCAACGTTCGGTTGAAATTTGGCCTTTACGGCCGCCGTATGCAGCCTGTGCGGCCGTGATATCTGACCTTACACGGGCTTAAAGGTCATCTAATCCTTTGTGACTTCCTGTTCCAGGGAGCCTGTGCAGGCCAACTGCGTCCGATGGAGGAAGCGCTTCTCTTTTCCGTGCAAGATGAGCGCCAGTGCAGGAACCGGTGTGCTGGACCCCTGCATGTGTCGCGTCTCGGTCAGAAAGGTTTGTCAACTGTTCAGTGTAAAATGGGAGAGATTCGGGTTCCAAACGTTCTGTTGTAGAACTGAAACCTGAAAGTTTGATGTGAAACCTGGAGTAACATTTACCAAAAGGAGAACTTTAGTTATTTATCTGTTACTTTTAATAATCATAATCTGACATGTCAGGGATTAAAAATTGACAGATTATCATCTTGCTTCTAATCTTTCTGCTATTTTCTTTTTCAGGAGCTTAAGGGTGGAAAAGCGTACGCAAAGGTAATTATTATGTACTTAAAGGGTGAAATACAAATATTGGAAATGCAAATATTGACAAACAGTCAACTTAAATGTTTAACTTCATGTAAAATCCTCACAGCGGGAGTCTTGGCTCCTGGTCCAGCTTTGTTTTTTCTTTTTGGTCTATTTTATTATCGCTTACTGTAGAAATTAGAAAGTTTTGCTGTTTTCTAGTAGCTATTAACAGGCTTGTGAAGGGCAGAGCTGAATCAATTAATCACAATCAATTAATCGTTAACTGGAGTATTTACTGAGAAAAATATATTCATCCAAAACTGTTAAAAAATATCTACATTTTGCATTTAAGATAAAAACATGTTTGTCTGTAAACCTGTTTTAGCCAAAACTCGTCACGTTTTAACTTCACCCGGTTCAGATTTATCAGAGGAATGCTTTTTTTAATGTATGTTTTCCTACTTAAAAAAATGAATTACTTATTTTAATCATTTAATGTATTTCTAATATTGTACAAAAAAAAGTTTATGTGGTTAGATGAAGATTTTTAAAATCTGATTAATTATCATCAGCATAATCAATAAATAAAATAATTGTTAGTTTCAGCCTTACTTCAATGCATCCTTGTTTTTCCCATTTTGAAGAACAGCCAGCAGATCTGCTTCCAACATATTTTTACTCCAGATAACAGGAAGTGATCTCTATTTAAAAGTTCTTCTTTCAATCGTATCACCTTGGGGAAAGAAGTAAAGTATAAATTACAATAATTACATTTTTATGTAGATTATCCTCTTGGCTTTTGTAATTAAAAACATACATAACAAAAGTGAGATTTTTCCTCATTTGATAAATATCCTCAGACCACAGCTCAGGTTTTTTTTAAAGGGAATATGAGTGAAGCTAACAGATGGCTTCTGCTTCCAGTCACTGAAACTGAGCAGCGTGATAATATTCTAATCACTCTTAGATAGCAACCAGCCTGTCGTGAAGGAAAACTGAGCCGTAAAAGATATTTTATTCCTTTGTTCTCATGTTCCTGCGTGTCGAGTCTTTGTATCTAAAGGTCACATTACTGATTTTCTGCAGACAGGAAGTGAAAAAAAGGTTCACCTTGTTTTGTTTTTGTCTCCTTCAGCTCGGTTTTGCAGATCTGAATTTAGCAGAGTTTGCCGGCTCAGGAAACACAACTCGGAGGTGTCTGCTGGAAGGCTATGATACCAAAAATACCAGGCAGGATAACTCCATTCTCAAGGTAACATCTGTGGGCCCACAGCAGACCCAGCTTGGTTTATTTCTGGATGAGAGGAATTATATTTTACTTTAAATACAAGGCAATAAGCAGATTTACTGACGTAAAACCCTTTTACCGTTTTATTCTCTGTAGGTTATCATCGGTACGCAGCTCATGTCAGGGGATCCCTGTTTCAAAACGTAAGTTTGAAGAACATGTTTCTACTTGTTGACTTTAATAAAGGTAGCAGCTATTTCTGTGTTCACACAGCAGGCAAATGCAACCAAAATCCAACTATTTAATGACCAAATTCCAAATTTCTCACCCAAAAAAGTCTGATTTGTTTTCCCTCCTGACATGTTGCTAATTCTGCACCAGAAGACGCCAGACGCTATAAATCTGAATGTAAACAGTGACTGAAAATAATAATTATGAAGCAAGCGAATTGAATCCCTCCACTCTTGGTTCCGACTTTTCTACAGAAGTTAAAGTTAGTGCTCCACTAAAGCCATTTTCTATTAGTTGTGTTTTCTTTTTATCTTGTAATGATCCAATTTTAGCAAAGTAAACTGAGATTGAAGTTGAGACTGGTTTCAACCAAACTCACGTTGTCCACAGTTCTGTTGTAATAATTCTGATTATTTGGGATAATCACATTTTTTTGCTTCATGTGACATAAGTATGACAGCCACTGAACCCAGCAGAAATGTCACATTGACTCTTTTATTTATTTTCTAAATCACTATAAGGTCACTTCATGATGACCTCTTCACATTGCAGCCTGATCTGCTTTGGACATTTTTCAGAAAAATATGTATAAAATTTTAATAAATTTTTAATGATTGAGGCTTATAACATCATAGTGACTCAAAAAATTAACAGAGCCAAACAATAAATGATTAATAAAAATAATTTGTTATATTTATAACTTCTAAAGGCCAACTTTATTTTAAAAAAAAAAATAATCAGGATGTCCGCACATCCTTTAAAAGCCTTAAATTGGTGCATCCAAAATTAAGGCCTTGAAATGTCTTAAATTCATTTCAAATGAATTGGTCTTAAATATGTTAATCGCAGGTCTTACATTTTGCAGTGGCTGAACTATTCAGTCTGCTATGCAGTTTTTTTTTTTCTTCCTTGTTGGACTTTTATGTCAGGCTAAGTTTGAGGCACAAGCAGACTTCTTCAGTGCGGTCGCTAACTACAAGCTAATGTGACTTTTTTGCGACTAGTCGCAAAAAAGTCACATTAGGGGCTTTTGTGATACATTACAAATGTATCACCAAAGTTTGTTTTTGCCACTGTCTCACTTCAATAATCCCCTATATTTATAGTTTTTTGGTCTTAAATTTAAATCAAGCGGGCATTAAAAAGTCTTAAATTGGAATCTGTAGAAACCCTGTTTATTTAATTTAACATTTTTTAAAAACTGAAGCTGGCATTCAGAAAGAAAAGTCTCTTTACCTTTAGGTAAGAAACATTTTCCCCCAATTTGAGTGCGACTCTTGAGTTTAATGCTTGATATTAATCCATATTCTTGAGTTTAAATTAGCAACGCCTTGTCTTTACTTTGGTTTCTTTTCTTGTAATAAAGGCCTCATTGTGTTTCTACTGTCCAGGCCTCCATCCACAGCCACAGTGATTGGGATCCAGAGTGATGGAGATAGCCTGCTGGAGGAAAGGAGGGGCGGAGACTCACAGAAAGGCTTTTCTGGTGAGACTAATCATGCCATCACACTCTTCACTTTCTCTCTTTTTTCTGTTTGTTGAAACGTCGGCAGGCATCTTTTAAAGTCTGCTGCAAACAACCGTAAATTTTAACTACCTGCACTGACACCTCTGTTAATAAACCGAGGGTGCCTGCGTGTAATTTTTTAATAATACATAAATATCTGAAAATGGAAGGGCCACAACCGAAAACCTACATCTAAAATTTAAAAACAATTAGAGGAGCAGCCTGGAGGTTTGTTAGAAACGCAATGGCTTTGTTTCTATTACAAATTTGTGCAACATTTTGTAGATATTCTGCTAATGTAAAAAAATAAAAATTGCATTTGCAGTTTGTACATAAAATAAAAAGCACAATTAAAATCACATTGCATAAGAAACATAATTAAAATTACTAAGTTTGTTTTTACAAACTTAGTAATTTTGTACTAAGTTATTAAAAAACGTGCAGCGCCATTGTCCTCCTACCACTTCCTGTCGTCTTCTTTGTCGTTTCCGCCAGTAGTAATACCTGGTTGTTGGTCACATGACTTGTGTGACATGAAAAAAGTGTTTCCTTTGCAGTTTTGACGCTGCCGAAAAACACTTTATATTGAAAAACTTGTATTTTTTTTCTAAATTGACTCATGCACAGAATGCATAAGCTTACTTTCCATTTTGTATATTTGTTAAAAACGTCTAAAACTGCATCTTTTTTTAGCTTTGTATTGTTCTATCCCATAAAATCCTAGTAAACGGCTAATGTTTGTGAGAAAATGTATCATTTGAATTATGGCTAAAACGATTAATCAGATATCTCGTGATTAATCGGTTATTGAAATAATCATAAACTAGTTTAGTAATAGATTAATTGGAGTATACAAACACAAAAAAGTCAATTTGCTGAAAGAAACCACATATACAGATACTAATCCAGTCAAAACCATACAAAATAGATCTACTTTTGGCATTTAATTTAGAAAAAAACCTGCTTGAAAATATGTTCTACCCACAACTCCTAATGTGGACGTTAAAGCATAAAAATGTTTATTTTGTTATTTATAAAGGAATGTATTTATTAGCAATTTTTAAATGTTTTTGTAATATTGTGTAAAAAGACTTAAGAGGTTAAATGAGAAATCTATAGAATTTGCCAATTTTCTTTCAGATTAATTGTCACAATAATCGATTACTAAAATAATTGTTAGTTGGAACCCTGATATGAATAGTTTTAAGAGTTTTACTGCGCGACCTCATGCTAAACACACATTCGGCCTGATATGAAGGAGTCTTATTGAGTCATTCAGACTCAGGTCACTTCCTAATTCTGCACATGATCTGCTTTTCAGCGTAGCCTACAAAATTGAGGCAGTAAATAAGTAAATAACGGAGCCGTCTGATCTGATAATCCGTGGATTTCCCTGCAGTCATTAGCTGCAGCGCCGAAGCATTTTATCACAGCAGCTGAGCCAAATGGCTCTGCGTTGCAAACCATCTGGTGAGTTAACTCAGCTTCATCGCGCTCTGTTCCTGTAGATTACATTTTCCTAAAGTGATGATGAATAAATCTTGCTGTTTTTGGGTAACCTAAACATTTCAAGAGCTGTTTCATCTTCAGTTTTCTTCAGTAGATGCTTTTAAGCCAATTTAAAAGCAAGAGAAACCGAACTTTGTTCACTCATGCAGATATAATCCTCACTTTCTCCCACTATAAAATGCTAAAGCTTTATAAACATTCATAAGGCATAAAAATTGTTTTATTTGGGTGTTTCTTCAGCTTTATTCCTTTTTACATCAGAATCTCTTCCTCTTCTGTGTGTCTTCATGGGTGAACACATTGCAGTGTTGAATAGAAAAGTGCTTTCATGTATAATTCAAACAGCCTCTTTTAGATTAACTACAATCTGTTCTGACCTGTGGGCTTTCACATGTTTAAAAATAGGACGCTGTTCATGTCTGTTCAGGGGAAACTGCGTTGTGTAAAATGTGTTGGTTTAATGTCTCAGTAAAGTGATTTTTTTACATCCTTTGTTTTAATATTGTTTCATTATTACAGCCATCTGACTAAAACATGGTGTTCCAGTTAAATCCCAGTATCATTTAGCAAACTCTACATGTTACCATGGAAACTTCGTGACCCCAAGAAGCTACTGTAAAACTGTAAAATGTCCATTTCTGTTACAAACTATCATATTATGTTTTTTTTAATCTAGGTGGAGCCAACATCCCATTAAGGTTAATTCAGCAGCACATTCTGATTTAATTTCAGCCTTTCTTGGTATTATTCTTAGGTCTTTCACAATAACATTTTTCTTGGACGATAAATTGTCCCATAAAATATTGTGATAAATGATATTGTCATAACAATGCAAGTGCATCCTCTCAAAGATCAATAAACTTAAATTTCCCGAAGAACATTTAACACTGCAACAGGAAGACATTTTAATTATCCAAAATAAACAATAAATAAAATGAATTATGAAGTCACAGCAAAACAGAACTGCACTTCAAAACATAAATAATAATGTTTTGCCAGCAAGTAAATCAAATTTCCCAGTTTTGCTTAACTGGCAAAACTGCCCGTTAAAACTTGTGCAACAAAAAAGTGCAAACTAACGACTTTATACTGTGTGTCCAGTGTTTCCAGCATTCTTCAAAATGGAAACTTTTCAGTAATACTAAAGGGAAGCATCACTTTATTATTATGCAAATTACACAAACATGCAAATGGAATTTATTACGCTCCATTTAATTTAATGCGATTAATTGACTCATTGCTTATTGTGACAGGCTTAATTAGACTAATTCCAATTGATTAAATCTTGTTAAATTTTATTTTTGTCTACTAAAATATTCAATTACAAAGGACTGCATTTTTCATTAATCAGTAAAAAATGAATTGTGAACAGAAAACACTTAATTTTGTGTTTCAAAGCAACTTTGGACTTTTTGCAGCTTCTGCCTCCTCTGCAATCGCTTTTATTTTCTGTCAAACATGTAGTCATTCTAGATGAGTTATTTAGATTTTGTCTGGAAATAAAAGGTTATTCAGAAAAATTGAAATTATTTTTATTAGCCTAAAGGACAGCTTTTTATCTTCTGAAAACTTACATTGTTTTTACATTGGGTTTTTATCTGGTGCTTCTGGTATTTTATTAACACAAACACTAAGATGACATTACAACAATAACATTTATTCTCTTTGCTTACTCCTGACAAACATGCTCACTGTAGCTGCATTTCCATAAATTGCGCAAATTGTAGTTATGAATATAAAATTGCTTAATGGAAACATGGCAATTACGAAAAAGCAAAACGTTTTGCATGAGGTGGTTTTTCGGCTGCATCAAATTAATTTATTTCGTAAAACTGAAGTGGAAGTAGTTTTTTTGTGTCACACAAGGCATGTAACCGACAACCGGATGTTACTACTGCTGGAAACGACAAAGAAGACGACAGGAAGTAGTGGGAAGAAGATGGTGCGGCATGATTTTTAATGACGTCGCAAGAACAAACATTCATTTTAATTACAGTACGTTTCTTATTTAATGGAAATACCGCAACTGCAAAATTAAATTTTTTACGACATTAGTGGAATATCAACAAAGTTTTGCGGATATTTCTAATGGAAACGCTGCTAAGGATGGCAATATAAACACGGCTCCTCCTCCAGCCGAGTCACCAGTAACTAAAAAAAATGGGCCTCTGTGTCGCATCATATTAATATTTCAGGGTGAAAGGAGTTTTAGGTACCTAAAGAAAATAACTTTCATAAGAATATTTATACTGGTGTAATGACAGTGTTGCAGATTTGCTGTTTCTGTCCAATATTTCTCCACCATTTTGTGGCTCAGAAGCGATTTAGTAGCTTCTAAAGTCTAGTTATTCTTCATCTTTCACACATTTGCAGTGAACACTCAGAGGGGTTGAAATGAAATTATCCACTTTGTCCCTCCTCATCCAGGTGAAAGCCGAGAAGGAAAGGGTCCCGTCATGTCAGACGATCTGGGAGGCTGCGGCCACTCCCGGACCTCCAGCTACGCCAGCCAGCAGTCCAAACTCTCAGGTAGATAATCACATACTCTACAAACTAGTAAATTGTTTGGTTTATTTTAGCTCCTCTTGTTCAGTGACTCAGGTAGAACTAAAATTAACCTTTGGTTCGAGGAGGATAGACACGGTGAAATCAATTTCCGGGGATGAGCCACGGCTCCCGTTCGAAGCTGGCGGTTCTGGTTTCCAGAACCGGCAGATCAAATGACTCTAACAAACGATTAGAGGAAGTGGGTGAGCGCAGAGATCGACTGCAGTGCTTCGCTCATGAAGGGTGGAAACGTGTTTTCTTTTTTTCCTGCCTCATGCAACGCTTTTTAAGATTTATTCAAACCTCAGATTAGTTTGCAGGAAGTCGTCCGTCTCATGTCTGATGCCCTCAAATGTATTTTGCTTTTAAAGAGCTTCCTGCAGACATGGAGCTTTTGTTGCAAAAGTGCAAAATAATTGATCATTGATGAGAGGAAAATGGGCTACCCTTATGCCACCTCACACTTTGAGCAAAATCAGAAGTTTATAATTGGAAAAAGTTTAGTAATTCCTACAGACAACTAAAAAGTGTATGTTCTGTGAAAAATACATTTTTAAATAAGACCAATAACAATAAAAATTGGCCTACTAAAAGGCATCTCAGCTTATTTATACAGCACCAATTTTCAACAAATATCTCAAGGCACTTTACAAGACAGAGTTTAGAAATAGTTAATTTTAACCATATGCGCTGGAACTCAGCAGGGGTTGCTAGGTAACCGGCTGGGCTTCGCTGGGGTTGCTAGGTAACGGGTTGTACCTGCTGATTTGTGACATTACACTCCGGAGGTTTCTGCAATCGCTCTTTTTCCAGACACCAATAAACATTCAAATTCATGATTATGATATTGATCCCAAAGGGAAATTAAATGTTGTAACTCATTAATTCAGATTCTAGATGTATTCATTTATTGCCAAAATATTTAAACAAAATAAAAAAACATGTGTTTTTTTATTTTATTTAGCTATTTTTAGAAGCAGTAGAGACCCAAACGGAAGTATAAAAGCTTGCAAAATGTGAATTTTGCATGACAGCTTTAATAGTGGCCTCCAGTTTTTATTTTTATTTTTTTATGAATTTGCTTAGTATTTATAAACAAAGGGATGAAAGACCTGCGACAGACTGGCGACCTGTCCAGGGTGAACCCCGCCTCTCGCCCGGAACGTAGCTGGAGATGGGCACCAGCAACCCTCCCGACCCCATTAGGGACAAGGGTGAACAGAAAATGGATGGATGGATGGGATGAAAGACCCCAAAGTTTTCACGGTAACCCTTTCGGCTGTGCGTTCACGTGGAGCTCCGTGTCTTCCTCAGGCTACAGCACAGGTCACTCCCGCTCGTCCAGCATGTCCGAGTTCAGCCACCGGAGAAACCACTCTGTGGGCAGCGCGTCGACGGGAATCGGAAGCATCCCGGAGCCGAGCGAGGAGCGAGAGTCCAAACCCTGTCCAGCTCTGCCGGAACACCCGGTTCCCACGGCAACCACGGGAAACCCACCGGGCACACCGGTGCGCAGTTCCTCGTCCTGCGAGCGACTGAACCGGTGAGTTTATCACCAGCTCTCCGCGCGGAGCAGCAAACCGATGAGTTTTTATCACCAAGTCCATAATCTTAATAATTTAAGTCCTAATCATAATAATTTAAATCCTTGGAAATGCGAGAATTTCAGTCAGGTGTTTCCAAAGTTTGGAAAGTTCTGCATATTCAAACTGCACAGTTTTGTAATAAGGTCCAATCTAACATTCGACTAAAAGCCTAGATTTAGAAAGCATCAACAGCTGAAACCTTATATTTTCATACACATAATAAAAATATGTCTGAAGTTACAGACCAAACTTTCCTTGTTTTAGGTTAGCTAGAATTACCAAAATTATTTCGATTTGCTAAATTCCAGAAAACAGCAAGAAATTTTTTTGGTGTTTATTTTGTTCCAAGGATTTAATTTGAGCAGGAAGGTAATTTACCGTGACTTTTTTTGGATTGTTCCAATGTAACGAATATTTATTATTCCTAATGGCTTAATGACGTATTGATATTGATTGAATTTACATAAAGTTTAGCTTGTATTTTATACATTAAAGTTATTGAAACTGTGTAATTGTTTTAGTTAAATTAGTGTTTTGCTTTCGGACCAGTCAGGTGTATAAGGTGTATGCAAGAGAGACATTTCAAATCATAAAATAATGTTATATTTTAAGTTACCTTGTCCCTGCAGTAGAATGCTTCCACAAAGCATTTTTACAAACAGTAATAAATTATATCATAATAGTAATTTTTTAGCTCATTTTTATTGTTTTTAACTCCAGAGTGTGATGCTGGTCAAGTTTAAAATGCTTTAAAGTGCACAAACTCTATTATTAAGACGGTTGGATGAATGGCAGGACTAGTGGAGTGACTTTGGTGCAAGTTCCCACATTTCCTGTAAATATCACACCTGATCGTCTCAAAAGCTGCTCGGCGAAGCAGCGGAAGGATATTTGTGGTTTTGTTGTCACAGGAAGCTCTCGTTGCCATGTTTGGTGGGTAAAAAAATGTCCTGCCACAAATGGGTTTAACTGCAACTATAGATTATTGTAGTAATCGATTATTCTGATGATTAATTGGTTTGTCGTATAAAAATTGTCACAGAAAAAGATTTTTCATTTAACCACTTATGTGTTTTTATACAAAATTAAAAATACATTAAAATATGCAAATAGTTAAATTCTTTAAGTAAGAAAATAAACATTGTATTGCCTAATATGCAGTAACATTGCATTCCTTTCAGTAAATTTGAACTGGGTGAAGCTAAAACCTTGAGGCCACTTGAAAAGTTTTGGCTAAAACACATTTACAGAAAAAGGTGTTTTTATCTTAAATGCAAAATGTAAATATATTTTTGTACAGTTTTGGCATAATTACTGCTCTGTTTTTTCTTTTTTCTTAGTTAATTAATTGATTAATAAATTAGTTAATTTCAGTTGATTAATCGTTTCAGCCCCATTTCAACTACAACAGCATGATGCACTTAAACTTTAACTGCCAGACTTTTACAACAACCACTCACTTTTATTTATCTGTGTTGTTTGGTAATTTGTCTCTGCCTTAAGACAAATGGAAACAGCATCATCGATTACACTTTTATTCCCTAAATATATGTATAGCTCATAAATATACCCACAGCTTGAATCACTGGTTGCCGTGAAACCTCGGCGACAACAACGCAACATGAAACTGTGACAGGAAGTGCTGCGTCAAACAAGTCAGTCTGGTTTCAGTCGGCTTGTAAAGCCACGTGTCACTTCAAACTTTGGTTCCAGACAAAAGTCTAAGTAATTTAACCTGTTAAACGGTGATACTTGTGAAGCTACCACATCTGATCTCAATGTATTCCTATGTTTTTATACTTGAAATTAATTTTGAAAACCATCTTGCAGAAATATGACCAAAGAAGCTGGTTTCTTTGTGCATCTTCCTCAAAAGTATGTTTCAAGTCAGCCTGACTTCTGTTTATTGTAAAGTGGTTAACACCACAGCCTGCTGTCAACACTGCATGTCCCAGTTTAGTAGCTGGAAACCAGTTACCGCACATTGTAGTGTTTGTAGGACAAAGTTTCACCAGTTGACTCCAGTTTTTTTTTTTTTCCAACACCACACGCTCAACATTCACAGCCTGTGGAGGTTATATTTTTTTTACAGTGCGTTTTCAGCACATTGCAACAAGCGCTCTGCTGTTTGTGCATTCAGGCGTTTCAGAAATGCTTAAAGCCCAAAATACAGGCTGCAGACACCAGAAGCATGAGGATTCATTTCAAGTTCAAAATAAGGGCTGAAAAATATTCATATTTATAGACATATTACTCGTCCTATTCACAATAGTTTTATTATTTCTGTTTAACAAATCTGTCTGAAGAAACCAGAGTAGATACATTTTTACGTTTAATAAAATACAATATTCTATCAAAGTATAATGAAGTATTCATTCAGTAGTGTCATAAATAAATATATTTATATATCCACATTGCCTGTTGGTGTTTAAACATTCATTTACATGGATTGTTAATTGATGCTTAGCTACTTATTGTATAGCAAATTGAATTTTGAGAGAAACTATTTTTCTTACTCCTACTACTCCTTTTCATTCAAATCTTATGTCAACATGACATTCATTTTAGATTTTAAATGAATAAAATAAACAAATAAAATTATGTCTGAAATCATAGAACAGAGTTGCTCCAACCTATGTGCTAGTTTTTAAATAAAGTGTATCCAACACATGAAAAAATTTTATTTGCCCATCTGTCTGTACAATCAGATTTTTTTTCAGGTAACATTTTTAAAGCCTGAGTTCAGTTATTGATCAATTAGTTAATATAAAGTTGATTGATCTGATTGACTCATGACAGAAGAGGACATTTTCTTAAAAATATGAGGTTTCTCTTGAGTCAAGGGCTACATTTTTCATATGAGAAAACATTTTCACGTTATTTTGTGTCAGCTGCGTTAAATAGTGACGGAATAAAAAGAAAATTGTTCTCACATTATTAAATTTAGACATATAAGATATAACGAATCAAGAAGGTTGCTGAATAGAAAAATTAAAGATGAAACGCTTAATTCCCAACTTGCAGATATTCATACAGAAATATGTAGCCTGTAGTTGCTCTTGGAGGAATGTTAAAACTTCGCTGCATGAAGTGAATAAACTCACATAAACTGTGGCGTCATGTTGTTTCCATCAGGTTAAATTTTTTCTGCGTTTTGCCCTCCGCTTTTCTGTCGCGTCATCTTCTGTAGCTGATCGGTAATTTCCTGAATGAGACGTTTCTCACGTCGCCATTAAGGTGAAACTTCAGGAGTTGGTTGAGTGTCTATATTTCAAAGCAGAGCCGCATAAAGTTCATTTATCATCCCACACTGGACTCTGTTTAGACCGTTTCTCTTTACCGTTCAACAACGGCTCCGCCGCCATCTTTAATTCTAAATCAACGGCTACGCTTAAGGATGACCAGCGGCGCCCTCTGCTGGAGGGCGGCTAAACTACAACACTAAAAGAAGCTCTATGGACGCTTTTAGTTAATCAATTGGAACAAATTTTAATCCAATAAACTTATTGATATTAAATAGTTGCTTGTTTTCATCCCTACTTGATAGTTAGAATGAAATAACGACCAGTTTGTGTCAAAGGAAGTGTATTTACTTCTGTCCTCTTTCTGTTTAGACATCCAATAAAACAGGACTCCATGGAGTCTCAGCTGAAAAGAATGGATGACACTCGGGTGGACGCTGATGATGTTGTGGAAAAGATTTTACAAAGTCAAGATTTTACACCCAGCTTACTGGACTCCAGTGCTGAAGGTGAGAAAACTGGCCTAATTATCAACTAAAATCTTTCAGCCACATGTTGCTATAAGAATGAATAACGATAATTACAAGAGATGCACGGCTAGTTTGCATAACAACGAATTAGCCGGTACTCTTCTGTTATGCTGTGAGTCAGTTTGTGTGAGCTTTTAGGACAGCATTGTGTTTCTTTCCAAGGTCTCATTCAGCTCAAAGCTAAGAAAAGAGAGCTGCTGTCAATACATGATTATTTTTAGATTGCCTAGCAACTGGCTGCTCCTCATGACTAGAATTATACAGGAGGCAGTGGGTGCCTCCTGCAATGACTGTTACCACAACTGTGTCTGCTTCAGAGGAAGGCTTGCGTCTGTTTGTTGGGCCGGGAGGAAGCACAGCCCTGGGAAGCCATCATCTGCCCACCAGGTGAGCTTTGGAGACTCAGATTTGCATTGTATGAATTGCCGATTATCTAAATTAGAGTTGTGTCCTTGGGGGGGTAATTATAATTTAGTACCATTCGCACAAAATATGACAATTCCGGTTTCATTCACACCGGCCCTGTTTAGTTTGCTTAAATTGAACTTTAGCTCATTTGCTTGGAAAATCCGGTTCGTTTGGGGAATACATAAATCAACCAAGAAAAGCGAACTCTGGTCCGTCTACAAGCTTAGGTCTCGATTTGGTTGAAGAGAACTCTGGTGCGGTTCAGTCAGATGTGAGGATGTTTCCACACCTGATAGTCTGGTAGGCTCAGTTTGATTTGAGACCAAAATTGTTACATTTGTTGCATTTTCAACTCACTGAGTCAAACCAACCAAATTAATTGAAAAACCTATTCCCCTTCTCACCTGTGGGGGCGCTGCACCAAGGACTACTCAAGGAAACAACATGAAAACCTTTGAAGAAGACACTGAGCGCAACTTCCTTCTAAATGAAACGTAAACAAAAATAAAGTAGTGTCAGTAGGGTTTTTTATTTGTCGTTGGTAAAAGACTACAAGCCATTTCTTGCTAGCTAGAGGCTATCATGTTCACTTTGGTTGTATTTACCCAGAAATCCCTGCTCTGTAGTCCGCTTCTTACATTTGGAGCCGTCTCTGGTCTGCTTGGTGTTCACATATGCATTCAAATCGCACGAGAGTTCACTTCAACTGAACCGAGTCCAAGCTTTTTAGACGGACCAGAGTTTGCTGTTTTGGTCCGTTTACACATTCACACCTCCCAAAAGAACCAGACTTTCTAGACAAATGAACTAGAGTTTGATTAAACTGGATTAAATAGGGCTAGTATGAATGAACAATGAATGCTAAGCAGACTGGAGACCGGTCCAAAAGGAGGAAGTAGACTATTATGCTGGGCATTATGGGTAAATAAAAAAAAAAAACACTCAAGTCTATTGCTAGCGGGAGAAATGACTCATGGTCTTTTACAAACAAAAATCCTATAAATCGCTAAAATCTAACGCGATTATACGTTAGATATTTGTTTACATTTCATGAAAATCTTAGTTGTGCTCAGAGAACCAAGTTCAGAGATTTTTGTGTTGTTTCCTTCAGTGGATCTTGGTACAGCGCCCCCACAGGACAGGAGGGGAACAGGTTCTTCAATTAGTTTGGATGGTTTGACACACCAGCTGAAAATTTAACAAATGTTGCAATTTTGATCCCAGATCGAACCAAATCTACCGGAGGTGTATAAACATTCTTAGATGTAATATGGTTAACGTTTTGATGCCTTTCAAATACATTTGATTAGTCTGTTTTGTAATATTTTTTGGTCACGTGATATATTCTAAATACAGCAAGGCTACTTTTAGACATTGCTAGCAAAAAATAAATAAATTGTGGTGGTTTAATGTAATCTTTTTTCTTTCTTCAGGGTTGGCGCTGGAGCATACGAACAGGTGGTGATGAAGCATTAGCGCTGCGATAACAGGATGACCTTGATCACACTTTAAACAAATGGTTTGCGTTTGTTTCTCAATTCCCATAGCAAACACAACGCCCCTTATTATCAGCACTGTGTCAAGCCTGATCACTGATTTCTGTCATAACCATAGCGCCCCCTTGTGTTCATTTAAGCCACTGTCATACATTCAAGAGAAAGAAGTGGCAAGATATCATCTCAGATAAACACGCAGAGCTGTAGATTAAAGAATTAAAATGGTTGTTTATCAAATCACTCCAAGAAACTGTTATATCATATTTCAGTTGAATGTTTTTACTCAGTTTGGGTGCTGGCAGATCTACATGTTTATGCATTTTTTTATTACGTCAATGAGAGGAGATTAATTTCTCTTTGTGCACCTTTAAAGTGAAAAGTGTTTTTGATGCATTCCTTTAGTCTGCTTGTTTTGGACGTACTTAAGATAGGACTTTATCTGGAAGATTTGCCTGCAAGCAGCTGAAGAGCTGCAGTTGGCACCGATAACTGTTTGTGTTTTCAAGGTGAGAATATTTTACTACAGAAACATAAGATGTAAGCTATTTTATGTGTGAATGCGGACAATGAGTGGGTGACAATGTGTGAGACTCCTGTGTTGAATGAGTGATGGGATTTTATGTAATTTAATGTTGAAACTGTCAAAGACAAAAAGAGCAAAACTTGATTTGTTTACCAAAACTGCTTTTTTTTTTTTAAACTAGATTTTTAGCCTGTATTTTACGCTTCTAATCCATCCAGAAATTGAACAACCAAATTTATTTTAGAATTAGCAACTTATTAATAAAAATGTTCCCACTTTGCATCATTAAATGAAACTGTAGGTAAAAATGTGAGAATTAATAGCTTGAATTAATGTGCATTTTGCTTAAAAGCTGTGCTTCATCAATCCACACCGACCTGCAGGTCAGGGAAATTACAAAGAAAACAACAAAACAATGAAAGTTCATGTTTGACTGATTAACTGGCTCTTGTGAATCTGGAGCATATGTTGCAGTTTTGTTTGTAAACAAACTGAACAGCAAAAAATCTAGTAAAGTGATCCACTGCCAAGAAGAAAACTCAACGGTCAGAGGCATTTAGAGCAAACAGCAACAATTTATATTTAAGTAATCTCATTTAAGATTCACTAATATGGAAGAGGATTAAGGCCAGTGAAAAAAATTTAATAAAATTCTGACTTTGAGAGAAAAAGTCAAAATTCTGAGATTAAATTCAGAATTCTGAAGGGGGAAAAAATCTGAATTTTGGGGGAAAAAAGTGTAATTTTGTTTGTTTTTTCTAGTGGCCCTATTTGTCTTCCGTACATCACACACACGTTGATATTTAAATAAATCGTTCTCACAATCATTGTGAAGAAAACCAACCTGACCGTTGTCCAGCAGCCAGTAACTGAGACCCTCAGCAAGGAGGATTTAATAATTACATAAAAATGTAATTATTAAATTAACCATCCAAGAATACTTGGGGAAAGTTGAGTGGAAGGAAAACCTATGGTAGAAAACTGCACTATTGATTGAATCTGTGCTGAATTCCTCTTATTGTATGAAGACTGTTTATATCCTGTTAGAGTTCAAAGTTCATGATGTTTCAGAACAAAGTAGGTAAATAACTTGACGAGTATCAACAGGTCAACCGTCTAGAAAACAGGCTCTGCTGAATCTTTAAGTTTTGTTTTTCCATCAGAAGTGACTGCAAATCGTAGAATAAATGTTAAACTCATTACAGCCGTATCTGCACAAGCCTTTGGTGTTTTAACTAGGCCATTTTGTGACATGCATGGTTATAATCTTCTGAGCTTTACGGAAGTTTCCAGTCAAAGCCAGACGCATTTTATCCTCCTCGTTCTCATTTTATTGTGCCATCCATTTTCACGTTGAAGGAATAATTGTTCACTTGTTCATCATCCAAAATGTAATTTTGTTCTCATAAAATGTCGTCTGAAGTAATTAATCATTTTTAGTTGTTTTTGATTTGAAGATTTCTGAAGAAGAAAAAAGATACTATCGTTTTAGTTTTCTAATCTTTGTTGCCGATGTGACATTTTTAATAAATGTTGTCTGAAAATAAAGTGTCTTTTTAATGAGCAATTTGGTACTAAATGTTTAAACTCTGGGTGCCATTTGTCTTTTCGTCTGAAGGTGATTTTTTTGTCTTTTTGTTTGGAATAAAGCGTTTATCTGTGTGGCGCTCATCTCGGTACCTAACATGTTCCAAACATGGTGCTTTTCTCTTCTGTGAAGCTGTCGTCTAATTAAAACTGTAAACTAATCTATTGTAAAGTGACTTTCTGACACGTTGAGTGTTCTCTGTTACGGATTTGTTTTTTTGACAAACTGCTTCCCTAATGACTGTATTGATCGGCAAAATGTCTCCCCAGCACTGCTGAATAAAACAGTTTAAACGCCGCGATGCTGTTTGAGTTTTTCTATGAGGTGGAAGAATCACGATTCATTGTTCGGGTTTATTTTCAGTTTACGAGCCTTCAGACAAAAAAGAACTGAAAAACTTTTCCTTTTTTTTTTAACATTCTCCTTAGGGTGGATTAATTTACACTACAACAAAACCAATTTCTCCAAGTCAAATATTTGCTTCCCAGTCTTCCTCTGGTTCAGTTTGATGGGAACACTGGACGGCTGGCGCATCTTCCTCATCCTCCTCTTCATCGCTGTCAATCTGTTCTGGCTCTGAAAAACAACAAAATCCAATCAAGAGGGTCCGAGTACATGCAGAAAAAAATTAAAATGCAAAGCATTCGCATGTTTTGGAGCAGGAACATTCAGTTCTCTAAACTTTAGGCAGTTCTGACATCTGCTGGACAAACTGTAGATTACACAAACCTTTTTATGAATTCAAAGCATCAGAAAAGTAAAATTAAAAGTCAAAAACATTCCATTCAGATAGTGAAACATGTTTTACAGGTTTAGCAACTTTAATACATTCATTTTGATTAATTATTTACATATATTTTAAGGTGTAAAGAAATTTTTTTAACGCAATTAATTCCTCCTGCATCACCTGGAACTAAAATATAGGACTGGAACGATTAATCGTGATTAACCGATTATTGGGATAATCGCCATCTAATTTGGTAATCAATTAGTCATTAACTGCATTATACACTCAAAAAAAAATGTTATTCGCTGACAGAATGACATATTTAAAGCAATAATTAAGCCAAAACTGTACAAAAGGATACACCCAATGTGCACTTAAAATAAAAAAAAATCTAATTTGTTTGTAAATAAGTTCATTCAGAGCTACTCAAGCTTTCGCTTCACCTGATTCAAATTCTGTTAAAAAAAAAAAGCTCCAGTTAAGCACAATTTGATATCCAATTATTAATTGGTTAATGAAAAAAATTAATCAATCTACAAACGATTAATCGTTCACAAAAGGAATACCTTGTTATTGCATTTTAGGCAATAAAATGTCTATTTTCTTACTTAAAAAGGAACTGAATTATTTGTTTGTGTTTTCAATCATTTTGAATATTGTTTAAACAAAGGCTTAAGTGGTTAAATGAGAAATCTGCAGAATCGGCCATTTTTATATATGATTAATCGACTGTCTGAATAATCAATTATCAACAATTGTTAGTTGCAGCCCTACTAAAAGGTTTTAAAAATAAACATAATAGAAACTACAAAGGGTCTTAAAAGTAAGAAGTGATTTAAAAAAAACTCAGAAGGAAACATGCCAGAAATGTGGTTTTTATTAATAACAGTGTTGATTAAAGTTATGTTTAACTGAAAGTATTTGGACCAAAAATGTCTCAATACAAATTACACAGTTCACATTCTGCAGTAACGAGGCAGTACCTTGTTCTTCACATTTTACGAGTAGAGAGAATCCGTCCTGAGAGAGTTTAACTTGAGGCTGATCCATCAGGAGACGTCTCAGGTTTGAAAGATTTCCACTCAGTTCAGCGATTTTCGGACAGAAGGAGCAGAGCGCCGCCAGAGGAACGACCACAAACCTGAAACAACAACAAACACAAAAACACAACATTGGATACATGCATTCACACATCTTTATGCATCTAGTTGTTACTTGTTATTTTACATATTTGCATGTATTTATTCATACAGCTTGTTCTTGATTTTAGAGAAATCCATGCAACGTTTTGTTCCCAAAGTGAACAGAATTGTCAGAATTTAAACATTTCTTCTCTTCCAAACGGAAACAAACCTGTTTAATGTCCCGGACTCTTCTTGCTTGGTTGTCCAAAGCGACTCGGTAAGCTCCTCCCCTTCACCTCCACCTGGACAATCCAACCTTTCTGTACATGCTGAACGGAAAAAGATGTTTTATACAAACTAAAGCAGAGAAATGCAGTTTTAATTCAGCGTCTTCGTCTACCTGATCGTTTCTGTTGTTCAGTCTGACTGTGTGGTAAACCCCAATTCGTCCCTCCAGTCGTTTTCTCCATCCAGCTGTTCTTCATTTGTTCTGCCCTATACACAACCTCACTCAGCAGGACTTCGATGAAAGTGTTGTTGTCACACAAAGTGGGGTAATTTACAGAGTACACCTAAAACAAAAAACCATGGGTTCAAATATCAAAGCCGAGAAGTACAAACATAAACTTTGTATCACCCTAGTTTTTGCCTTCTTAGGGTGATTAAGTATATGTTTGGTCTTTGAAGACTTAATTTTTGGACAATCTGGACATCCTTTTGTTTCCGTATTTTAGAGTATGGCTGAAACAATTAACTGGATTAATTGTGATTAATCAATTAATGAAGCAATTGTTAACTAATTTAATAATCAATTAATCATTAACTGAAGTTTACAGGCTCAACAAAAGACAATTTGTTGAGAAAAAAAACTACATATTTAAAGCAGTAATTAAGTCAAAACCGTAACAATATATATATATATATATACATTTTATGTTTAACATAAAGAAAACCTTTGTCTATGAATATATTTTAATCAAAACTCCTCAAGTGGCAGCTTCAGTTCAGCCGGTTCAAGTAGACCAAAGGACTGCTGTATCATTGCACTTTACTCCAGTTAATGATTAATCGATTACTACATTAGTCGACGATTATTTACAGTAATTGATTGATCACAATTAATCGTTTCAGCCCTAAGTGATGCATGTGAGAACCAGCTGTTTATAGAGGAATAAACTCACCAAAGTGTAGAAAAACACTTCCTCCTCAAATCTGTTGGGTAAAACGTTCGTACGTTGAAACACACCAATCTGGGAGCAGAAACCGACACTTTCCTGCAGCTCCTGAGGCGCTTCTCCAACTCCGGTGAATTCAGCCTTGTAGCCATAATCCAAACACACTTTAAGAGCCCTGCAGGATGCAAAACGGACTTTAAAAGGGAAAATCCAACAGGCACAATTGTTGTTTAAAAGCCTGAAATGAGTCCATGTACTCAACTTTTTCACCAGAACATTGTTGTCTCATTTTGTCATTTTAAAATGCACGACATAGTAAATTATTTTAATTCATATTCACAAAACAAACAATTTTTTTACTTATATTTACAAAAGTTGCTCCTTTTTTGTTAAATTACTTTCTTTTGAAATATCTGGCTTTATAGGAGACCCATTATGTTTCTTGATTAATTTGTTTTTCTAACGATTAATCAGATAAAGAAAAATCGTTGTGCAAATTTTTCATTTGACCACTTGAGCCGTTTTATACAATATTTGAAATATATTAATACAAACAAATAATTCAGTTCCCCTTATAAATAAAAAATAAACATTTTATTGCCTAAAATACAAAAATATAGCATTCCTCTAGTGAATTTGAACCAAGTGAAGCTAAAACATTCACAGACATTCACAGGTGTTTTTATACTACATGCAAAATGTATATATTTCTTGTTAATTTTGGCCTAACTACTGCGCTAAATATGCTGTTTTTTTCAGCAAATGACCTTTTTTGAGTGCATACTCCAGTTAATGATTAATTGATTACTAAATAAAACGATTAATCACGATTAATCGTTTCAGATCTACTTGAGATATCACTCCATGGGTGATGAAATAATGAGTTGGACTTTTTAAAATTAACTTTGCATGATGTTTGACTGCATTGTTGTTTATTTGTGAATAATTGAATCTCTGTACTTCACCAGGATCTGAACTCTGATCTGTTCCACTCAAACTTGTGATCGCTGTGTCTGAAACCAGTCAGTCCAGGAAACAGTTTGTTGAATTCAGAGTTCGGGGTGCTGATGATGACGTTCGCTGGTCTCATGTATCCAAAAACCACAGAAGAAAAGAGCTCCAAATCAGGAAGAATGAGGTGTTCTATACTGCAAAAAACACAGACATAACAAAATAACATGTTTGAAAGCAGAAATTATTATTTAACAAATAACTTTGTAGCTACAACAGCCACTTACAGTTCTATGCTGGTCACCAAGTCGAACCCTGTGAGCCGAGCGTCCCTTTGTGTGACTGAGCCTTGGTACAGATCTATGTGGAGCTGGTCGAAGGTAGGCTGCAGGTAGTCTGTTGACAGAGGAGCCAGTCTGAGCCTGAAGGGACAAACAAGCAACAAATTCAGAAATTGAATTGCATAAAGCAAAAGAAAAATGTACTGTTCACTTTCAAAGTAATGGTTTACATAAATAACTTCCATCGGTTTATTTAAAAAAATGAAAAATCACATCACAGCGCAGAAACTGAAGTAGCTGAAGATGGAAATGACGTAATTTCAGAGCTAATTCACTAAACTCTGTGCTACATCTTAATACAGACCCTGGAAAAGGTTACAGAAAACAAATGAGCAGCTTAAACTAATTTAAGTAGCACATTTTCAGCAACAAGGCAATTCAAAGTGCTTCAAGTCCAACTTAGTCAGTCAATCCCATTATGTGAGAGGCAGCAGTCAGTTATTGTGTCCCACACGGTTCTGTACTAGGATCAGTTCCTTTTTGTTTGTTTGTTTTGAAAATTATAATTACTTATCCAAACACCTGCCACTACATGAACGTTCAGGAGAAATGACTGTGGCAAATCATTGACTGCATGCAAATAGCCAAGTTTTCTTAGATAAGTTAATTTGTAAAATATACCGATCAATTGAAATGGAGGCATCTGCCTGTATTTATTCATTTTATTTAATCTTTACTTAACCAGGTAAGTTGAATGAAAAATTCTCATTTTCAACGGATTGAATTAACTTTTATTGTTAAGTGCCTTGAGACAAAATCTCGAGAAACTTTCGCAGGATCTTGCAAAATTAAGTCAGGATCCTTGTTTAGTTTTTTTTGTTTGTTTGTTTGTTTTTTGTTGTTGTTTTTTTTTAGGTTAACTGGAGTTTCTAAATAGCTCTTAACCGTGACTGTTCATGCATTGTTGTTAATAATTAGTAGACAAAAATAAATATGTATTTTTTCATTACTCCTGTGGAAAATTTGTACGCTAGCGATAAATTTTTTTTTATAAATGTGCCCTTCCCTTTTCGTCACTCACATATTTTTCTTGATTTTGGCACCATTGATGTCCACGCCGACCAGCAGCTCAATGCTCCGCTGAAACTTGAGCTGTTTCAGGAGCCTACACTCGCCGCAGCCCAGGTCAGCGACCTGGTGGGAGAAGAAAAACAAGCAACTGGACAATAAGTTGACAGAAAACGCCTCATCAACAGGTAACGCTGGGTAAACTAGATATTGGCGTTCAGCGGCTTCGCTACAAGCAAACGTTAGCTTCCAAGCTAAGACGAAGAAATAGCTGAATTCCTGCTTAGTTCGTGTTTGAATTTTAGTAACTACCTTCGTAGGTTTGTTTTTTCTGACAAAATCGACGACAAACTGATGTCGTTGGCTGTGAAGTGACGGAGTGAAAATGGGATTCATTTTCCTTCCACTACAGTTTACTGTGACCGTCTATTAGCCGCCTCGGCAGTAGGGGGCGCCGTTTAAATGTCTGTTTGCCAGAGGCCAGCGAAGGAACTGCACTTAGCAGAGTAATGATACATTTGAATATTAGTCAAAAATGTACTTCATTAACAAAATTCACTCAGTGAAACACATTATATAAATGTAATAGTAATTAGGAAATATCTTTTTTTACAATTTCCATTCCATTTTTAGTATTTAAAATGTTCGGTGTATTTTAATGAGGTCTGTTGTGATTTACTGTTTTTAGTGTTAAGTTGTAGGCCTATGAATTCTGTACAGATTTGATTTGCATATAATATTGCTTAAAGGGGCGGATATTATGTAAAAGTTACCTTTTTGAGCTTTACACCATGTTATAATCCCTAATCAATAACATACCTGTAGTGTTGCCTTGATTCTTTCATGCATGTTTGAATAAATCTCCAATGGCAGACATTCATAGTCACTTGATTGTGCTATAAAATGGGACTATGTTTCTAAAAATACCCATATTATCGCTTTAATACAAATAAAATTTAAAATAAAAATATTATAGATAGTGTGTTGTGTGTTCCAGCTTTAGAAAACTGCAACTTCATTATTGAGCCAAATATATTTGGTTATATTTAAATACAATACTGTGTAAATGTTTAGTAAAGTAATAAAAATGCTGTAGGTTGTGTTCTTTGTGTAAAAAATATTTATTATCAAATGGTAAAGGGGATGTATTATGTAAAATTCACTTTTTGTACTTCCATTTGGGTTTCGAAGAAGCCCGAGCCGTTACCTAGCAACCCAAGCCGAGCCCCGCCCAGCCCGTCGCCTAGCAACCCAAGCTAAGCTCCAACACTGGTTGGTCAGCTGGTTTTACTGCTGTTTGCGCTGTAAAATCGCTGCCAGAAAAAAAAGCGTCTTATTGTCAACTTACTGTCCAGAGTCCACTTGCTGCGTTCTTGTTGGTTCTTCCGGACGCTCTAATTTTGCTTTTTCAAAATGTATGGTTGGTATAATTTTTTTTTATTATTATTATTATTGCAAACAAAGAGCATATGTGAACAACATAGAACAGTAATAATTACAAACAGATACAACATAAATGGGTTTTACAGAACATAGACCTGTTTGCGGCCGTTTTCGCCGAGTGTAACCGTTGAGATGGTGGGCGTGGCCAGTGGCAGCTTATTTGGATTTAAAGTGACAGAACCTCCATCACTGTCAGCTCATTCTGAAAGGAACTCAATCTCGTTGTATAGGAATGATTTTATGAAGAAAATGTAATTAATTTGGTTTGTATAGCCCATCTGCCAGGGTCATTTGCAGCGATTGTATGTGGCTTCTTTGTGTTTTTCTGTCTTCATATAATCCCACGTCGACTCTGTTTAGTTGAACTCGGGTCTGTTTGGACCAAATCGTTGCTTTTATTACTTTGTATTCTTTGTGTCAGCTTTGAAAAGGTTTTTCTTGGAACGCCGCAGACATTTCACCAACAAAATAATTTCACAAATTCGCTTTAATATGTCATAGATTTCTTTTTATTTCATCATCTGAGCAGGTAAGTCACCAAGAAAATATAAATTTAAAGGATATTTCTTGATAAATTATCAGGTTTACTGAGTTTTTAAGAGTTAACAATCATCCAAAAAAAAAAGTATTAACCTATCTTAAAAATAAACAATTCTTTTGATAAATATGGCTTCAGCAACACATTTAGACAGCTATGAATGGCTACATGTTTAGATTATTAAAGCAATCAGTTATCTTCCTAAAGTTCTTTGAGCACAAACCAGAAAAGAAAATCTGTGATGGATGCTACGTAGTGGAAAAACCATTTTTACCCCAGATAAAACTCTTTCATCCAGTCTCTACAGTAATTGGTTTCTTTACGAAGCGCCGGTTTTCCTGCAGGTCGGCCAGGAGAAGTCGCTCCGGTTGAGGCCGTCCTTTGCTGCCACTCTGACGCAGTAGCTGGTCACGGGTTTGAGGCCAGTCTCTGTGTAAAAATCCCTGCCTACGTTCCTCACTCTCGGCAGCGGAGTCGTCTGCGCCGCGTTTTGCTCCTCTTCGATGACGAGCTCGTATTCGGTCGCTCCGTCCACCATCTTCCACTTCACATACAAGGACCCGCCGCTCGCTGTCACAGCCAAAACCTCTGGGGTCTCCAGAACTGAAAGAGCGTAAAGAAGCTTCAAAATAACATCCACAACATCAAAACTAGTAACTACAGTCCACTTATAGAGATTAATCATCGATTAATGGTGTATTGACAGAGTTGGATAGTAACTAGTAACTGTACTTTTTACTTTTACTTGAGTAATTTTATCATGAAGTATTTCTACTCTTGAGTAAAATGTAAGTTTTTTCTACCCACTGAATGAAAAACAAACATGTCTGAACCAAAAATGTACCAGAAACACACTGCAGCTTTTGTTAGTTTTATAAGTTTTTTATTGATAGAAACTGATTTGGACACATTTTCTTTTGCCCGACGTTATTTTTTGTTGCTTATTTGAATTATTGTCATTTTGGTCCTTAAAATGTCAAAATTTCTACTTTATAATTTGGTTATGTTTTTAAATACTAAATGATTGATTATTTGATCAGTTATTCAGTTTTTACTTTTATTGAGTCATTTCTTGGATGGGTACTTTTTACTTTTACTTGAGTAAAAATATATTACTCTTTTACATGACTACAGTTTTTTGGAATCTCTGTTATTAAATTAAAATGAGTTCCAATCGATTAACTAATAATGTCACCTTAAACTAGGGATATTCAAAGTGCGGCCCGTGGGCCATTTGTGCCCCTTGGATTGATTTTGTAAGAAAATGGCTGCTTACTGTAATCATGAGATGATGGATAAAATCAATCAACTTTAGATTAAGTAAATAATCGATATGTCACTAACTTTCTTCATCGCTGTCGAGTTGATCGGGTTGCAGATCTCGTCTCCTGCGTGCTCTGACTGGACCTGGTGAACAGAAATGAATTATTTATTTCTTAGATTTAATTTTATATTTTTGCACAGTAAGAGGAAATCATAACAGTACGACGCCGTATTATTACAACGCTGCAGACAGAGAATATAAAAAGAGGAAAACATTTCTGCCAAAAAACTCAAATTTGAGAATAATCTCAGAAGATTTCTAGAAAAAAGCTTGGAAATTTCAGGTTTACAGGTAAAAAAAAAATTCTTGAGAAAAACCCTGAAATTTTGAGGTTAATCTCAGAAGATTTCTAAAATGGAAAAAAACATGGAAATTTCTTTTTAAAGTCAAAAGTTTTACACTTTTGAAACTATATTTTTTTATTAATATCACAACATTTTAAGAAGAAACATGAACATTTCTGAGATTTTTGTTCTAGAAAATGTTTAACTTTCAAACTTAAATGTTTTTTCAAAACATTTCTTAGTTTTTTGGTGGAAATGTACTTTATTTTAAAATTTCAATGGTCCTTGAACATTGTCTTTATACAAGGCATAAATGTTGTCTGGGACTTTAGTTCTTTTCAAACAGAGGAAACCAACTTGGAGATGTTGAGAATCTTACATCTCCAAGTAAGATTCTGCTACCGTTTCTGTCGGACCTGTTATGTTTTGGCTCGGGTTGCTTTCCCCGACAGCGTTGCTGGCTGTTACTGTGGTGGCAGCAGGGTTGAAGTTGGTCAGCTGGCAGGAGAGTCCCGTGGTGTTGCACAGCTTCACCCAGCTTCCCCCCGACACGTTGTAGACCGTGTACTTGGTGGCCAACACCGACGCGTCCCAGGACAAGATGGCTGACGTCGAGTTCCCGCTGTATTTAACCCTTTGCGGCGCACAAGGCTCTGCGAGACAAACAGACAGCGATGGTAATTGAAATTAACTGCTCTGAACTTTCCTTTAATAAAATAATAAACAAAGTTACATACTAAGAAAATAAAGTATATTTACACGTTCAAAGAAGTGGGTATAAGTATAAACTTATTTTTACATCAGCAGCATCATCCAATAAATTACTAGTCATGATATCTTGGTTATAACATTATTTATTAGTATTTTCTTTATACATATCTGTCATTCATTCATATTTGCATCAATAATTGTTAACATGATATAATTTCTATAGTACATTTCTAAATCAATAAAGCAATAATAATTGACAACTTCAATAAATGGTAACAATAAAAAGCTAACTTCTATTCTCGGAGGGAAAACAGAAATTTGAGAATAAATGGAGATTTTACTGAAGAGTAAATACTTTTATTTATGATGGGGCCATTCTTAATCTCAGAAACTTTCTAAAAAATAAACTGAGCTGCAAAAGTTGAATATTTGCAAGAAAAACATTTTAACCTCACAACATTGAAATCTCAAAACATTGTCCTGGGCCGTATGCAACGAAATTTCGTTCTGTATACACCCTGTGCATGCAAAATGACAATAAAGTCAGTCTAAGTCTAAGTCTAAAGTTTGAGATTAATCTCAGAAATGTTATAGAAAGAACAAGGACATTTCTGAGCTCCAAAAGTCCAAACAATGCAAGAAAAAACTCACATTTTTGAAAAATTGTATTTCCAATTTAGAGATTAATTTAAAAATTTGAGTATTCTAAGCAAATGTGTGACTTTTTGAACAAAGAAATTTTCTATAAAATTCTGGAGATTAATTTAAAAAAATTCAGACTTTTCTCTTGCAGATTTTTGACTTTTCAAGTTATTCTCAAAATTTGAGATTTTGACTCTTCAAGTTCAGAAATAAAATTTTTTCCCTAGCAAATTTCTCAGATTAATCTAAACATTTGAGATTTTTCTAGCTAATTTCAGAGTTTTCAAACTCATACATGTACTTTTTCTAGAAAATTCCTTGAATTAATCTCAAAATTTCTTAGTTTTGTGACAGAAATTGACTCCTTTTTTAAATTTCTGTCTACAATTGTCCTAATACGCCGTCGTATTTCTTGTTTTCACTGATTGTAGTGAATGTTCAGTATTTTCTGCCTGTTTTTTCCAGTAACGTTGTAAATCTTGACCTACCTGTGGTTCCTGTGTAGATTCTGGACGGCTTGCTGACGCCTCCAGAGTTTCTGGAGAACCCGGTCACGTTGAAAGACGAGCTGCAAGGCATCGGCAGCTCGAAGTACGGCCTGGGCTGCCAGTAGGAGGAGACTTTCATCAGGGTCAGCGGGTCGTTTCTGATCCAGCCTCTCACTTCAGCCAAATACTCGACGCCTGAACAGTTGACTTTGTCCCAGGATATCATGGCCCAGAACGTTAGTTTGATCCTCTGCATCCGGACATTCAGGCGAGACGGTGGGCATGGAGCTGATACAAAAGAGAGAGAGAGTTACACCAATAAAAATAGAAATGCTATTTTAATTTTAAATTAACTCTGTTACCTGCTCCTTCCTGCAGAGGTTTGCTTTCCGAGCTGTTGCAGGCCCCGTCGAAGGCTGTAACGGTGAAGTTGTAGTTGCCACCACACTGCAGGTTTTTCAGTGTGCAGGAAGTGTTGCTGCTGTCGCAGTGAAAGGCTTCGCCAGCCGCAGACGACACGCGGCTGAAATACTTCACAGCGCCGTCGGTGTGAGCCCAAGACAGCCGGGCGTAGTTGGTCTGACAGTCGATATCCACGGCGAGATTAGACGGAGCACAAGGCACTAAAGAAATAAAAAATAAAGGAAGTCAGAGAGTGAATCTGGTGACGTTTTCCAGCCATGATTATACACTCCAGTTAACAATTAATTAATTTCTAAATGATTTGATGATTATGTCAATAAACAATTAATCGTTTCTGCCCCAGTTGTACCTGTTCTGAAGGTATCGTTGCTGGGGTAACTGGTGCTGTTTTCTCCCACGGCGGTGATGCTCACGCCGTACGCCTGGCCACAGTGCAGGGCAGACAGGGAGCAGTTGTTGGCCGTGTTGTTGCAGGCCACAACGTGGCCATCTTGTCCTCTGGCCGTCAGCCGGTACGATGTGGCCACCAACGATTTTTCCCAGGAAACCACGGCCCCTCTGTCCTGGCACTGCGACACCACTGTCACATTGCTCGGCACGCAGGGAGCTAAAGGAGAAAAAGATTAAATATCCCAAAAGACGTGGATAGGCATAAGATCACCCACCATCTCCCTGCTACAGGGGAAAAAGCTGGTGGCTAACGATGACTACCATCAATATGACACGCTAAATCTTAAATTTACGCCCAATATATAAAATAAAAAGGGATGCAGTGCTTTGCTACACTATGACAACTTGAAAACAAGGTCAAGGAAAAAGTTTTAATTAGGAAAAAAATAGGGAGGGAGAGTTCAGTTATGCTAGCTTGACTATGACAACCTTAACATGTAGATGTGGTGTGGAATTTAGTGTGTTTTGGTTCAGTTAAAAAATAATAATAATAAAAAAAGACGACCCACACCAACTCTGACAGATCACCAGGAGAGCAGGTGTTTAAATTAGCTAATCAACCACCGCAGTGTTAGCTTAGCTAATAGCAGCGCTAGCAAATCTACCACAGCCATCACTTATTAATAATCGTAATAATCACAAAATAAAACATGAAAACATTAAACTGTAATGTTCTGAATGTTCTGTTCTTTGTGTGGGAAACGTTTGACTGTTTTTTAAAATTTTGAATCCTGAAACATAATGTGTCATTGTCAGTTGCTATGGCAACTTAGGTGACAAGAGAGCAAGAAAAAAAAGAAGTGGTTTTGAGATGTACAACAGTTTTCTGTGTTTATTTTCCCTTTGCTGTGGCACAAAGCACTGAGTTAATAATACCTACATCTCCAGGTTTCATTGTAACTGAGTCGTTCTACCGCGGCAGCGCGGTTATGAATGGCAAGTAAAAATATCGGTTTTTTGCCCTCCAGCGTTGTGCGCATGCGGAAAGTTTCCAGATGTAAACAACAACATGCAAGGGGCTCATAAAGGGGGAACTGATTCTGTTTTAAATACTTGTCTTGATCTTCGTCGGGGGACTTCTTAGGCTGCTGCACTTGTCTGAGGAAGCCGACACGATGACGCTGTAGTGTTGGCCGCACCGGGCATCCTGGAGGACACACTGGTTTGACGAGCTGTTACAGGAAATGACGGATTTATCTTCGGCTTCAGCTGTGACCAGGTAGAGCGGCGAGTTCAGCGTTTGCTTCCATTCAACCAGGATGGTGTCATTATTGAATGCAGGTGTTGCAGTGACTCTCTCTAGAGCGCAAGGACCTAAAGGAATGGAAATAAACAGAAATATACCAAATGTTGGCGTCAACTCAATCATTTCTGTGTCTGGATAGCTGTGAAACAAAATCTTCTTACTCATGTCTAGAGCTAGTAGCAGCATTTCCATTGATTATATAATTGTGCAAATTGTAATTACAAAAATAAAATTGCTTAATGGAAACGTGACAGTTTTTAAAAAAAAAATTAAGTTTTTTGTTTCCTTCGCATCACAATGTGATCAACAGCCGGATGTTACTACTGACAGAAACGGCAAAGATGAGAAGAGAAAGTGGCAGGAGGATGATGGCGCTGCATGATTTTTCATGACTTATCGCATGAATAAACTTATTCACGTGTGATTTTAATTGTGTTTCTTATTTTATGGAAACACTGCTATTACAATTGTTCATGGAAACACTGCAATTGCAGAATTGTTTTTTGTTTTTTACCATTAGTGAAATATTGACTAAATTTTGTGCATTTTAGTAATGGAAAAGCAACTAGTGGCTACATTTCTATTGACTGTATAATTGTGTCTATTGGAATTATAAAAATGTGATTAATGGATAATTTTGAGAAAAAAGGAAAAAATTCTTCTTTTCAATAAAAGTTTTAGTGATACGATGAAGTGGTTTTTAGGCAGTATCAAAATTTGTGTATTTTCTAAACTCTGATGGAAACACTTATTGTTGCATCACAAGCATCACATGATCAACAACCGGATTTTACTGCTGGCGGAAATGACAAAGAAGACAACAGGAAGTGGTTAGTGGACGATGTTTTTATAATCCCTTTTTGTGCGAACAAACTTATTCACATGTGATTTTAATTGCGTATTTTCGATTTCACAGAATAGTGACAAAGTTTTGTGTAAATTTGAAAAGGAAAGGTGTGGAAGGAACGAAGAAGCCTCAGGTTGCCGAAAACCAAAAATCAGCTAAAAAAAAAGGCCTGAGTGAAGCTGCATACCTGTCTCGATCTCAAAGGTGCTGCTGTGATTACTGCTGCACTGCTTGTTGACTGCCGTGACATGGAAGGTGTAGAGAGTCCCACATTTCAGATCTGCGACTTCGCACAGGGAGGACGAGGAGGTGCAGCTGGAGTTATGGCCGCTGGCCTCCGTGGCCAGAACGTAGTAGCTGCTGGCGCCCTGCGATTCGGTCCAGGACACCCAGGCTGAGTTTGACACGCAGTCCAGGTGGCCATTAGGCTTCGTGGGAACACATGGAGCTGTCGCACATCAAACAGGACAGGAATGTTATTTTTCATTCACTTTTTATGCAGCAAAAACTTCTTTATAATATATGAACACAGGGGTTGCATTAGCCGAATATTTTCCTTATTTTGATGGAAAAATGTGATGTCCATTACACCTGACCAGTTGGTACAGGTAAAGGTAAAGGTAATTTTAGTTATATAGCACATTTTCAGCAACAAGGCAATACAAAGTGCTTACAGATGCAAAGTTTCAACTCTAATTAAACAGAATGAAAATGAAACAATCGAATGTCATTATTAGGACTGAGACGATTAATCATGATTAATTGATTGCTGAAATAATCAACAATTAATTGTTAGCTGAAGTAAATACAAATTTTTCTGTCTTTCAAATAATGAAAAAATGGAATATTATTACAATGACTGAAACTATTGTTGAAATAATCTTCAGCTAATTTAGTAATCGATTAGTCATTAACTAACACTTGATCAGTTAATGTTAATGACACTTGGAGAAGAGACACTTTTTTGTTTAAAAAACAAAACAATTGAATGTCTTTAGGACTGAAACGATTAATTGGATTAATCATGATTAATCAATTGTTGAAATAATCTTCAACCAATTTATAAATTAATTAATTGATAACTGGAGTTTACGGACTAAAAAAATGCAATTTGCTGAAAAAACATATTCAGAGCAGCAATTAAGCCAAAAACATACGATATACTATGTGTGTGTGTGTATATATATATATACACACACACATTTTACATTTAAAATAAAAACACTTTTTTCTGTAAATATGTTTTACAAAAATCTTCTCAAGTGGCAACGCTTCAGCTTCACTTGGTTGAAATTTACTAAAGGAATGATATGTTACTGCATTTTAGGCTAAAAATATATATTTCTTCCTTATTTTAAAAAGTATTTGCATCTCTTAATGTATTTATAGGATTGTATGAAACAGGCTAATGTAGCTTAGTGAAAAATCTGTAGAATCTGCCAATTTATCCGATTTACTGTCAGAATAATCGATAGGATAATTGATTATGAAATTAATCGTTTTTTTTGCAACCCTTGTCATTGTTATCATTTTGAAAAAGTAGATTATAGCAGGATTTCTTTTACTCTGCTAGACAAAATGGCCTCAGGACGTTTCCATTCCTGACGCAACGATGAGCTGACGTTTACCTGAACAGGTCGCCACCACGGCGCTCGGTTTGCTCTCACAGGCGTCTCTAACGGAGATCACTGTGACGTTGTAGTGCTGCCCACAGGGCAGGTCGCCGATGGTGCAGGAGTTGGTGCTGGAGTTACAGTACAGCCTGGCGCCGGTGCTGCTCACTACGGCTACATGGAAGTACTGGGCGTCCGGGTTGGGGGCCCAGGAGACGACCATCGCCTTTTCAGCACATTTAGCCTCGACTGTCACGTTCTGAGGCAGACATGGAGCTGAGACACAGGCAAAGTGATTTACAGTCACCAGTTATGAAACAAACAATTAATATCACATCTGGTCAAATATCAACCAAATATATTGATCAATGTTCAAGTTACTATGAATCAAAGGGAGCTCTAACAGCAGGTCTTTAATGTATTTTGGTGCTAAGGCGTTCAGGGATTTATAAACTAAACAGTATTTTAAAGTCTATTTTCTGAGCTACAGGGAGCCAGTGGTAGGGCTGTTACAAAAAGCAATAAATTAATCACACGATAAATTAAAACAAGCTAAATAACATCCATATTTTCTCTTTTCTCTCTTTCTACCAAAAACTGGCTGATAAAAGTCTTCAGTCTGGAGTTTTGGTCTCGACTTGCCCTTTTTATGAAGGACGACTTTGTTTACAGAGACGTCATGATTTATTTTATTTGTTGTTTCTGTTTATTTTAGGGATTTAAAAAGTCTTCCAGTTCCAGTGTTAAATGTTCATTGGAATTTAAAGTTTATTGGTCTTTGAGAATATGTTCTTGCATTATTTATTATATTATTATTATATTACCTGGATGATCTTACTGGGACATGGAAATGTTCTTCACCCGATAGGAGGCTGACTTTGTTACTGTCTTTATGTGGCTCTGAAGGTTCAGGTCAGAGGTCAGTCTGATCTCTAGTTTCCAGCTGTAATAACTGAAGCTGTGCGTTGACTCTAGATCTATAACTCTAGATCATTTCTGTTCATCCACACATTTAGCCGTTATAAGCATCATGATGACATCATCGTGTAGAGCTGTGTATCACCTGCATATCGTTGGTACCAAACCTTATTTCCAGTTATAAGTTATTTTAATGGGAACAGGTCGATGTAGAGTTGATTAGCTAACAACACAGATTTATTCATAAAGTTTAGCTTCTTAGCTAGCGACCTTCAGTGCCTACCTGTCCGTACGAGAGTCTGGTTGCTCTCCACGCCGGAGCAGGACTCGTCCAGGCTGAACACGCTGACGTAGTAGGTCTGTCCACACTGCAGGTCGCTCAGGTCACAGTAGGTCATCGTGTTGTTGCACCTGGCCCTGTGTTTCCCGTCTGTAGTAACGCCGACCGCAACGTAAGAGAGCGCGCCGCTGGCCCACTCCCAGGTCACCGCGGCCGAGTTCGAGAGGCAGCGGAGGGACGCGCCGACGTTCGTGGGCTTGCAAGGAACTGGCAGAGAGAAGAAACAAAAAAACTAAAAAAGTTGAAAATCTGCTAGAAGAAACAAAAAACAACTCACAAATTATGAGATTATTTAACATATATTCTAGAAAAACCATTTCCTAATCTCATTATGCCAAAAGTTTCAAATTTTTGACTTTTTGAGGTCTGGACTTTCCAATGTTTTCTATAAAATTACTGAAATGATTCTAAAAGTTTGAGATTTTTTTCCTTACAAATTTTCAATTTTTAAACTCAGAAATTTACTTGTTGCTTTTTCCACCACAAAAGTTCTGAAATGATTTTAAAAAAATTAGATTTTTTCTCACAGACTTTACACTTTTTCTTTCCTTTTCTTTTTTTTACACTATTTCTGAAATTAATCCCCAATTTTTTTTTTCTCACGACTTTTTGACTTTTCACACTCAGAAATTCCCTTACTTTTTTCTGCCAAATGTCTTAAATTAATCTCAAATTTTGTGATTTTTTTTTCTCACAAATTTTCAAATTTGGGAGTTCAGAAATGTTCAAGTTTTTTTCTAAAATATTTCTGAGATTAATCTCAAACTTACTGATTTGGTTCTCACATATTAAACTTTTGAACTGAGAAATTTACATATTTTTTTCTAAAAAATTTCCAAGATTAATTTAAAATGTTTGAGTTTTCGAGAAAAATTGTTGGCTTTTCAAACTAAAATTTTCTTGTTTTTTCTAGATTTTTATTTTTTTAATTTTTTTTCAGAAAAGGCCCAAGTACACCATCGGCGTCAACTCCTATATCTAATTCTTCCCCGTCACCATGACAACCAATAATTTAAAGCTAAAGAGGATATGTAAAAGTATTCCTACCAGACTTTAGGTCGAGGTAGGCGTTGCTGTTGTCGCAGCGTCCATCTTGAGCCGTCACTGTCAGGTTGTAGGTCTCGCCACAATGCATGCTGGGAAGCTGACAGCTGTTTTTGACGCTGTCACAGAATATTTTGTGTCCGTCGGGCCCCAAAGCTTGAACATGGTACGAATGGACACCTTTGTCTTCTGCCCATGACACCACGCCAGTGTTGTTGCCGCACAACATCTGCGCCGTCACTTTCTGCGGCACACATGGTGCTGCAACCCGACACAAAGGGACAAAAGGGTCAACACAACATGAAGTCTTAATATTAAAGCAGTGTTTCTCAAACTGTGGTCTGCAGGTGCCCTCTAGTGGTCTGTAAGGTACTGCACGTGAACGACCGTTTATTAAGTCAACTGAAAGTGCGATGCTACAGCTAGCTTAGCAAAGGACTGGATTAAAACTAATGATGGAGAAGCTGGGTCACTCAAAAGAAAGACTGAAGATACCGGTGGAAATAAAACAACACCAGAAATACTTAAGTGATCAGAGAAAGTTAAACCTGCAGAGTGTTGATGTTCACAAATGATGTGATTCTTTTGAACGGCTCTATGCTGTGAACAAGACTCAGTTGGTGAGAACTGTTCCTTGTTTTTTAAGACTTTGCTTGCTTATAACGCTTTGCTCACACGTCAACAGCTATTGTTATTTTTAATTAATTAAAAATGATTTAATCTGCAAATAAATACAATAAAGACAACTGATGATGGACAACGGAAACAGTAATTAGGGATTTAAGAGACTAATATTTTAATTTCAGGTTGTACTTATTAAGATGTTGTGTTATTTTAGGTTAGTTGGTGTTCGGTAAATCGGTGAATTGTTCCTCAGCCTGGATAAGTTTGAGAAACGCTGTATTAAAGGCTAAATTAAACTCGAATCGTGACTGAACCTGTGTCGATCTCCACGGCTGAGCTCTTGGCGCTGCTGCACATGTCATCCGATGCGATGACGGTGATGGAGTAGTTCTGGCCACACAGGACGTCGTCCAGCAGACACGTGGTTGAGGAGCTGTTGCATTTTGAGACCAAGCCGCCGCCGCCGCGCGCCACCGTGGCGTACGACGAGGCGCCTTTGCTCTGCTCCCAGGAGACCATGATGCCGCCGGACTCGCACACGACTCGGGCCTCCACCAGCGCAGGCACACAGGGAACTACACAACACGTCAGCAAACAATTAACCGACTAACAAAAATCTATGTATGTCTCACAATTGGCATTAAATCAATTATTTTAATGATAAATTAAAACAATCTCAATAATTTTTATTTGTATTATTTATCATTTCTCTCTTTCTACCAAAATTTGGACGACAGTTGACATTTTTCAACTAATCCTTTTTTTAGGCACAGTTTTGAGTTCATAATTCATTTTATCAGTTTCTTCTTTTTTTCCGTTTATTTTGCATGTTTAAAATGTCTTCTAGTTCCAGTGTTAAATGTTAGCATTTGAGAATGCATTCTTGCCTGATTTTTGCCATTATATTACCTGAAAATGGTCTCAAAACAACAATATTATCTTTTATCGCAATAATTACTGGGACGATTTATCGTCCAGCAAATTTATTACTGTGGCAGGTCAAGGCGCTGCTGGTCATTCTGAAGCAGGAACAGTTGATACAGAAACAAAGATGGCGGCGCGATACCAGAACAGGAAAGAGAGAAAAAAACATTCTCATACTTGTTCATTCATATCCTGTTTCTTTTTCTAGTTTACAAAAACTTTAGTTTGAAATCCTTTCCTATAGATACAGTGTCTGTGACATGAAAATGATCTGAAAACAATAATATTATTATCATAATAACGTCTGGGATAATTTATCGTCCAGCATAATTTGCTACTGTGACAGGCCTATTGATAACTCGCATTCCTACTTACATCAACATTTTTGTCCCAATTTTTTATTTCAAATTTTAAACCAAAAGCATTTTCTTACTTGCTTTGAGCTGCTGCACTTCGCTCTGCGACACGTTGCACACGCCGTTAACAGCGAGGACGCTGACGTTGTAGGTGAAGCCGCACATGAGGTCGGACAGGATGCAGGACTGGGAGTCTGTGGAGCAGTTGGTCTCGTGTTCCTGCACGCCGAAAGCTTGGACGATGTAGGAGTCTGCGCCGCTGCTGGCCTGCCACTCCACCCGAGCTACGTTGCTGTCGCAGTCCAGACTGGCCACTATGTGTTCAGGAGGACAGGGCACTGGGAGAAAAGGATAAAATTAAGGATTGTCGCTGAAGAGGAGCTTAATTTCTTCCTACTCTTAAACTTGTGATTTATGAGGGACAGCAGGGAAATAAAAATGGAGGCTAGGCGGATTTAATGTGGATGAAAATAGACATGAGATCCATTTGTAGGAATTTTAGTAATTTATTTTAACTTATTGTTCATCACTTATGATAAATTTGTAATCATAATTTTGAATTAGTGTCACAATAAATTCCAGTTAATTATGTTTTGTCGGGATTGTTAGTATTACTATTTTCTCCAGTTTGTTCATTGAATAAATATCAATATATTTGAAAAGGATAATTAAATGTCGATAGAGGTGGGCAGTTTTTAATCTCGATATTTTGTGGTACTTTTATGACAGAAACTACGATTAAAAAAACACTTACTGCTTTCATCATTTTTAGCAACACAAATACGAATCTCAAAAAACATTCCCATCACTAATTTGAACACAGTAACCGCATTTAATCATACTTTTGAATTTACTGATATTGATGCCCTGGAGGAACAAACTGGAGAAAATAATAAAAATAAAGTTTCTAAGAATTTTTTCTTTATCATAAATTAAAATGTACTGAGACAACAGTAGATCAAAATTCATGACAAATGATAAATGATGCAATAAATGCAAACCCATAGTGCAGCTTTGTGATACAAATTGCACTTCTTTGTGTAACTGGTATCATTTATTATTAATCATAAGTTTATTAACAAGATAAGTCATTAAAAACACGCCGCGTCATCCTCCTCCAACTACTTCCTGTCATCGTCTTCTTTGTCATTTCTGCCAGTAGTAACATCCAGTTGATGGTCATGTGACTCTTGTCACTGCAGTTTTACAAACTAAATTAATTTTGATCGCTGAAAAATACCTACTCATCCCAGCACAAAGATTTTTATTGAGAAACGTAATTTTTTTAAATGCTCTGTTTTTATTCAGTAAATTTATTTTCAGAATTCTGATTTGTGCACAGCTGTAGTCTTAAATATTCAACTTTACTCTAGTAAAGTCAGGCTTTTTGTATGGAAAATATGGAGGAACAAATCCCTTAAATTGTCTTTGGCAGCTTTTGAGTTTAAGCAATTCAACAAAATTAAAATCTATTTGAGCAAATCAAGCTATAAAGCAACAGTTTTACTCTGAATTTAAGGTTTTTATCTTCTTTTTGAGCGGTTACCTGACTCCAGTTGCAGCGTGGCGCTGGGTGGGCTGCTGCACTGATCGTTTGACGCCACAGTTGCCACCTCATAGGTCTGGCCGCACTGCAGGTTCTCCAGCTCACAGTTGGTGAGGCTGGTGGTGCAGCTGGAAACATGGCCGCCAGAGGACCGGGCAGTGGACGTGTAGTTCAAGGCGCCCTCAGAATACATCCACTCCAGGAGCGCAGAGTTGGTGTAGCAGTCCAAAATCACAAAGCCAATGTTGGGCGTGCAGGGAACTGAGAGACGTAATTAAACATAAATACATTTCAGGCGTTATTTAGCCACAATCGGCCGCCATTTGTAAAGTCACACAGTCAAAAATTGGCAGTGATAATTTAGGTAAGCTAGCATTTGGTTTACATTTACATTTGGTTCTGAGGTTGCCAGATAAATGCTGTAAATGGTACATAGCTTAAAATTTGGTTTGGAATTAAAAGTTTAGATTGTAAATTTATTATTTAGCTTGCTAGCTAATTATTTAGCATGCTAGCTAAATATTTAGCTCCAAATTAAATTTATCTCCAAACTAAATATGTAGTTTGGAGCTATGCATTTCACTTGCTAACTAAACAGCTGGAGCTAAGTATTTAGTTGGGAGCAGACGTTTATATAGAGATTCGCAAAACCCAACTTTTATTTTGATAGCCCACATTCACTTATAGGTAGTTGAATTTGCACATTAGCTAAATATTCTACAATGAGCCAGCTAAATTTTTAATTGGTAAATTAAATTTAATATTTGTTTAGATATTTTGTAAATTAAATATTTATCTTGCTGTTGGTGAGATTGGATCTCTGTTTACCAAGTTAACTACATACTTAGTTTGGAGCCAGCTAACTAAATTGTTTGGAGCTAAATATTTAGTTTATAAACTAAATGATTAGTTAGCTCATAGCTTAATATTGGAGCTAAATATTTAGTTTATAAACTACATGCTTAGTTAGCTCATAGCTTAATATTGGAGCTAAATATTTAATTTGTAAATGAAATATTTATATTGCTAAGTAAATATTCAGCTCCAAACTAGCTATGTAGCATATTAGCTAGGTATTTTGTTTAGAGCTACATATTTAGCTTGATAACTACCGTAAATATTCTGGAGCTAAATATTTAGCTGGTAAGCCAAATATTTAGCTAGAAAATTAAATATTATGATTGAAACTTATATTTACAAATAAATGAGTGAATGAGTAAAAATATCACTTTAAAAATTAACTCCCATGTTTTTCTTTTATGACAAACTAAATTACAAAAATTATTGTCATTTAAGTTTTGACTGTGTAACTTCACAGACTTCATTCACAGCTTTGTTTTTTGAAAAGGCGATTCATATAAATCCTGAATGTAAACCTGATTCAAATGCGACAGCTGGGCTTGGTAAGCTTGAGCAGATGTTGTCCTGCGCCACCACCTGGACGTGGTACCGCTGTCCGCAGGTCAGGTTGGTCAGCGCACACTTTGTTTCTTCTGTGGCGCAGTTGGACTCGGCTCCCTGTGTGCTTACTGCGATCACTTTGTAAAACAGAGCGCCATCACTGGCACTCCAGGACACGACCGCCTCGTTTGTGGAGCAGTTCATCGTCACTCGCACGTCAGTGGGAACGCAGGGGACTGGGGGGAAAACACAGGAGACGGAGATAACCTGGTCAGCAGCAGAAACAGAAAGCATTTAACAGAAAACATCTTGTTGCACAGATTATTTATGTATTTAATTCATATTTTCTCCCTTACCAGTACTTTCTTACTAAAACAAAGGTGATTTGCTTTAAAGGGGACCTATTGTGCTAAATTAACATTTTGCCTGATTTTGTACTTCCATATCTTAAAATGTTCGGTTGGTGAATTGAACAGAGCTGATTTTTTATTACATTTACTTAAAGATTATCGGAGGATACAGTGTGGGGACATATGAGGCAAAATTCACATTTCACCTTATTTTGTACTTTCAAAACTTTTAGATTTTGAAAGTACAAAATATAGATACATTTTAGGTTGGTGAATTAAACAGGGTTAATTTTTCATTGAATTTACTTAAAGATTATCAGAGGATAAGAGTGTGGGGACGTATGAAGCAAAAGTCACGTTTTGCCTGTTTTTCTACTTCAATTTTGGTCTCCACTGCTTCTAAAAACAGCCAAACTTGTTAGTTGGTAATAAATTCATGTTTTATGGTGTCTGAAAAATTTGCTGTTTCAAAAACCTTCCAAATGCAACATTACAAGTTAGCAAGCCCAGCACCTCTCCTAGCAACCCCAGACCGTTACCTAGCAACCCCAGACCGTCACCTAGCAACCCAAGAAGAGACCAGACTCCACTCTCATTAAATAGGAATTATTTTGTGGGAAAAATGTATTGAACATGTTTTGGATAGATCATAGACATTCCTAACCTGTTTAAGGAAGCATAATATATTATGTCGCCTTTAATATTGTGTGCAAGTGAAAAAACAGGAGAGAAATAAGCTTCTTTTTAGCAATTTTTGGAAAAAGAAAAGAATCAAAGAGGCATTTAAATGTCTACCAACTCACCCGACTGCAGTATGTCAGACATGCTGTGGTCAGAATCACAGATGCCGTTGGAACCGACAACCGTCACTAGGTTGCGCTTCCCACACGGGATGTTGGGAATGGCACACTGCGCGTTTTCAGACGCACAGCTCATCGGCTGGCCGTCTTCTGGCATCACCGTGGCGGTGTAGAACTCCGCCCCCGCCGAGCCGGTCCACGACAGCAGAGCGATGTTCGACAGGCAGTTCAAGACGCTGTGCACTTCGGTGGGCGGGCAGGGCTCTGCGGCCGGGCACATAATATAAAGAATAGAGGTTTAAGATTTGTTATCAGATGAAGCAAATAAGAAGAAAAGGTCAATACAGCACATCATCACATTTGACAAAGATAAATAAAAAGCCTTAAGACTCAACTACTTTAGTATATTCTCTCACTAAAACCAAATAAAAAACAGAAAGTCCTTTTTTTTTTCTTTCTAAATCATTAAATGATAACTTTCTGGCACCCATTTGATCCCTACAGAAACAAACCAACTTTTAGTATTTTATCATTTATGGTAATACTGTTTTTTTTAAAATAACCTAAGCATCAGAAGATTAAACGATTAATCGTAATTAAGCAATTATTGAAATAATCATTGTCTAATTTAGTAATCGATTTATCATTCACTGGAGTACACTGACTCTAAAAAATGTAATTTTGATGAGAAATTGATCTATTCAGAGCAGTAATTTAAGTCAAAACTGTATGATATGTATAATAAATGCAATATGTATTTTGAATATAAGATAAAAACACCTTTACCTGTAAATATATTCTACCCAGTTTCAGCTTCACCCGGTTCAAATCTACTAAAGAAATGCCATGTTGATCCATTTTGGGCAATGAAATCTATTCTTTAAGTCTATTCCTGACTTAACAAAGGAGTTCAATTATTTATTTGAATATTTTAATGTGTTTCTGGTATTGTATAAAATAAAACTTAATTAGTTAAAAGAAATTATTTGTGTCATCAGGATAATTGATAGATTAATCTATTATTAAAATAATTGTTTGTTTTAGAGCTATAAGCAACTTTCATACTAACCCAAAGCTTCTTGTCTTCCAGGGATAGAGACAAAGTCCTGGTAGAATTGGTGAATTAACACTTTGAAATCATTTTGAAGTCTAATGGTCCGGACATGAATCTGATTATGTTTCTTTTGTTTTATGGTGGATTTTGGAATTCAGTTTCTACAAAAATAAAAGTTTTTCATAGAAATCTACCTGAAAACAGTTTTGAAGGCTGGCTGGGGTGACTGGTGCAGACCGAGTCTGCCGCCTGAACAGACAGGAAGTACTCCTGACCGCACAGGAACTCAGAAATGAACGCCCAGGTGTCGTTGGTGCTCAGCTGCACTTTGTGGTTGCTGTTGGTCTCTGCCGTCACGATGTAAAACTCAGCGGTTTTACTCGCATTCCAGGTCAGCGATCCAACCTGGGAGAAGACGAAAGTAAGTTTTAGTCAGCCTGAGACTCAGTTTCACCTGATGAGACGGAATATTAGGGCCATACTAAGAAAACATGTAAACATCATAAAAATTAAGTCATCAAATTACAAGATTAAAGTCATGTTAGGTCAGTGGTTCCCATTCGTGGTGGGCGCCCCCTAGAGGGGGCACATTGCCTTTGCAGGGGGGTTGTGGGAGGAGGTATGGATAAATGAAAGAAAACACACCAAAAAAAACAGTTACACAAAAGTGTTTCACTGTAAAGATGGTTTGTAGTTTGTTTTCTTGCAACTTGAAGTGTGAAATAAACTTCAGTGGAGTTTGAAAACAAAATATGTGTTTAGGTTTATGTCTGGTTGAACGTGTGTGTGCCCAGTTGATTTTTTTTATTTTCTTTTTGGGGGGATTTTATTGTAATCCATAGGAGGGCCCAGAAGAAAATATATGGGAACCACTGTGTTAGGTGAATAAAGTTGTAATTTTACAACTTTATTCTCCAAATACTTTGACTTTATTCTGGTAAATTTGACTTTATTCTCATACTTTTTTATTTTCTCAGGTGGCCCTAATGCCCCATTGTCTGGTTTACAGCCAATTAAACCATCAGTCACCTTTGTAGTGCAGTTAAAGGATGATTTCAAATCTCGAGGTATGCAAGGTGCTGAAAGAAGAAGGAGGAAGTTTGACATTTATAAGTGAATTGTCACAAAAAAAACAATAAATTTGACTCTATAAAAGTCCCACATTTTTAAGTTGCACAGTTTAAAATCGTATTTACCCATCCGAATAGTCGTGCTGTTGCTGTGCAGGCTGGTGCAATGGTAGTCGAGCGCGACGACGTTGATGGTGTAAATTTCGCCGCAGTGCAGGTCGTCCCATGTGCAGCTGGTGGTGTTTGAGGCACACTGGTGGGTGTGGCCGTCCTTCCCCACCGCCACAGCCAGGTACGACTCTGCGTCTGCGAACATGCTCCAGCTGACGGAGCCGAGGCTGTCCTCACAGCCCCTGTAGCTCTGCAGGGCCTCAGGAGTGCAGGGACCTGACGGAGTGATGCAAACGTTCACATCACTGCTCCATAATGAGTATAGGTCATTAGGGCGAAAGCGATTAATCAAATTAAATGTGATTAATCGATTACTGAAGTAATTTTCAACTAATTTAATAATCAATTAATCGAATGAATCATGATTAATGAATTACTGAAACAATTGTCAACTAATTTAGTATTAGTTAAATGGAGTATACAGACTGAGAAAAGGGATTTTGCTGAAAGAACTTCGTATTCAAAGCGGTAATTATGCCAAAACTGTACAGAAACTATACAAACAAAAACATCTCTGTCTATAAAACTGTTTTACCCAAAAGGAGAAATATGAGACTCTGGGTTGTTGGTAATTTCTTTGTTTTTTGATGGCCATCGACGAAAATATATTTTTATTCATTCTTGTAGACTCAAACGATTAATTGGATTAATCATGATTAATTGATTACTGAAAAAAAGTCTACTAATGTGGTAATTGATTAATCGCTAAATGGAATATGCAAACTCAGAAAACATTCAGGGCAGTAAATAAACCAAAACTGTACAAAAATGTCAACATTTTACATTTAAGACAAAAAAAAACTTTATTTTGTATGGAGGCTTGTTTAAGTCAATAATTCATTAATATTGATGAAAAAGTAGGAGTTTCACTGGCTGATTATTTTACATACAACATGAGAAAAATGTTTCAACAGAAATAATCTGTCAGTGGAACTAATATTTTTTGATGAATATTAAGAAATTATTGACTTAAAACAAGCGCCTATTTCTTGAAATTTATTTTTGTCTTACTTCACGTAAGACAAAAACGTGCACTAAGATATTTGAACTAAAAACTAGACCAAAAATATAATCTTTTGTGTTTTTGCAGTGTATTTTCAGCTCCATATATTATGAGCCTGTTATGTTACCTGTTTTGTATTTTTCAGGCTGACTCACGGCGCTCTCACAGCGATCATCTTGTGCCGTTACGGTGAAAGTGAACAGCTGTCCGCAGGGCAGATCGGTTTCTATCCACGTTTCATTGGCTTGGAAAGTGGAAACGTAGCCCAGATGTCCAGCGGCTGTGACTACGTACACCGCTGCCCCGGGAGCCTCGTCCCAGCTCACCGTAACCGTCTCATCATGGCACGATCCGATGACCGACAGGCCAGCTGGCTGGCAAGGTTCTGGAAAAGATTAGAAAAAGATAATTACAATCTCACAGCAATCTAAAAAATATAGTTTAACTTCTTTTTATGTCAAAGCTTGACCAAGATTCTGGTTTAACCTTTAGAAGAACACCTAGCTGACTTTAACAGTTATGAATAAAAACAACATATTTAAAGTTTTTTTTCTGCTTTATTGTATGACGGCATATTAGACTTATTGTAGATAGGAAAATAAAGTTAAAAAAGTAAAAAGAAAAGAATCTCAGAAATTCTGAGATTAATCTCCAGAATTTTCTAGAAAAAAGTAAAAACTGTATAAGTTTCAAAAGAAAAACAAATTTCCGTGCATTGTTTTTTTATTTTTAAAAAAGTGAGAAAAAAAATAAATCCAATACTAATACCGAATTGGTTATCAATAATATTGATATTTTGGATGACTCCGTTCACCTCTACTGTGAAACTCAAAATTGTGTTTTGCAGCAGGAGTGACTGGTGCTCTTCACAAAATGGATGCCATCACAAGGTAAGAATAGAGCTGGGTAATAAATCAATAACAGTGAATAATACATCTATTCACCGAACTCTGATCCAGAACCGCACATCATTCTGGGAGATGTAGGCAAAGGAAACGCTTCAGCTGTTCAACCTCTTACAGCTAGCCAAGCAAAGTTTGGCTAGCTGGTGGAATCAACTGACTCACTCATTCTTTGGTTACCTAGCAACTCATTCACTCGCTCTTTGGTTACCTAGCAACAACGTGTTGAGTAACTTGCACAGGAACACTTTAAGGTTTCGCCACTGCTTCCCATAACTGCTTAAAAACAACAGCATGGAGGTAAAAATGTGGATAATCTACATCCACATTTTTATTCCCGCCACCAGTTTGGGAGTATTTCAGATATTCAAAACTGAATACTAATCAATAATTAGCAATAAAGACCGATATGAAACACTTATGATAAATATTTTCAGCTATATCATCCAGCCTTAAGTAAGAACATAACAATATGTAGAAATATTAAAGCGGAAATAATTTAACAACATTTAGATGAGGGGAGCCCAAAGTGGGTCCTGGAGGGCCGGCATCCTGTTTTAGTTCTCTCCCTGGTTTAACGCACCTGGACCAAATGATGGCTCGTTAGAAGCCTAAGAAGAACATTGACATGCTGAAAAGGTTGTTGGTACCACCAGGGAGAGACCCACTTTGGGGACCCCTGATTTAGATGATTGATTAACATTAAAACAAAAACTCTCAGTCGGTTAACTCTCCTACCTGTCTGGATCTCCACAGAGTTGCCCTCTACGCTGTAGCACATGCTGCTGTACGCAGTGACAGAAAACACATATTTCTCTCCACAGTCCAGGTCCGGGAACCGGCAGGTGGAGTTGGTGGAGTTGCACTGCAGGATCATTCCCTCGCTGCTGGTGGCAGTGGCCACGAAGAGCTTCACATAGTCGTCTTCGTCCCAGAACATGTCGGCTGTACTCGTCCCACACCGGAGGTCCACTCCGACACGCAGCGGCTTACAGGGGCCTGGACGCCAAAATCAGTCGAAATGTTGACAATTTAAACAGTTTAATGACAAAATGTCAGAGCTAAAATATATTAAATGTGGAGTTCCACATGGCTCACTGTTAAGACCTATACTTTTAACTTATAACAGGATCGGTTTTAGCTTGACTTACTTGTGCTGAAGGAAACGTTGGTGTGCGTCTCAATCTGGCATTGGTCGCTGATGGTTGTGATGGTGACGCTGTACGTCTGACTGCACTCCAGCTCCAACAGTTCACACTGGAGCTCACCCGTCTCACAGGAGGTCCGGTACCCGTCTGGCGACACAGCAGTGACCCGGTAGGAGCTGGCGCCCGCGCTGTAGCTCCAGGAAACTTCTGCTGTGTTGTTGTGGCAGTTGTAGCTAGCCGCCACGTCGCCAGCTGTACAGGGAGCTGCAGACAGGAGGAGACAGAGATGCAAAAGTTCATGGGAACCAAGCAGGATTTGTGTCATTTGGTTTTGTTTAACTCTTTAATTTAAAAATGCAAATGATTTTGAATAAAAAATAATATTTTAGAAAGGTGGTGCTTTTTTGAAAACACTAAACTTTTCATATGGACTCTTTAAATTTTAAACCGTCTTTTAAAGTTTGATGATGTCAAGAATTCTTCTTCAGACCAACTAATTTGACTTTTAATCTGTTAAGACTAATTTGATTATTAGTTGGTTTATCAATATTAAAAAGGACCTATTATGCAAAATCCACTTTTTGCACATTTTATGCTCCCATTTTGGTCTCAAAAATGCAAATAAGCACTTTTAAAAATAGTTCAAGTGCTTATTCCTGCTTTTTAAAAATGTTTTTTTGGTGTTTGGATTAATCGTAAGAATAACTGATAGATTACTCGATTGCTAAAATATTCCTAAAAAAAAATGGAAGTTGTTGATCACTGATACATCGTGCCACAATAATAAAAGCAGGATTGTACTGGCTCCTGTTACACCATGCATTATGACAGCCCCATTTTATTACAGTACTGCCACAATGTAATACCTGCAGTCAGGAGCACAGTGGTGGACTTGCTGCTGTTGAGGTTCTCCCCAATGGCAATGACGCTGGTGTAGTAGACGACCCCGCAGTGCAGGTCTTTGACGTCGCAGAACGTGGTGTTTGTGTGGCGGGTCAGCGAATGGCCGTCACGCCCTGCGAGCTGAACCTTGTAGCCCACAGAGCCCCAGCTGGCCTCCCATGACACAGTCCCCAGCTCCTCCTGGCAGTTCACGTTGGTCTCCACGTTTTTAGGCGGACACGGCTCTGGAAGAGGACAGAAATGACTGAATGAAGCAGATCATGTTTATCTATCTGCACTGCAAAAAGAAAAACTAACCAAGTATTTTTGGTCTAGTTTCTAGTGAAAGTATCTTATTACACTTCAAATAAGACAAAACTGAAGTACAAGTAACTTTTAGGCAAGTTAAAAGAGTTTGTTTTACGTTAATAATTACTTAGTGATGAAAACGTTCCAGTTCCACTAGAAGATTATTTAACTTATGTTAGAATAATTATCTAAGTTCATTTACTTGTGAGTTTATTTGAAAGGTTATGTTTTCATATTATTATTTTGTGTGTAGTTTAGTTGACTTCTTTTCTTCTGTGAAATACTATTAACCATTTGTAGGATGTTTGCCTGGAGGCTAGAGACTTTGACATTCCTGTGGTATCAGCTTCCATCTGTAATTGATTAGTTGTGGTCAGTTACATGCCCTTGTAAGGGCATGTCCACAGGCGGTGCCAGAATGTAAAGACGGTTGGTCAATTCTCTGTGTGAAGAAGCCCAACCTCCTTTTTCTATACAATAAAGAGAAATGCAGAGAAAGATCTAGCAGAGTTGATCCAAGACAGTGTTTTACAGCGATTTGTCGCGTCTCGGATCTTCCCTCATTTTCTGCAGAAAAGACAATTGCCTTGGTCTGAATCTTTGCTAGATAGGAATTAAAATAAACCTATCAACTTATAACAGGGAGGAAACGTCTTCTTGTAAGTGAAATAATCAGCCGACTAGGACTTTTATCAATATTAAAGAATTATTTTATTAAAACAAGCTCCTATATTTTGCTAAAAAGTTACTTTAGTCTTATTTCAAGTGCAATAAGATTTTTTCACTAAAAACTAGACCAAAATTACTGTGGTTTTGCAGTGTAAGCATTCCAGTTGTACTCCAGAGTTGGAATATTTGGGTTTCCATTTAGGACAAAAAAACAAACAAGAAAAAACTAATTTTCTCTCTAAAATTTTAATTCTAAAATGGAACTCAGTTGGTGCTCACCTCCAAATCCAATATGGCTGCCACATGTATGAACTACATATAATACAGGTTGATTACTTTTGATTGTAGTAGTTATATTTTTGCTCATGAACCTCAACAGTTTGAAAAATTCACAGATTAAAAAGATTAAAAAAGTAGAAAGTCCACTGGCAGATTATTTCTCTTATAATATTGAAAATATTTGTTATAAGTGAATAAATCAGCCACTGGAACTTGTACCTTTTCATGAATTTTAGGGAATTATTAACTGAAAACTAGGTCCTATATATTCCTGAAAAGTTACTTGTAAATTAGTTTTGCTTCATTTTAGGTGAACTAACTAGAAACCAGATCTGGTAATTTCTTCTCTTTTTCTTGCACTGTGTGAGCTAGCACCATAGTTAAAGGAACCTAAAGTGGCTCAGCTAAACTTTACATTCCTAATCACAATCTAGCATCGCAGAAGCTCAAAAGTGCATCTTTTAAGGTGATAACAGCAAATCCTCACCTGTTACAATAGTGACGTGTTCTGTAGAGACAGACACGTCTTTGCACACGTCACTGTGCGACGTGACGGTGATGTTGTACACCTGGCCACAGTCCATGTTGTACAATGTGCAGAAGTTGTCTCTGGTGGTGCAGGTGGCTGTGAGGCCTTGGTCCGTTTCCGCGGTCACGGTGTAGTTATCGGCACCGACCGCCTTGTCCCACTCAACCTGACCGATAGCCAGGCTGTACAGACCGGTGATATGCTCAGGAATGCATGGTTCTGACAGAAAATGAAGATACCAAGTAAAAATTTACTTACAATTAAAACTTTTCTTTTATGGTGAGAAAACAAAACAAACTTTAGCCTTCTTACAAAAATGTGTTTTTTGTAAGGTAAGCTCTAAAAGAAATTGCCAGTATTTCAATATTTGTTACTTAATTTTTAAATACATGGGTTGTTTTATTAGGATTAAAGTAGAAACTAACCTGCAGAGTAAAGGAGAATGAAATACAGTTTTCTCTGTGTATTATTTTAAAGCATTAAATTTGCTGCTGTGGTATAATCTCACACTAAATAATTGAGAAAAATCTATATTTTAATTTCAGAGCATTTATTCAGGTGGGTAAAATAGTTATTCTGCACAATAAAATGTAAAACAACTGAGAGTGTGAGAAGGGAAAGTTGAATATAAATATAACAGAGTTTTATTACAGGCTTTTATTTTAAACATGCGCCTGTGTTTTAGTTTCTCACCCGTCAGCAGCTCTCCGGTCATGTTGGCGCTGCTGCTGCAGGTTTCTCCCACTGATTTCATCCACACAGAGTAGCTCTGACCACAGCGCAGCCCCTCCAGCTCACAGGAGGTGTTGGTGGTCTCGCAGGTGACGTTGTGGCCCGACGCAGTGGAAGCGACGACCAGGTAGGACAGAGCGCCGTCGCTCGGGTACCAGGACACCTGGGCTGTTTTCGTGTAGCAGTCCATCACCGCCTTGATGTTTCTGGGTTTACACGGCACTGAGAGGAACACAGGTGACAACATTTCAATCTGTGTTTTAGATTTTATTTTTACACGAGTCTTAAAAGTGAATATTGAAAAGTTTTATTGGGAATCTATCATGTAAAATTCAGTTTTCATGTTTTTGTACTTGCATTTCTAAATGCTTCTAAAAACCCACCCAGCCATTTTTTGGCAATGAATTGATGTGTTTTGGTGTCTAGAAGATGAACAGTTTCAAAAACCTCTGGAATGAAACAGCACAAATCATCAGGCGCTGCCCCGTTACCTAGCAACCCAAACTGAGCTCCAGCACATTCCAGTTCTGTACAATGGCTGCTGGAAACACTACCATCCAGAAACCACTTGCTGCAGTCTTGGTGGTTGTGCGGGAGGATCTACTTTTGTTTTCCAAAGATGTACGGTTGTATAATTGCGGTTCTGTCGGCAGCCATATTTACGTCTGAGTGCAAACATTGAGTTGGTGGGCGTGGCCTTATTTGGATTTAGGGTTTTTTCACAACTGTTAGTCCAGTAGACTAGGTTTATTGGGGACCAGAATTGAAACATTTGTTACATTTTCAGCTGCTGTGGCTCTCTTTCACACAGCATTGTGTCAAATGAACCAAACTCAATGGAAAACCCTGTTTTCCTCCTCGCCTGTGGGGGCGCTGCACCAAGAACCACTGAAGGAAACGACACAGAAACATCAGAAGAAGACACTGAATGCAACTTCCTTCTTCACAAAATGTAAATGAAATTGAGTAGCATCAGATTTTAGATGTTGTAGGATTTCTGTTTTGTCTTTGGTAAAAAAACCACAAGCCACTTCTCCTGTTAACGCTGGACGCAAGCATTTGCTTTGGTTGTATTTACCCAGAATGCCCTGCACCAAATCAGAGTTTGGTTTCGCATTCACACCTCACCAAACAAACGGGACGTTACAGGCAAATGGACTAGAGTTCAGTTAAAGTGAACTAAGCGGGGCTGGTGGGAAAGCAGCAGAGCCCTATATCAGCTCATTCTGGAAGGAGCTCTCATTATCTAAAAATTATTTAAAAAAATAATGAACATGCTTTTGTTTCGCCTATAAACCTATCCTAACCCGTTAAAGGAAGCATAATGGGTCGCCTTTAAAACATTGTAGGGGATCAGCTCTAGTATTTTGTGCTTTATGTGTAACTCCTCTCCTACCTGAGGGAGTGTCCAGCACGTCTGTGGGCGGGCTGTTGCAGTATCCGTCAGAGGAGACCACAGACACGTGGTAGATCTGGCCGCAGCCGAGTCCGCTCACGCTGCACGATCCCTTGGTTGTTCCCTGGCAGGTTGTGCTCTGGCCGTTGCTGTCCTCCAGCGTGGCGGTGTAGGAGTCGGCGCCTGCGCTCTCAGACCAGGAGACGATGAGAGAGTTGGCCTTACAGTCCATCACAGAGGACGTGTTCTCAGGAGTGCATGGTACTGTTGGAGAAGCATGACATTTTAGAGGTTAGGAAGGCTGATGACACTGAAAAAACATAAAACATTGAACTCTTATACCATAGAACCACAGTTCTACCCCAGTCCTTCTCAGACTGTTGGTCCGTGGGCGCCCCTAGTGGTCCACAAGGTACTGCACGTAAGGGACCGTTTATTTGCCATGACGTCAGATCTACATTAGCTTACCAAAGGATTGTGTTTAGAAATAATAATGGATAAGTGGCTTAAAACTGGGTCACTCAAAAGGAAAAAAGTGTCATTATTGTGTTGTATTATTGTAAACGCTAGCTAAATATTTATTTATAAAGGTTACTACAAAGCCAAAGTAATTCAGTACCTCATGTTGACATCCATATTTGAATGGACTCAGAAAGCAATCATTGAGCTCATCCTGTCGCTGATTCAATCAGTTTCAATCCCTGATAGTTTGTGTTGAATATGAATAAAATAAACAGAAAAGTGTCATACCCGGTCATGACAGAGCAGAATACTGTGAATTCCACACCATTGATCCCATTAGACGTGCACTATTCGGGATGGCGGTGCATCATAAGCGACGCACAAACTTCAAACACATCAGAAAACTTTATATCTTTCCAAACCTCCTTCATTACTTGATGTTTTAACCCACATTTGAGTGAATTCAGATTTTCTGAGGTCATACCAGTCTTGATCGTCACGCTGTCGCTGGGTTTGCTCTCGCAGTGTACGTCCTCGGCGGTCACTGTGGCGTTGTAAAGCTCTCCACACCGCAGGTCTGTCAGATCGCAATGGTTATCAGGCGACCGGCACACGGACACGTGTCCGCCGGCGCCCACCGCCATCACGGTGTAGAGCTGCCCGCCGGGGCTGTAGTCCCACGACATGAAAGCCACATTGCTGCTGCAGATCAGATTGGCTTGGAGGTTCTCTGGAACGCACGCCACTGAGAACAGGAAAATCAGAAATGAAGCTTTCCTTGCAGAACATAAAATGCTTCTGGTGCATTTCAGGACGGATACCTGTCCTTGTGATGATCCCGTCACTCTCGGAGCTGTTGCAGGTCCGACCCTCGGCTATCACATGCAGGATGTACATCTCTCCACACGGCAGTTCTTCGATGTCGCACCCGGTAGCAGACGATGTGCAGCAGCGTGGCATGCCGCCATTCAGCTCTTCAAGCGTGGCTGTGTACGTTATTGCCCCGGGAACAGCTGACCAGCTGATTGACAGGGTTCCGTCGTCACAGTTTATGGTTTCCCTTATGCCCTGAGGAGGACACGGCGCTGCAAAAGGAGAAGAAATTTCACATTTATTGTCACGTAATTAACCAAAGGTATTCACAGGGCAAATAATACAGCCACTGCATCTCTATATACTGAAAGTTTTGTCAATGTACAGCATGTAGTCAAAACCTGGTCAAGGTTTCTCACTTTTTCCTTCCCCTAAATTTTCCATTTGTATGCATTCATACAGGATTTGCTGTGCAGACAGATTCTTCGGTGTCGGTGAATATCAGCACTGTTCATCAAGATGCTATAGGCCATAACGTGGCAAATAACATTTTTAATTAAAAAAATTATTTTTTAAGAAAAAACAAGCTCTTTAGTTTTGTCTTTTTTCAAGTCGACTAACATATTTGCACTAGAAACTAGAAAAACATACTTTTATGTTTTTGCAGCGTCATTGATTAATTGCTTATTGCGACAGGTTTAGTCATCATAGTATCTACATACCGTAACTATTCAAAGTTACTTCCTGTCTGTCTCGGTTTTAATCCTGTAACATTAAGTTTCTTTGTTTTTTTCCTGTTAACCTGTTTCTGTGGTGACGTTGTTGCTGGCGGCGCTGATGCACGCTTCGTTCTGGGCCTTCATGGTAAAGGTGAGGTTCTGGCTGCAGGCTAACGTCGGCAGAGCGCACATCCCATCCGACGTGTCGTTGCACTCGAACGTCTGGATGGCGCCCTGGCTGTTTGTTGTGACGATGACGTATCCTTCAGCGCCGTCAGACTCATCGAACATCACCCAGGCTGAGTTTGTCAGGCAGTCGATCTCCACGTCCGACAACTGAGGCACACAGGGAACTGAAAGAAACGAGAAGCAGGATCAGAAAATTAGTCAAATTTATTGTACTCAACTAAGAGTAGTACTTCTTCAACATATTTTTACTCAATTAAGAGTAAAAACACTCAAGTGCTGTACTGAGTAATTAATTATCAATCATTTAATATTTAAAAATTACCCCATCAGCCGGACCAAAATAAAAAGGTAAGTGTAAATTTTGGTATTTTAAAGACCAAAAAGAACATAAATATATAATAACAAAGAAACATTTTTCCTAATCAATTTCTTTCAATATAAAACTTCTGAAACTTTATCAACAGGTGCTATACAAACATGAAAATAAAAAAAGGGAAAACATAGGAGTTACTCCTGGGCTTCCACAAGGTTCAGTGCTTGAACCAGCATCTTTTCACTCTGTATTTATTTAATTTACCATAAGAAATGTAAATGCCTTTGTCTTAAAATAAAAGAGAATAAATGAAAAATGAAGGAATTCATTTAAGTTAATCATAGCATTCCCCAAGGTTCAATACTTGGACTGGTTATTTTTCACAATTTCAGCTTTTACTAGATAATATTTTATCCCTTTGAAATGCAGGTTAAACTTAAAAGGTTTGTTTTAATAATTAAGATGATTTTAGCAACTTAAAACAGGCTTTTCCTCTGCACCTGTTGATATCAGCGTGGTGGCGCTGGCCCGGCCCACACATGCATCCCAGGACGGCGTGATGGAGACGTTGTATTCTGTCCCACACTGCAGGGTGTTAATGTTACAGCCACTGTTTGTGCCACTGCAGTTATGAGCGCGACCTTCCTCATCAACCGCAGAGACGGTGTACACAACCCCTGAGACGCTGTTGTTCCAGGTGACGGAGACAACGCCGCTGCTGCAGTCCACACGAGGATGGAAGGACGACAGTCGGCAGGGAGCTGGGTGAAGAAAGTAAAGAAAAACATGATTAACTGAAAAAATATTAAGGTGTATTAGTTATTGCAAGAAAACCTTAGGGAAAAAGTCATAAAATCCACTGAAAAAGCATAAACAGGAGAGCAAAGTCCTGAACATGGGTGTTGCTAAATGGGGGGTAAACAGGGGCCAGTGCCCCTTACCTTCACACTTTTACTTAAACTATAAATCAAAAATTAACAACAGAAATATCCTTTATTGTCCCATAATGGGGACATTTCTGTGCAAGAGCAATGGAGTGACAGGAAATAGACTCACAAACATAGAATATAAAATATAAACAGAATAAAGAATAAAAATACTGTGCAGTAAGGGCAAAATGTCAACATAGCACAATTTGGCTTACTTTTTAAAATGTAAAATATTCCTTACATTTCTTTTCAATCTATTGCTATGCAAGCTATTATTATACCATGATGCTAAAATAAACCATTGCTGTTGACTATGTGACGACCCTGTCAGATGAGCCATTGAGTGCAGCAGTTGCACTTATTAGTTAAACATTTTGTGATTAAACTGTTGGTTATACATTTTTTAAATTAAACATTTATAAACCATCTCCTTATGTCATTTTCCACTGAGAAGTGGCTCCTATAATGAGCTCAGCTCCACCAAATGTTTACTAATTGCTGCTGGCTAGTCTGAAGGAGCTGAGTGGAGGTGTTGTGAAGCTTGGAAACTGCAGCTCAGAGGCGGAGCTGTGTCTCGAAGGCGGGGCTAGGTCCACCAGGCGTTTTTCACAGCTTGAATGGTTGCCATGGCGACCGATTTCTCAAACATGCACAAAAGAATCAAGGCAACTGTCCAGGTTTGTATTTGATGAGGGAATTTTAAAAAAGTCTTTTTTTTAACTTTTTTGGCTAAAAAAGTAAATTTTGCATAACAATGCCCCTTTAATTTGGTTTGCATTAAATTTTTTTGCTGCATTGTTTGGTTTTGATTGCTATAATTAGAACTGTAGCCATTTACTAGGTGTTTTAGTTGAATCTGCCGACTTGTGTTGCGTTATATTTTGATCTGATTCTGTTCCTTTATTTAGCTGGCCCACCTGTTTTAACTTGCTTCACGGGGCTGTGGGAGCTGTTGCAGGCCTTATCCTGGGCCGTCACCGTCGCATCGTACGTCGTCCCACACTCCATATTTTGCACCACGCAGTAATTCTTTTCCGTGGTGCAGATGTTGACGTGGCCCTTGGCGCTCACTACGGAAGCCTGGAAGCGTGTGAAGTAGCCTGTGGATTCCCAGGTCACGTTGAGGACTCCAGATGGACAGTCGAGATGTATCTCAATGTTCTCTGGAACACATGGAGCTACAGAGGAAGCACAAAGAGTTATCTGAAGGCCTAATCACCCAGCAGGTTTAGCAGTTTTTTGCAGAAAACAGGATAATTATACATATTCACCAGTGTGAATCGTTTTTATTTCACTCTTGGCTCCAAAGCAGGTTGAATCGATGCCGACGACATAAACGTCGTACTTCTGTCCACACAGCAGTTTAAGTATTTGGCAGGTGGTGCTGCTTGTGTTGCACGACCACTTGCGACCATTTCTATTTTCAGCCACGGCCATGTAGGACATGGAACCCTGCGAGTCTTGCCACGACACCGAGATGTTGTTGGATGTACAGGAAGAGCTGACCGTGAGGTTGGTGGGAGGACACGGAGCTGGTGGAGGGAAAGGGATCATTTTTATACGCCGTAGCAGCAGGTACCACAGGGAAAGCATGGCTTCGTAAAATAAATTATGCTCTAAAGGAGAACATTTGTGCAAAATTCCCTTTTTGCACATTTTTGTACTTCCATTTGGGTTTCTACTGCTTCTAAAAACAGCATAAAGAAAACCACCCAACTGTTTTTTGGCAATAAGTTCATGTTTATTGGTTTCTGGAAAATTTAAAAACCTCTGAAATCAGCAAATCAGCAGGTCACCTAGCAACCCCGGCCGAGTTACACCTGTTACCTAGCAACACAGTTAGAGCTGCGTCAAGATTGGTCACCTGGTTCTACTGCTGTATGCGCTGTACAATGGCTGCTGGAAAAGACAGGCGTTTTGTTGTTGACTTAACATTCAGAAACCACTTGCTGCATTCTTGTTGGTTGTGCAGGAGGCTCTACTTCTGTTTTTCAAAGATTTACAGTTGTATAATTGTGCACCTGCTGGCAGCCATTTTCATGTGTGAGTGTAAACACTGAGTTGGGGGTGTGGCCAGCAGCAGCTTATTTGGATTTAAAGTAACAAGAGACTTTTTTCCAATACAGGGGTTGGAAAAAACCCCACTTGTATTTAGGGTTGAAAGGATTAATCAGATTAATTGCGATTATTGAAATAGTCGTCAGCTAAGTTAGTGATCGATTAATTGGTAACTGGAGTATACAGACTCAAAAAGCCATTTGCTGGAAAAACAACATATTCAGAGCAGAAATTAAGTCAAAGCTGTAAAAAATATATACAGACATTTGCATTTAAGATAAATAACCTTTGTTTGTAAATATGTTTTATCCAAAACTTGTGGTATAGTTTTAGCTTCACCTGGTTCAAATTCTTAGGCAATAAAATGTTTATTTCCTTATTTATTTGCTTGTATTGTATAAAAAAGGCTTAAGTGGTTAGAGGAAAAATCCGTAGAGTGTGGCGGCTTTTTATTTGATTAATCGTCAGAATAATCGATTGCTGAAGTTCCAGGCCTACCTGTGTTTATTGTGTTCCAGTTCTGGTTCGGACTGGGGCAGTTCTGTCCCTGCCCACTGACGCTGACTCTGTAGCTGTCGGCGCAGCTCAGAGACGTGATGTTGCAGGACGAGCCGTTGGTCGAGCAGCTTTTCTCTTCCGCCGTGTTAAAAGAATCGGCCAAGACGTTGTAATAGAGGATGCCGCTGCCAGGAGTCCAAGACACAGAGACTGCGTTGGTGTTACAGTCCAGCGACGTCCGCAAGCCGCTGTAGGGACACGGATCTAGACAAAGGAGGATGCAAAAAAAAAAACATTTTATGTTGGTTTTACCAAATGATAAATCAAAGAACATCAGTTGGTTTATATAGAGAAGGAAACATTGTTTTGCCAAAGATGAATGCATCTGTATGGTCTGCATTATAAATTAACTAAATTTTTTTAAAATTTTGAAATTGTGACATGAAGCATAAAATAAATGTGTAAATATTCATAACAGCTGATCCAGAAAGCTGCTGCTGGTGTTCTGACTAAAACCAGGAAGATAGAGCACATCACCTCAGTTCTACAGTCCTTCCACTGAGAGAATAAACTTTAAAATACTTCTGTTAGTTTACAAATCACTGATCGGCTTAGCACCATAGGAGCATTCAGCTTCTATGCATCACAAATCTGGTACAAACCTCTGGAAAACAGCTGAAACACTCAGTTCCTTTAAATTGGGGCTAAAAACCAGCCTTGATTGCCAATGATTCTATTTGCAAATAATTTCTATTTGGATGATTTCTTTCATTTTGGGAGATCAGTGACAAGGCGATTTATATGTGACACCGATCTTATTTACCTTATCTAGAAAGGTCCTCTGCTGTTAGAGAGGTTTGACTGACCGACTGGCCCACCAGGTCATGTCTGCATGTCTGTAGTTAACAAATATTGTCAACTCAGCCACTTTCTTACTACATTTATTTATAAGAAAAAAGGTATCGGCCAAAATCGGAATCGGCAGGTCTGGCTTTTTAAAGATTGGTGAGAAAACTGGGATCAGTGCATCCATTCTACAAACCCAGCTTAGAGTCGCTTTCCAATCATAATAAATGAAACAATGGCCGACATATTTGGTGTTTAACAGTGGCAATGTTTACTGGTCTTCTCAATGGTTCACTGTGTGTATTTTTATGATATAAAGCACTCTGAACTGCCTTGTTGCTGAAATGCGCTATACAAATTAACTTGATTGATTGATTGATGTATTAGGACTCTACATTCTAGACTAAAGCCCAGCTTGTATTTATAATTGTAGGCAGGACGTCATAACCATTGGATTCTTCCTACTCCTGTTTGAACTGAATATGAAATTTTTTATTTTTTATGTTTGAGGTTGATTTTGTACCTTTTTTATGAACTCTTGTCCATCTGAGTCGTCTTACCTGAGCTGATGGTGATGGCTTCACTCTGCGCACTGACGCAGGTGTCATGCTGAGCCACCACTGTGATGTTGTAGTCCTGCCCGCACTCCAGGTAGACAAAGTCGCAGTCGATGCTCGCGCTGTTGCACTGGGCTTTGTAGCCGCGGCTTCCCCGGGCGTAGACGGTGTACGAAGCGGCGCCGAGCGCGTCGTCCCACGTCACAGCCGTGATGCTGCTCTCACAGTCCACGCTCGCTTTGACGTGTGTGGGGATGCAGGGAGCTTTTAAGAGAACACAGAGATTCATTTGAAATTGTTCAAGGACAATTGTAATCTCTAAATGTAATATATTGGTTTGAAATTAAGTCAATGCACAGGCATCCTTAAAAAGTCTTGAAGTCTAAAATAAAGTCCTTTACAAATAAATAACAACAAATAAATCAATTGCATGATCATTTTAAAAGAGCTCAATAATTTCTATGTGCATGATGTACACTGCTCAAAAAAATAAAGGGAACACTTAAACAGGTGTTTAACACTTAAAGTGTTCCCTTTATTTTTTTGAGCAGTATATTTCTCTTTTTTTTGTTTCTTTTTTCCTCTTTTCTACCAAAAACTGGATGACAAACGTCTTCATCTTTGGTCTCAGCCAGACTTTTTTTGTTTTGTTTACAGAGAATTCATAATTCATTTTATTTGTTGTTTCTGTTGTTTTGTTTATTTGTCTTGAATATTTAAAATGTCTTCCAGTTCCAGTGTGAAATGTTAATAATAATTTAGAGTTTACTGATCTTTGAGAATGTGTTCTTGCTTTATTACGTCCTTATCGTTGTATGACTTGAAAATGGTCTCAAAACAACAACATTATCAATTATCTCAATAACTTCTGGGACAATTTATCGTTCAGCAAAATTTGTTACCGTGGTAATCTCGTTTGAGTCTAGTTAGCATTAGCAGCTAGTTAGCATTAGCTGCTGGAATAATGTGAAATGTACTGAAGTAGATAGAAACAAATAAAGATATTTAAGAAATACATCATTGGAACTAGCCAATCAGTGTTTGCTCTTTAGAAATGTCTGTTTTACAAAACTCTTCTCAATATATAATTCTTTTTCTATGTTTTGTTGTGATATAGGTCTTAAATTTTAATCATAATGATCTTAAAAGTCTTAAATTTGAGTTAGTGAAACCAGTAGAAACTCTGTTATTGCACATTTGTCGTAGCTAACATCAATTTTGACCAACTGTTTCTCAGTTTGTCGAGCTGCTTTTCTCTTACCGGTGCTGAGCTCCTTAGCAGCAGCGGGTTCGCTGCTGCAGGAGTTGGTGTAGCCGACGACATTGATGGCGTATTTTTTCCCACACTGCAGCTGGTGGAAGGTGCAGTTGGAGCTGCTGGAGTTGCAGACGCTGGTCTGTCCTCTGCTGTCCACGGCGGTCACCACCTGACGCTGATCCGGACCCGAGTTCTCCCAGGTGACCATCGCCACGTCGGTGCTGCACTCCAGATTCACTGAGACGTTGGCTGGTTTGCAGGGAGCTGGAGCCAAAAGAGGAAGAAAACATTAATAAAATGGACAAGAGTTGTTAGACAGATATCTGCCAGGTTCCACAGGAAAATTATTTCACTTATAAAGGCCCCAACAAACTCAGCTGCTCTTCAGTCCGCGGAGGTCCAACAGGACTCAAAGCTGATGTCCACAAAGATAATTTTTTATGACCGTGTACGCGTACTCTGTGTCGCACATTAAACTACCCAGTGGAAACAGTGTTCACATCGAACTGGTTTTCATGTGACGCCAGGCTGATAGGGTTGAGAATAAGGGTTTTATGAGTTCATGCTGTTTCAAAGTTGACATCAACATGATAACAGTCAACATAAAGTTGTCACGGGGACGTGACAGACATGTAACAGCAACAGGCTTTATATATTCAAGCAAATATTGACATGGTGAATTATGCAAAAAACAAGACATCATCCCAGACTTCTTTATCAGCAGCGGAGCAGAGAGGTGGTCCGTTAAGTTGAGTCTGACTTTTTATTTTTTTTCCTCAAACAGCAAGGAAAGGATGATCGGGTATGTGCTCATTTTCAATTGCTGCACAAATTATTACACCGATCACAATTGTGCTTTTGTGCTTTTTGTGTCAGACTTTATCGCCTTCGAACATTAGTTATTTTTGGTTGAGAAATGAGAACTATTAAGAAATGAGAGCTATTAAAATCAGAGTCGCCTAAATTTGTGCTTTAATTAACAAAGCTTATTGAATGGATCCTGATTACAGCTAAAGCCAGCGCAGCCTCCTGCTGCTCCTCTGCCCGCAGTAGGAGGCTGCGCTGGCTCCGGGCAGCGGCTCACTGTCTTTGTTGGATGAACCGACATGTGACTGCCATTCTCTGTCCTGCACTGAGAGGTGAGTTAAGGTGGAGGAGAAACAGAGCTAGGCGCCCAGATAGTTCATCTAACTTGCTGGTTCTCATTAAGATTGTGTGAAATAAAGGAATTTGTCACGAGAAAATTTTAGGTAATCAGTACGCCCGAGTATGTTGGGGCCTTAACACAGGAAAAACGCCAGAAGTGAAATAATCTGCTGAGGAACTAGTGCTATTTTTAAAATCCAAATTAAGAAATTATTGACTTAAAATAAGCTCCTGTGGCTTTCTGAAAAGTTACTTGTAAGTTAGTTTTGTCTTATTTCATTTGTACTAAAATATTTGCTCTAGAAATTAGACCAAAAACACTTGGTAATATTTTGTGTTTTGCAGTGTAATTGATTGTATAAATGTATTACTTCAATTCAGGACCACTCACATCTGCAGATATATTTAAAAATTCCTAAACTTCAGCCATGGCCAATAGCTCTGGTGTAGATTAGTAATCCATTAATCATTAATTGGAATATATGGACCCAAAACAAAGCTATTTTCTGAAAAAACAGCATATTCAGAGCAGTGATTAAGCCAAACTTGTACAAAAAATAACATTTTGCAATTAAGATAATAATACAAAACCCATGTCTGTAAATATTTTCTACTAAAGACACCTCAAGTGGCAAAGTTTTAGCTTCATCTGGTTCCAATTCTGTGAAAACAACAAAATCTTCTTCTATGCACTTTTTGATATCCAATTACAAATTAATCTGCAAATGATCAAGCTTATACTTAAGGAATGCTATTATTGCATTTTTGGAAATAAAATGTTTACATATTTATTTTAAAAAGGATTAACAAATTAAATGAAAATTTGCAGAATGTGCCTTTTGTCTACCCAATTAATAAATTAATCATCTAAATAATCAATTACTAAAATAATCAGTAATTGCAGCCCAGCTCTAATTTACCCATCTGATTGGATAAATCCCTTATGTTTTAGCAAAAGGTTGAGCTGAATCTGTTTGGTTTTCCTTACCTGAGTAAATCTGGTAGTCTGAGCCATCTATGGTCCTGCAGTCGATGGAGGCCGTGGTGACGACGATGCTGTACAGGACGCCGCATTTCAACCTCTGGATGGTGCACTGAGTGCCGGCCGAGTTGCAACTCGCACGCGTGTTGTCGCTGCCGATGGCGAATGCCGTGTACATGCCAATGTCACCGATTGTTCCTCTCCACTGCACCAAGAAGGAGTTGGCTGTGCAGTTGAGCTCTGCTTCCACCTGGTCAGGCAGACATGGAGCTGATGGAGGAAGAGGTTGATTATCAGTCAATCAATCAATCAATCAATGAGCAGAGGAGGGCAGAGTTCCCAAAAACTATAGTCAATTTTTTAGAATAAGCTGAATTTAAAACAAAACACATTATATTTTAACACTTTTTGCATCAGCTGTGTACAACAATAATTATATAAACATAATTGTTTCTCACAATATTACACTTACATATTTATAAAATATAACAAAACAGGAACATATTAGGTTGTTGAATACAAAATTAAAACATGAAAAGATTAATTTATGTGAATCCCTCTTGAACAGAGATGCTCATAAAAATTACTGTCAGGTCGGAGGAGTGCAGACTTTATCACCTTCACAGCACATCAGCCATTTTTAGAGAAGTTAACGCTGCTAAACTGAATTAAGGTAAAACTTCAGCAGTTTCACAAGCGTTTATATTTTAAGGCCGAACCGAATAAAGTTTCTCCTTAAGTCCTTATATCTCGCCGCCATCTTTAATTCCTGTATCAACGGATCCGCTTAAGGGTGAGCAATGGCGCCCTCTGCTGGGCGACCGCCAAACTACCACACTGAAAGGGCTCAATAAATTCGCATTATTAAACTTAGACATATTTGTAAAATACAACAAAACATGAATATATTAGGCTGCTGAATCAAGACATAAAAGATGAAATAATTAAAATATGTGAAACAATAAATCCCCAATGAACAGAGATGTTCATTCAAATTACTGTCAGACTTTATCGCCTTCGAACATTAGTTATTTTTGGTTGAGAAATGAGAACTATTAAGAAATGAGAGCTATTAAAATCAGAGTCGCCTAATTTTGTTCAACAGTTTGTCGATTGTTTATATTTCCAAACAGAACCGGATAAAGTGCATTTTCATGTTAAACCGGGCTCTCTTTCGTGCCGTTCTTAAATAGCGCCGCCATCTTGTATGTCTGTATAAACGGACCAGCCGGGCGGACCAGCGGCGCCCTCTACTGGACGGAGGCCAAACTACAACACTAAAAGACTAATCGGATGTTGTTAGATAATCGATAATAACTAATCCTAATCTAATAAACCATTAATCTGCAATTAATCGTAAATCTGTCAGAGTAGATTAAAAAACACAAACAAACACAGGTTTTCATTTACCTGAGACAAAGGTCAAAGCGGTTGATCGGCTGCTGTTGCAGGTTACAGTGGAGGCGACCACGACGGCGGAGTACTGGCGTCCACAGTCCACCTTTACGGAGCAGCTGGTTGTGTTGGTAGAGCAGGAATCCACGTGACCGTGCGTACCGGTGAAGGTGGCGGTGTAGGAAACGGCGTATCTGCTGGGAGCCCAGCTCAAAGTCGCCAGATTGGTGCCGCATTCAGTTTTTACAGTCAGGTTGCTGGGAGGGCAAGGAGCTGAAAACAAGAAGAATTTTTAAAAAACTGCACTGAAAAAACTTTTATTTGACAACTATAGATCATGAAATTTGATTGGAAATCCAGCACAAGAAGAATATATACTCAACCTTAAATAAAAATAGAAAAGAATAAAAAATTCCAGTTATATTTAAATATTATTTCCAATTACATTGCAAAGAAAACACAGTCTCACACCAAGTATTTCTGGTCTAGTTTCTATTCAAGTGCACTAAATATCTTAGTGCACTTGAAATAAAACTAAACTAACTTATAAGTAACTTTTTAGCAAGATATACAAGCTTGTTTTAAGTCAACAAGTGCTTAATATTGATGGAAACTTTCTGGTTACAGTGGCAGGTATTATTTACTTAAAATAAGCTCCTATATCTTGAAGAAAAGTTCCTTTTACGTCTTATTTCAAGTGTACTTAAGACATTCCAACTAGAAACTAGATAAAAAATACTTGGAAGAATTTTCTAATTTTGCAGCGCTAAGACCCGCCTCCTGGCTCAGACTGGTTGAGAAAAGAGATCAATTTTTTAAGAAATATTTTTTCATAAAAGTTACACACTGCAGCTTTAAGAAAGTTTTCAGTGTCTGGAGTGTCTATTCCATCATAAAAATATTTTATTTAATCAAAAAGTATTTGACTGCAGCTGCTAAGCGTCCAGATATGTACCCGTTTCAGCTTCGATTTGCTTGCTGAAGACGCTGCTGCACTCAGAGTTCACTGCGGCGACCTTGAACGTGTACATCTCGCCGCAGCGCAGCCCGCTGATCACGCGGAACGGCTGAGACGATGAGTAGTTGGCGACCGACCCGCCGTCCTTCTGGGAGAGAATGAAGTACTGAGCTCCGGTTTCCGGACTCAGGTCCCAGCTAACGGTGATGTTGTTGTTGCTGCAAGTTGTCACAGCAGCCACAGCGGTGGGCGGGCAGATCACTGTAAACAAGACGAAAAATATATATTTTATTCTATTTGTTTGTGTAGTAAAAACTCACATAAAGTAATAGTTAATTTTGACTTCATTGAACCACAGAATTCATAAAAAAATGCAGAACATAATCTAATTTCTATTTAGAAAGAAAATAATCAATTATTTCTATTGCTATTTACAAATACATAAATAATTTGCACTTATAAACATGTAATTTAAAGCATTTATTTATTGTTATGGGCAAAAAGTATATGGAGGACAGAGTATGCCAAAATTGGCATTAATATTATAATAAATATTTCATAAAGTAATTAATGTGTCAAATATTGCATCCAAAAAATTAAAAATAAAAACAATTAGAACTTTCCCAACTTAAGTGATAATGCAGTGTAATATAAATTAATATTATAATTTTCTACAGTATAAGTTTAATATTATTACTATTACTTAATTTTCCAGTTTATTTACAATCTTACCATTTCAGTAGTTTCCTTTTCTTCTTTCATTACGTAAATTTTGCACTTATTTGATACAATTTTATTCACAATTATTTTTTCAAATTTGTTGCACATTTTGTATTCATTTGTTTTTTAGCATAATATTTTTTTGTTTATTATTCATTAATTATATTCTCCTGCTGCAACATTGTGTTTCTCTATGACTATTTTCAAATGTCCTTTATTTTTATAAATAAACATATTTTCCTCACCCTTTTCCTTGTTTAACTAGTCACTATAATTCTGCACTATTTTTATTTTTTGCATTTTTCCTTCTAACAGGTTTGAGTATTTTTCGAGATAAATATTTTTTCTGAAATCATTTATTTAAAAAACCCAAAAAAAACTATGCTGTGCTGTTTAATTCTGTGAACAGAGATTGTCCAATGTGAAATGTGTTTTTTATTTTATGTGAAAGGAACCAAAAAGGTTGACTTATTGCTAAACAATGACCACAGTTTGTGTGTCTGACCTGTTTTGAACATGAGCGGATCACTGGGTTCGCTCCGGCAGCCTCTCTCTATGGTTGCCACGGTGATGGCGACCGTCTCACCGCAGTTCAGGTCCGTGAGCGAACAGTTGGTTCCGTCGGTGGAGCAGCTGTGGACGCGTTTGTCCAGGACGGAGGGCACGGTCGTAACGTCATACGTCTCGGCTCGCAGCGCAGCGTCCCAGGTCACACGACCCACGTTACCAGCGCACTGCAAAGACGCTTGGATGTTTGTAGGAGGACAGGAGCCTGAGGGAGAGTTTTTATGAAATATTACTTCACTACGCCGCAAAAACACAAAATCTGACGACGTAGTTTGTCTATTTTCTACTGCAAATATCTTATTACACTTCAAATAAGACTAAACTAACTTACAAGTAACTTTTGAGAAAGTTACAGGAGCTCGTTTAGAGAACAAATCTGGAACAAACTTCCAGAAAACTGCAAAACAGCTGAAAGTTGTTTAAATCCTTTAAATCCTTTAAATCAAGGCTAAAAACCCACCTGTTTAGGGTTGCTTTTGAGCCATAAAAAATTAAACATTTATCAACATATTTCATGTGTGTTGATTTTGATGATGGAACTCGACAAAATGTGATTTCTAAATTTCTGTTTTTATGACGTGAAGCACTTTGAACCGCCTTGTTAAACAAATAAAATTTATTCATTCATTAATAGAAAAACTACTAGTTCCACTGGCAGATTATTTCACTTACAACTAGTAATTTTTCATCAATATTAATAAATTATTTACTTAAAACATGCTTCCATTTCTTCCTGAAAAGCTTGTAAGTTAGTTTTGGCTTACATTGAGTGTAATAAGATATTTACACTAGGACTGAAACAAAATTACTTTGTAAGACTTGGTGTTTTTGTAGTGTATTTTTATTTTATTTTTTTACCCCTCCAGGGGGTCTTTTTGTGGGCTCTAGTGTCCCTTATATGACAGTAGACTGACAGGAAACAGGAAAGGAGAGGGGGGAAGACATGTGGCAAATGTCGTCGGGTCCGGGAGTCGAACCCGCGACGGCCATGTCGAGGACTTAAGGCCTCCAAATATGGGTCGCGCTAACCGCTACGCCACCACGGCACGCCCCGTGTATTTTTATTTTAAAGAATGTGTTTCACATGTTACTACACTGCAAAAACACAAACTCTTACCAAGTATTTTGATCTATTCTCTAGTGCAAATATCTTAGTACACTTGAAATAAGACAAAACTAAGTTAGGAGTAACTTTTTTAGCAAGATACAGAAACCGGTTTCAGATCAATAATTCCTTAATGTTGATAAAATACTAGTTCCACTAGCAGATTATTTTACTTATAACAAGACATTTTTCCAATGCTATAAGTGATAAATATTCACTTATAACAAAACTGCCAGTGGAGCTATTAGTTTTTTTAATCAATATTCAATAATTATTTACTTTAAAATTGTTTTTATTTCTTGCTGAAAGTTACTTGCAAGTTAGTTTTGTCTCGTTGCAAAGTGAAAAAAATATTTGGACTAGAATGTTGTCAAAAATACAAAATACTTGGTAAGATTTTGTGTTTTTCCAGAAGAAAACTAAATTCCCCCACCTCCTCTAGAGGGCGCTGTGAAGTTACATTTTGACATTTATCATTTATGTCTCACCTGCTTGATAGGTGTATGGCTGCGTGTCTTGGCCTTTGCACTGGTTAGAGGAGGGGCTGACGACGATCATGTAGGTTTGAGAGCAATGCATGTTGGGTAATAAGCAAGTGGAGGTGTTTGTGGTGCAGAGCTTCAGGTCGCCGTCTCGTCCAGTCGCCGTCACGCTGTACAGCACCGCTCCGTCGCTGGGCTGCCATCTCACCTCCGCCGTGTTGTTCTTACACAACAGGGACGCGTTGAGGTTGGTGGGAGCGCAAGGAGCTGACACGAAGTGACACAAAACGGGGTTTTATTTTAAAAAATATTGATTTTGAAAAACCTTAATTACTAAGTTGCAGCACTACAGTAATCGCTAGCTACAGTCCTACGTGTCTTACCAGTCTGTATGTGAGTGACTCCAGGAATGCTGCTGTTGCAGTTGCTAGCCATTGCGATGACGTCTACTTGGTAGTTGCGGCTGCATCGCAGCGGCGGCAGAGAGCAGTCGGTGTTCTGGCTGGCGCTGCAGGAGACGGAATGGCCGCCTGTGTGGGCGCGAACGTAGTAGCTGTCCTGGCCCAGAACCTCGTCCCAGCTCACCAGAGCAATCCCAGATCCGCAGTAGTACTGGTACTCCACATTGGCCGGGGTACAGGGCGCTGATGGAGAGAAAACAGCTCCAACTTAATGGAAACTATGGCGACAACTTAGTCTCAAAAAGATTCAAAAAGCAGACAACAACATTTGTAAGAAATGTGAATGTGTACCTCGACACTGACATAAGAGTAAAGTTTCTCATATTGACACATTTCAAACTGTTTGTGTAGTAGTACTCTACAAATACAAATCTGCAAAAGCGCATTTATGAATCACCAGCTGCAGACGGACCAGTTAACACGGTCAGCTGGCCTGTGCTTCCAGCTTTAGAGACTTTCTTAGATGATGCTTGAGTTTCTGAGCCTTAACCTACGGAGGACGATTAGGAAAAAGTGAAGAATTCTGACTTTTATCAGAATTCACACCTTTTTCCTCTTAATTCTTACTTCTGATCTCAAATATTAAAGTCAGAATTTCATGAAAAATGTCAAATTTTTGAGATAAAAATGTCAAATTCTGAGAATATTCAAAATGCTGATAAAAAGTCAAAATTCTGGGGAAAAAATTTTAATTTTGAGAAAAAAGTCAAAAATCTGTGAAAATTATCAGAATTCTGATAGAAAGTTTAATTTCTCAGAGACCTGTCATAATTATGTGATGTAAAAGTCAATTTTGAGAAAAAAAATGACATAAATCCCATTTTATCTGCCTTGTTGCAGAAGTGTGCTACACAAATAAACTGGATTGATAGATACAAATCTTGTGCACATTGTGACTCATTTGAGCTTAATTTAGCTCCGTATAAGTCAATGTATTATTTATGTTGCTCAAACCTGTGATAATCTGGAAAGCAGAGCTGGGTTTGCTGGTGCACTGGACTCCGGTAGCGACAACCTGGACCGTGTAGGTGTGTCCACACAGCAGGTTACCCAGAATGCAGCTGGTGTTGGTGGAAGAGCTGCAGGACAGCGAGTGACCCCGGTCGGACGTAGCATTGACCGCTACGCTGACGGCGTCCTTATCCTCAACCCACGAAACCAAAGTGTTGTTAGTGACGCAGTAAGAAGAGTAATTCTTGATCACTGGAGTGCAGGGAGCTACATGGAAAAAGAAAAAAAAAACACAGAATATGAGTCGTGTTATTTAGAGCGACGTCTTAACGACGTAAATGTTTAAATTAAATGCTAGAAAGGTCATAAATGTGTGTTTTAGTTGGTTAGTCTGAGTCGGAGACACTTTCTCTCCCTTTGACATTCAATTTTACCCTTTTTCTTTAACTTTCTTAAATTTACAAAAAAAAATTTAAGACAATTTATGTATAACTTGATGTATATGAAATTTCATGTTTGAAATCTAAGCTAGGTGCTAAAACTGATCGAGTCAAAGTGATTCAATCAAATGTTTGGGTGAAACTGATGAGTTTTTGCCTCATTTTAAATTATTTTTAATGCACTGGAGCACAGCCACTGCGAATTAGGTAGTTAAATAAATTTATAAATAAATATTGAAATTTTAATCAATTATTTCTACATTTAATCATTTTTTTCTGTCCCTTATTTAGATTCCAATAATATTGATGGCTTTATTTATTTGGTAAATAAATAATATATATATTTTAATAAACAAATTTATTGTAACAACAACATATAGTATATAACCATGCACATTATGTACATTTTTGGAAGAGTGAGTCATTTAATTTACATTACAATACAATAAACATATATAATTAATGTGAAATATATTTCACATTAATTAATTTAAAGTTTGGGTAAAATTGTTTGGGAAAATTCCAAGAACTTAAATTTACAATATTCAGTGAAAAAAGAAAACTTTAAATATTATTAAATAATTTTGGTCTAGTTTCTAGTGTAAATATCTTAGTAGACTTGAAATAAGACAAAACTGATTTATAAGTAACTTTTCAGTAAGATTAAGAGCTTATTTTAAACAACTAATTCTTTAACATTGTTGAAAAAGTTCTAGTTTCACTGGCAGATTATTTCACTTATAACACGGCAAAAATGTATTTTTATAATGGAGCAAGAACTTTTTCATGAACATTAAGGATATATATTTGAAACAAGCTAAAGTAGCTCGCTGAAAAGCTACTTGTAAGTTAGTTTTGTCTTATTTTAGGTGTGCTAAGATATTTATACTAGAAACTGGACAAAATGACTTGGTAAGACTTTGTGTTTTTACAGTGTTCTCACCCGTTACTATGTTGGTTTTGGCCAGAATGGAGCTGTTGCACTTGGCGTCCCCGGCCAGCACGGTGACGGTGTAATTCTCTCCACACTGCAGCTTGCTCAGCTCACACGAGGTTCCGGTCGAGTTGCAGGAGTCCACAAGTCCGCCGGCCTGAGCGACGGCCGTGTAAAAGTTCGCTCCGGCGCTGGCGCTCCACGTCACCGTCGCCACTTCAGAGAGGCAGTTCAGAGACGCGGTGACGTTTGCAGGGTCACATGGAGCTGGAGATGCATGCAAGTTCACAAAGATATGGTGAATAAAATTAAAACCATGTTTCCACCTGAATAATCACCTTTTTTTCAATTCAAGTGGCATGAATTGTTCTCCAAGTCAACTGCATTGCATTAAAACCATTAAAAAAAGGAAAAGAGGTTAACAAAGTAACTATGTTGTCTTTTAAAAAAAAAAAACATTTTAAAGCCTGACACTAAAATAAATCAGCGTAATCACCATTTTGTAAAGTTTATAAATTCATAAGTTATTTCTGTTATATATGGGTTTGTCAGTTAAAATTAAATATACTTCCTTTGTATGGATGGAAGCCCACGTCTGCCACTATGATGATGGAAAAAATAAAATAAACATGGAAATAAGTCTCTTATAATTATGACTAAGCTATATGATAAGTATGAAATAATAACAATCTCATTATGAGAGAAGTCTATTTTTTGTCATTGGAATGGCAGAAATTGGCTTCCATACATAATATAATAGTAATATTGTGGATTTAAAAACATTTGGGAAGAAAATAAAACTGTATGCAATTGAGCTACAGTTCTTGTAGTTGGTGTGGAAAAAAATAAATGATGACTGATGGAGCAGGGGGAAATTATCATAAATAATCATGGAAAATATTATAAAGCACAGTAAAATGTTACATATAATAGGAACTGCCCGGTACTAAATGTAATCTTTTACCAGTTTTTGCGGAGACAGTGCTGCTCTTTGTGCTGTTGCACCTGTCGTTGATGGCCACCACGCTGAAATTATAAGTCTGAGCGCATCGCAGACTGGGGAAAGAGCAGATCTGGTTGGTGGTCAGACAGGAAGTGGAGACATCTCCCGGTCCGGTCAGGGTGGAGACGTAGTTTGTAGCTCCAGCAGCTGCAGCCCAGGACACCTGCAGGGTGTTGGTGGAGCACTCCACGTTGCCTTGGACGTTCACTGGGACACACGGGACTAAAAAGAAGAAGACATCAACCAGAAACGTGAGTGAGATTATACATGTTCCTACAAGTCTGAACCGGAAGAGATTCAAGCCATCTTGGTAGGCAAGTGGAGCACAACGCATTGCAGACCCATGGCTTCGAGACCAACATTTGAACTATGGGAGACTAGGTATACATAGTTCTTGTGATGTCACACTTCTGCAAACTTTGTAACTGACAGCCATCTTGGGTGCCAGTTGCTATGGAGTTCCTATGACAACAATAAACGATCCACAAGTTCAGATGTGGCTCTTGCCTCATTCCTATCTAACTTCCTATAAACAAAATAAGTACATTACAACTACTAGAGTACTCTACCCACCTCTGTGTAATACTAAGATAAACATCAGTGATATTTACTGTAGTACTTACTGCTGAGCTAGCAAAGTTAGCTTAACTAATGTAGCTTTTATCTGCTGGCTAAGGTGGACATGTAGCCTACATGTTTGTTACTAGATGTATTTACTTTGCCAGTCACCAGAACCTTGTTTTTCACACAAAGAGTTTGCTTCCACATTGATTTTATGAGTCCATGGACTTCAGGCCGTGAAGCTCCTCCATGTTGTCCTCACTCTTCCTCTTCACTAGCTAGTTAACTGTTTCGCAGTATGAGATCGGAGGCGGTTTGTCCACATCGTCTGACATATTTTCCTTCTCCGTCTCATACGGGTCGATCCTGACAGCAGCCATTTTGTTCATGTATCTTTTTTTAATATTTTGCCAAGAGTGTCCACATATTTTCTTTTTGTTGGTCTCATTAGCCAAGGGTCTGCTATGCTTTGCCCTTGCCTACCAAGATGGCGTGGATCACTTCGAGTTCAGAGTTGAAGTAACTTTGTATTATGTGAGAATAGTTCTGATTGGTGAACGTACCTGCATTCACAATCTGCTGGACGCTGCTCAGGCCTTCACATGTGCTGCTGATGGGCTTCACGCTCACGGTGTAGCGGTGACCGCACTGCAAGCCGGCTAAAGTGCATCTGTAGTCGGCAGTGAAGCAGCGGAGCACGGAGCCGCTAGCAGACACGGCGCTGGTGCTGTAGTTGACCGGGAGGGATCCAGGCGTCCAGCTGATGCTCAGATCGTTGGTGCTGCAGTTCAGCTGGGTGATTACGCCCTGAACAGCACATGGGGCTGAAGAAGACGTAGGAATAATAGTTTTACTTTGTGTAGTTAGTGGTAACCTCTACTCATCAATCAGTATACTGTTCAATATTATGAATTGGCCTGTCACAATAACAAATGTTGGTGGACGATAAATTGTGCCAGAAGTTATTATGATAAATGATAATATTGTTTTTCTGAGACCATTTTAAAGTAAATTAGTCGTAATAATGCAAGAACACATGACCAAAGATTAATAAACTTTAAATTCTAATGAACATTTAACACTGGAACTGGAAGAGATATTAAATATCCAAAAATAAATAAACAAAACAACAAAAAAATTAATTATTACGTTTCTGTAAACATAATTACCCTTCAAAAAAATGTTATCGGAATAGAAATTATCCTGCTAATTTTAATTTATACTGCAATTAATTAATTAATTAATTAATTGCTTTTTTCAACAGGTTAACTTCTAGGTAAAGTAAATAGGAGACACCAAGAAAAATTCATTAGAAAATTAAAAAGTTAAAACTAATAAGTGGAAATGAAAAAATTGTGTTTCTCACCAGTTGTGAGATTGACTGGTTGGCTGTCTGCAGTTCGACAGTCACCGTCTGACGCCGACACGGTGAAGCTGTACTGTTTGCCACATTGCAGGCCCGTCAGCTGGCATCCTAGTGTCAGGCCAGGGTCACAGGTCACCGTGTGTCCGTCCAAGCTGCTCGCCTTTCCAGTGTAGGACGCAGCGTTGGGGCTGCTGCCCCAGCTTAACTTGGCAGAGTTATCAGAGCAGTTAATGGAGGCAGTGAGCTGAGAAGGAGGGCAAGGCTCTGCAGGGGAAAAAGTTACAGCAATTAATGTTAATTAGTTTGCAGCAAATATAAATCTGAAAAGTGTGGTGTGCATTTTATTCAGTCATTAAGTTGATGCTTGTAGAAGCTTTGCCACAGTTGCAGCTATACACTGAAATATTTGCACAATCTTCACTGAATTATTATTCTAATTGTTTGGGAATATTCTAAGGATATTTAAAATCACCAGTTATTATGCTGGTTTTAGGAACCAATGGAGCTGCTGTACTCTGTGTCCGCTGCCAGACTTTTAACAGATAAAAAATGTAGCCACATTTTTCTCAATCTTCACCAACTTGTACAGAAAGCACCAGTGAATGGAGTTTCTCAAGTCTTACCACGTTCTGATATGGCTGAAAAACTTTATTACTGTTTCATATCAGTTGATATTGAGAATTATTGATTTGTTTTTTGTTTGTTTTAAATATCTGAAATACAGCCAAACTGGTAGCATGACCTTTCCTATTTTATCCACAGTTTTCTCTCCAGGCCGCTGTTTATTTTTAAGCAGTTATGAGGCACACTGGCAAAACTTGAATCTGCTGCTGCACAAGTTACTCAGGAGGTTGTTGCTAGGCAACCAAAGAATTTGTGTGTTAGTCTATGCCACCAACTTTCTTAATCTCACAGTGAGAGATTATGTCCAAACTTTTTGTCAGGTGGGCCAAAACTGTCAGTTCAAAATTACTCACAGGACAATAAAATGATAAAAAGTCATCCAAAAAATAAAGTAGTCAAATTTTTTTTTCTTTTTTTTTAAGTTAATGGATGTTACTAATTTTAGATCTAAAACGTTAAAATGATTTTGCATGTTTGCTGTGTTAAGAAAGGCATCTAGTTTTCACATTCTCTTGGGCTCGAATGAGCAAATTTACTCTCAGTTGCAAAAAGAGGATTTGGGTCACTTTGTCTCAAAAAACTCCCTATATTTAGCCGAATTAAATAAACTAAGTAAAAGCTGATTTTTGTCCAGCAAAGCTGACTTTTTAGTCAAAGTTTCTGGATAAACGTTGTTTGTCTTATAAAAACTTTGTTATAAAAAAATTAGAGTTCTACTTTACATTTTCCATTGTAAGAATATCATGCCAGTCATAGTTTTACCCTGATTAAAAATAATCATTCTTGAAAGAAATAATCAATCATTCTTGAATTTCAGTTGGGGGCCGCACAAAACAAGTCTAAGGCCCACAAATAGCCCGCGGGCCGCACAGTGGACACTTAGAAAAAGGTAAATCTATATAATCTGATCTCTACAAATACACACCTATGGTTAGTTTCACTGGTGTGCTCCTCATGCTGCTGCACAAGTCGTCCATGGCGACCACGCTGACATTGTAAATATTGCTGCATTTTACGCCGTCCAGCCGGCACGACGTTTCCGTGGAGACGCACGTCAAACGGCTGCCTTGCCCGTCCACCGCCGTCACGGTGTAGTTCTGGGCTCCGCGGCTCGACTGCCACGCCACATCCACAAACTTCTGCCCACAGCTTCTGTTTGCCAACACGTTAGTGGGCACGCACGGCGCTGTGGGAATAAAACCTCGATTTAACTCCAATCTGGCCCACCATGAGGAATATGGAGGCATTAATTTACACATATGGCACCAAATTAAGGTTTTACTCACCTTCTTTGAAGTATGTTTGTGAAGAAAAGCTGACACAGCTCTGGTTGAAGGACATCACCTTCACTGTGTACTGCTGCCCACAGTCCTGTGAGCCAATCAGCAGCCCGGGTTGTGTGGTGTTGTACTGGGTCGTCGTCTTGTTTGCGCCTGAGATTACGGCGATGTAGCCCTGTGCTTTTCTCTGCGCGTCCCAGCTGATGTTCATGGCACCGGAGGTACAGTTCAAGTTCACCTGGACGTTAGACGGACCGCAAGGAACTGCACAGAAATGAGAAGAGCAATGTGAAATGAGTTTAAGTGTTGATCCTGAGTGATTAAAATAACACTGCATTGCAAAAACTCAAAATGTTATCAAGTATTTTTGGTCTAGTTTCTATTGCAAATATCTTAGTTCACTTGAAATAAGACAAAGGTAACTAGCAAGTAACTTTTCACCAACATATAGGAGCTTGTTTTGAGTCAATAACTCCTTAAGGACTCCTTCCATTCGCAAATAATTTCCCTTATAATAAGACATTAATCCCATTTTATAAGAGAAATAATCTGTCAGCGGAACCAGGACTTTAATCTTTATAGATTAAAGTCAGAATTCTGAGATTTAAGCTAAAATTCAGAGAAAACTAGAGAATTCTGAGATTAAAGTCAGAATTCTGAGAACTTCAGAATTTTTAAATTTTGAAATTAAAGTCAGAATTCTGAGATCAGTCAGAATACCGAGAAATAAAACCAGAATTTTTAGATCAAAGTCAGAATTCAGAAATTAAACTTAAATTTTTGAGAAAAACATCAGAATTTTGAAAATAAAGTCAGAATTCTGAGATTAAAGTCAGAATCTTCTTCCATACAAAAGAGATCATGATGTATTTGTTCTGTAACATATGTCTCCACTTTTCAAATGTTGTTCGTTTTACATTGTCACAGCTTCATGTTTATAGCTGATGTTGTTCCTTAGCTGATGTTGCTCCTACCAGACTCCATGTAGATGGGCTGAGACGGGATGCTGGAGCAGCTGGTAGCGTCGTTGTGAAACACGGAGACTTTGTAGAGGCGGCCGCATCTCAGGTTGGGAACTTTACAGCTGGTTGTGTTGGAGCTGCAGCTGAGCAATTCATAAACTTCATCAGTGACGGTGGCAGTGAAGGAGTTTATGGGCGAGCTCCACCGCCAGGAAATCAGAGCTGCGCTGGAGGCGCAGTCCAGGGCGGTGGCGACGTTGTCTGGAGCGCAGGCGGCTGGAACAGACATCAGATTCAAAATCTTACTTTTCAAACATTCACGCAGAAAGCCTTTTCAGGCCACAGCAAATGGGAAAACAGCACAGAATAAATAAATAACAAAGGGAGAAGAACAACTCAAAACCACTCCTGATTCCCCTTTTTCCCCTCTCTCTGTGCCGGCTTTAGGCGACACACAGGCCCGTTGCCGTAGCAACCGACTGACACACAACTCCACTAACTGACAGAGCAAAAATTATGCCCAGGTGTATCAAGACTCAACACTAATAAACATTTGCCTCACAAAAAATACAAAAGAGGATTAGGGCCACTGGAAAATGAAGAACTTTGACATTTTTCCTCAGAATTCTGTCTTGAAACTCAAAATTCAGACTTTTCTCAAAATTCTAATTTTTCTTCTCAGAATTCAGACTTTAAACTCAAAATTTGGACTTTAAGGAATTCTGAATTCTTAGCTTCCAATCAGAATCCTGAGATTGGAGTCTGAATTCAGAGAAAAAATGGTAGATTATTTTTTTCCAGTGGCCTTTATCCTCTTCTGTAGAAATATGACACCCTTGGACCTTGTTTTCTGGTTGTCAAAGTGTTGACGATTAATACCAAAGCACTCTTTTATTTTTAGAAACTGTGCACTGGCGTACTGTTGCTCAGCTCCTCTGTTACAGTACCTGTCTGTAAGGTGACCATCTCGCTCTCTGAGCTGTTGCAGATAAAGTTCGAGGCAATGACGTAGACGGTGTAGTTGCTGCTGCACTTCAAGCCGGTGATGGTGCAGGATGGAGAAATGGAGTTGCAGCTGCTGATCACATTGTCACTGGACTTTGCAATAGCAATGTAGAAAGCCGTTCCACTGTTCATCTTCCACGACACCCTGATGGAGTTGGACCCGCATTCCTTGGTAGCCAACACATTCTGGGGGACGCATGGGACTGAACGAGAGGCAACAAATTACATCCAGAATCTGTTATTTTTACACTTATTCCATAAAAACTGGTGTGTGAAACAAGTTTTTCCCTCACCTGTCTCAGCAGGAGAACCCAAACTTGTAGCACTGGTGCATTCGTTGTCGTACGCCGTGATGGTCATGGTCAGCTGATCTCCACAGAGGACGCCCTCCATGGCGCAGCTATTGGACTGTGAGCTGCAGTTGTAGCTGCTGTTTCGGATGTTTCCCAGAGCCTCAACGTTGTACCGCAAGGTGCCCTCAGCGTGGTCCCACTTGCTGATCAGAACGTTACTGCTGCAGCTGGCGTAAGTCTGCAAATTCTCGGGAATGCATGGCGCTGGAGAAAAAACAATACATTATAGGTTATTTCTTCAAATTTAAAATGGGATCGGATTAATCGTGATTAATTGATTGTTGAAATAATCGTCCACCAATTTAGTAACTGGTCAATCGTTAACTGGAGTGTAGATGCGTTGCAGTGTGATGTCACACATGCAAAATCCCACCCATGAAAGCGTTCAGAATGGAAGATAAAAACACACAACTGTGTTTCTGTTCACATTTTTGTAAATGTCAGTGTTTTTTACCTGTTTGAACGTCAACAGTCGAGCTAACGCCACTCATGCAGCCCTTTGTGACGGAGAGTACGGTGAACTGATACCGTCGACCACATGTCGTCTGTGTGAAGTAGCATGAGTTGTCTTCGGTCAGGCAGTTCAAGACCTCTCCCTGGACACAGAAGAAATGGGAACAAGGTGTATTCATGCTCCACTAAAGAAAAAAAATTATTTTTACATGGAAAACTTTTTATTGGTATATTAATAAGTAAACATCTTTGTGTTTGAGCAACTCTAGACTACAACCAGAGACTCCCTCTGCTGTTACTGTCAATTAACTACAACAAAAGAGTTTTTATATTTTCTAAAGAAGCATTTTAAATATTTCTTAAATGACTCCCACTATGCACATAAATACAGTCATGATTTAGTGCAACTAAACCCAATTTGTAGCATTTATGAATTTCAATTACAAGAAAAAATGCTATTTATTTATGTAAGGCATTTAAAGCTAAACCTTCTTTAGCTCATTCATAAAATATGCAAGTAAATTAGATATATGCAGTTGGAAACAGCCAGGTTTCTGTATTTTGATTGAAATTCATTGTACTCAACTTCATACAGAAGACTAGTGCCACGAAAAAAAGTCTTTCTTTTTCTAAAATTCTGACTTTAATCTCAGAACTGACTTTTTTTTCCTAAAAAAATTTACTTTTTTGAGAAAAAAATGGCTCAATTCTTTATTTTTTTCAGTGGCCCACAAAAAAAAATTATAATATTGACTCAATTAGTTAAATGTACAGGAACATCTTCAAAAATGTAGCTTTGACTTGTTTGATGAGGTGTGACACCATGAGATTCCAATATTTCACTTCTTCACAAAATTCAGATTTTTTTGAGACGCTGAATTTTTGGTTATTATGTCAGCTATTAGATTATTAGATATAAGATTGAAAATACTTCACTTTCTGAAATCGATGGCAAAAAATATTCACAATATTTAAATGATTTGTACCTGTTTAATTTGTAATAAGTAAATCTGATGCCTTTTTCTCCAGTAGCTGTCACTGAGCGAGCACACATAGCAATTTAAAAAGACCGATTAATTTAAAAATACGGAAGAGGATTAGAGACACCGAAAAGAAAAAAAAAAGAATTCTGAGATTAAAGTCAGACTTTAATCTCATAATTCCGACTTCCTGACTCTAATCTCAGAATTCTGACTTTAATCTCAGAATTTTAACTTTAATCTCAGAATTTTGACTTTAATCTCAGAATTCTGACTTTAATCTCAGAATTCCAGCTTTAATCTCAGAATTTTAACTTTAATCTCAGAATTTTAACTTTAATCTCAGAATTTTGACTTTAATCTCAGAATTCTGACTTTAATCTCAGAATTCTGACTTTAATCTCAGAATTCCGGCTTTAATCTCAGAATTTTAACTTTAATCTCAGAATTTTAACTTTAATCTCAGAATTCTGACTTTAAAGTTTCTTTTTTTTTCGGTGGCCCTAATCCTCTTCCGTATAAAAGTCATAAATATTCGACTGCAAGAGGAAGTTACACTGGCGCACACTTAACGACTCTTGCTAAGCGCCAACAAAAATCAAGAAGAAGAAGGAAGAAGAAGAAGAAGTTCCACCGGCCGTTAGCTTCTGGCTAACAAAGTTAGCTAGCAAAATTTGCCACCAAGTTCGCCACCACACTGCGGTTCCCACCGGACCAAACTTTTTTTTTTTTTTAAGAATAAACCCCAAATCAGACACCAAATAAAATAAAATCTATTTTATTTTACCTTTGAGTCTTCTGCCCGGGCCATGTAGAAATCTTTGCCGCTTGTGTGATTCCATGAGAAGATAATGACGTTGCTGCTACATTCTCGCAACAACATCGGGTTGCCAGGAGGGCAGGATACTAGACAGAAAGAGATATCAAATTTGTAATTTAAACCTCATAACCACATCATGTTATACACTTTAATATATATATACTCACATAAAGTTACCAAAAGAAGAATAGGTGGTTAATGTATAACAGAAGAAGTAAAAAAAATACCAGTAATTATGTTTAAATGTCACAATCAAAGGGAAATCTCTTTTTAGGTTAAAACGCCCTGATACAGATAGCTGCGTTCCCCTGCATTCAGGTTTTATAAAAGCACAAGTCTATTATGAAGAGAAAGAACACAAAACAATGTGATATTGAGTGAAGCTGAATGGGAGACCCATTTTTTAAGAAGATAATTCAAACATGGACATGAACCTGGACGGATTTGAAAGATGAAACCTGTAAACAAGTATTCCCTAAAGTAATGAGACTCATTTTAAAAGATTTAACTTTTCAAATTTTACATCTTATATTTGAGAGAAAAGTATTTTAATAATTTTTTTTATTAAAGTTTATGATTACTACAGGGTGTTACAATCACCAGATTTAGTGACGCAGTACTGTAAAACATTTGTCACATTACATTGAAGAACATGAAAAAAACTTCATTTCTTTTGGTTATTTAATTAAACTTCACTGCAAAAACACAAAATCTTACCAAGTAATTTTGTGTAGTTTCCAATGCAAATATCTTAGGACACTTGAAATAAAACAAAACTAACTTACAAGCATCTTTTACGCAACATAGAGGAGCTTGTTTTAAATAAATAATTCCTTAATATTGATGAAAAAGTACTAACTCCATTGGCATATTATTTCACTTACAACATGAAAAACATATCTTGTTATGAGTCAAATTAACTTGCTGCAAAGTTGCTTGTCTTAATTCAAGTGTACTAAGATATTCGAAACTAGACCAAAACTACTTGGTAAGATTTTGTATTTTTCCTAATAATACTTTCTACTAAGCAACACAATAAATTCTGATAAAAAATAGTTTAAACATGATGAATGTCGTCCTCTAAAAGTGCAAACTAACCATTGCACCTTACTAATACACTCACTCACGTTGCAACACAGGATACAAAAACATGCCACTAAGCCTTCTGGGAAATAGTAAGCACTAACTTAAAAACCCTCGTGTAAATTAATAAAAAGTTAACACAGCTACCTCTCACAAACTCACACATTCAAGAAGAATAGAAGTTAGCAGACACAACTAAATGTTTTACAGTGAAGTCTTAATTTTTTCTATCGTTTATCAAGCCGACTGAAAAGATAATGGGCGTCATGCGTGACCTGCGTTGGGGAGGCAGGACAGCGAGTCTGAGGCAGAATGTTCAAAAGAATGGAGCGACATATGAGATGAAAGCATTTAACAAAAAGAGACACCTGGGTGGAGCAGTAAAAAATATCACCATCGAAGAATTTGATAGAACATCCCCATTCATTTCACCGGCACTTAGCGGTTAGGTTACATCTTTTTATTGCTACATTATTACCCAATTAATTCTTATGGATGAGGTTACAGTTCTCTGCTGCCTGTGGCAGTTCAGAGCCACATATTTAACAAGAAATGGATTAGATGGGGGTCAGATGTCAGATGGCATTTCACTTTGCTGTACACAAGCAGGCAGGTTACCAGACATTTAAATCACAATGATTATTGGATATCTTATTCAGTTTCTTTATGTGTATACCGGAGTTATTTTTTTTCTGGCACTCAGGATTTCTGTAGGAAAATGTAAAAATTCAGAGATTTCATCTGTTTTTAGGTTATAAAATCTAGAGAAAAAAATCAGCCTGAGCAATGATGTTGTGATTTATTACCATTTTTTCTTTTTTATCTATCAATTAGTCAACATTTTACTTGTTTATTTTGGTCACTTTAATCTTTCCATGTACAAGTCAATGGTAAAAAAAACCAAAAAAACAAAACAAAAAGAGAGAGAAAATGAAAGAAAACTAATTCAGAAATATATAAATAATATTTCACTTCCTGTCAATGGCAAGAACACAAAGTGTAGAGCAAAAAATGTCTATTTTATGGTAACTACAATTTTTGTAATTTTATTTTTGGGCCTAATGTAACAGTTTCTTCTTATAGCACAGTGTTTTTCAAAGTAAGGGCCACTAGAGGGCGTTAAGGGGGCCTCAGAAAGTTGGAGGGAAAAAAAATTATGCAATATATTTTTAAATTATGTATATATTTAAATCATACAATCTGATCTATTTTTCCAATCATTATTCTAAAATATAGATTAAAATAAACGTTATTTGCCATGTTCATATTGGCTATGCTAGCTCGAGGCGCTTGCTATGCTAGCTTGGTCCTCAAGACAGAAGACGGAGCCATTACTGGCTAAAATCACTCCATATGAGGCTGCCTTGATGCCAAACAGATGTAACAGTTAATGAATAATGAAATCAAAATAGGAAAAAACTGTAAAAAAAAAAAGCCAATGTTTCTTCACATATTTTGTAACATTGTCTGACGAACTGCAAACGAGGTTCCTGGCTAATGCTAATGCTGTTGGTTTCCAGATCAGCTGCCCATTATTTTTCTGAGTTACCTTTTCCCTCAGAAGTCAGAACATGAACCACAGAATAATTTTACATTTTGTTCCAAGTTTGTGAAATTTGTGGTTGGTGAACAAAAAAATACTACTATAAGTAAAATAATCAATCAAGAATGATCCGTTTGTACTACCTCTAATTCACATGGCAGCCATATTGGATTTTGAGGTAAAAACCAACAGACTTTCCATGTTAGAATTCAAACTTTAGGGGAGAAAATGTGATTTTCTTCCAACTTTGGAGTACAGTTGGAATGCTTACACTGCAAAAACACAAAATCTTAAGCATTTTAGTCTAGCTTCTAGAGAAATTATGTTAGTACACTTGAAATAAGACAAAACTAACTTTACACGCAACTTTTGAGTAAGATGTAGGAGCTTGTTTTAAGTAAATGAGTCAATAATTCTAAAACTGGCAGATTATTTCATTTAAGACATTCCTTACATATTGTAAGTAAAATAATCTCCCAGAAGAACTGGTACTTTGTCATCAATATTAATGAAATGTTGATTTAAAACAAGCTGTTATATCTTGCTGAAATGTTGATGTTAATTTAAGTGTACCAATATATTTGTACTAGAAACTAGACCAAAAATATTTGAGGTTATTCATTTGGTGTTTTTGCAGTGCAGTGTGTTGGGGGCATGTTATGCTAGACGAACACCAGTAGAATAAGGTGTTTATATAAAACAAATGCATGTTTATGGGTCTCAGTATGAGACTGAGATTTACTTTATGTGTTTTTCTTTGCTGTTTTGTGGCTCACCGGTCTGAAACGAAGCTGAAGTGGCGTTAACCCGGTTCTTGCAGTTGTTTGACACGGGCATGACGTGCATCTTGTACTGTTGGCCACATGTCAGTCCGCCGATGGTGCAGCTGGTGCTCTGGCTCGTGCATTGAATCTCTGATCCGTGTCCGTCCACTGCCGTGGCGATGTAGGAGTTGGCTCCAAAGACAGACGACCAAGAAGCTACGGCGGAGTTTGTGGTGCAGGAGTAATCCACCGATACAGATGACACTGGTGCCAACTCTGTGAAAGGTTGAATATAAGAAATTTTATTTATTTTGGGTATTTTTCACATGAGAAAACCTCCTGTACTACGAAAGTGTAAAATTTGACCAAATATTATTGGTCTAGTTTCTACTGCAAATATCTCAGTACCCTTGAAATAAGATAAAACCAAACTACAAGTAACTTTTCAGCTAGAAGTAGGAGCTTGTTTCCGGTAAATAATTCCTTAATATTAATTTTATAAAAGGACTACTTCCACTGGCATATTATTTCACTTATAACAAGTAAAATAGTCTGTCGATGGAACCAGAACTTTTTCATCAATATTAAGGAATTACTGAACTAAAACAAGCTCCTTGTTTTAGAAAAACTACCTGTAAGTTAAATTTGTCTTATTTCAATTATATTAAGATATTTGCAATAGAAACTACACCAAAAATACTTTTGCAGTCTTAAAGCTTCCCACCATTACACCTGACAATAAATTATTACTATGGTATGTATGAAATGATTACATGTTTTTCTTCCTTGTAACTGTAAATTAATCCCTATTTTCTGTACATTTGAGAGGCTTTTGGTCATCAGGCTGCTGGAAAAAGGCATTTTTGAGCTGCAAAAACAAAAAAACCTCACTATGAATTTCTGTTTAGTTTCTAGTGCATATAAATATCTTAGTACACTAGAAATAAGGTCCAATTTCCAAGCACAGTTTCAGTAAGATATTGGAGCTTTTATAAGTAAATAATTCCTTAGTTAATATTGATGAAAAAGTCCTAGTTCCACTTTATGACAAGACATTTTTTAGAGTTTCATTAGTGAAATATTCTGCCAGCTGAACATTTTCATCAGTATTAGGGAATTATTGACTTAAAATGGCTCTTATATTGTGTTTAAATGTTCCTTGTAAGATAGTTTTGTCTTATTTTCAGTGTACTAAGATATTTGCAATAGAAACTAGACAAAAATACTTGGCAATATCTTGTATTTTTGCAGTCTGAAAAGTTCAGAAACAAGTCAGAATTACTGATTAGATAATCATTGGCTCAAATTTGACCCTCTTTTATAAGATAAAAAAAAATCGTCTATGGATTAATTTCTTTCAGGGAATTTTTTATATGACACTCTCAATAACAAGATAAGATGCTGGAGAATCTGAATCCTTTTTACCCTGGGGATCATCTTCTGCATGTCTGAAAGGCTGGCCTGAGAGAGAATAGCTGACCTAGATCTTTATTCAGAAGTTACTGATACAGCTTTGGCCCTGCAAACTCACTGTTGGTGCTGTAGTTGTGGTTTGTGGGCTCGCTCAGCACCAGGAACTTGCTGAACGAGGACACGGATATCAGATAGTTGGAGCATGGGCGGATGCCGTTGATGTCCAGGTTGGTGTTTGTGACATTGTACACAGAAGGCTTCATGTTGGGTTCATCAAGGTTCCGAAAGGTGACCTGGTACATCAGGACGTTTACCACCGGCGTCCACGTAACTCTCACTGTTTCAACATTGGTTTGTGTTGTTTCAACTCCAACAGGAGGCTGCACCACTAAAAGACATAACAGATCGCATAAATTCTCATTTATTATTAGATTATGATACATTATTCACTTATTTAAAACTATTGATATTTGAAGCATATCCAAATACGGTACAGATTTAAGGAATTAGATGTTGTACGTAGGACTTGGTATCACAAAATGCCTAATCACAAATAACTATGATCAGAATTAAAGACAAGAAATTTTACTCTGGGCATCCTTAATTATGATTATTCAGTTTAAGATTATTTTAATCCTGTTCTACTTTTGATAACACCATCTAAATGTTAGGTAGGAGGGGTTTTTCCAACCAAAACATTAAAAGTACTCAAAGCAGAAAACTCTTTAAGCACCACACCAGCGTTGAATCCAAACTAAATTTAAAAAGAAACCAAATATAAATGGATATAAACGGACATAAGCTCCATGATGATCAGGGTTTTGTTGCCTCTTATCTTCCTGTTTCTAATTTGGATGCAAATAAAGATCTCATAATTCAATAGCTAACAACTTGTCTTCAGTAAAACAGATTAAGTTTCTCGTCAGATCTTTTCAAACTCACACGTTGTGATGGTCCTGACGTTGCTTTTGTTTCCCAAGCCTGCCTGGTTTGCCGTATAAACATAGCAGTCGTAGTTGGTGGTGGGCCGCAGGTTTGTCACCGTGGCTGTGGTGTTGGTGTAGGTGAAGTTTAGCATATTCCCTGTAACCTGGGAGGACACCTGCAAGATGTAGTACTGCGCAGATGGTACTGCTGTCCATTTTACAGTAATGGAGGTACTTGACTGTGGCCAGCCTTCTAAAATGTGTGATGCATCAGGTACTGCGAGTAAAAAATAGAGAAAAGAAAAGCTTTATATGCACCGAGTTGTTTAATTTAAAAGAGAATATTAAAACTTTCTCATCTAAAAGCCTAGTATTTCATGTATCTGTTTAATATGTGAGATATCAAGCAAAAATGAAAATATTCCCTGTTGGATTTACCTGAGAGTACCAACGCTGACGTCACACAGCTCACACTTAAAAAATTAATCACTTTAAGAGTCACATTGTACTCAGTTCCAGGACTGAGACCCAGGATGTTCCTCTCAGTCACCTGCGCCCCTGATACAAGGACAATCGGCGCCGTATCCGTCGAGTTTTTCTTTCTGGTGTCCAACATATAGCTTGTTGCTCCTGGATAACTCTCCCATTTTACGAAAATGGAAGAGGCAGTTGTTGACTTTACTGATAAAATTTTACACGCTGAAAATTAAGAAGTATGAAGCAGTAAAGTTAATAAACCACAACATATATAATGGAAAAACAACAGTTTTACCTGTACATATTTATCTTTCTAAATTCCATTTTTGGGCTTGAAATTTTGAGTTTAAATTTTTTAATTTTCTTACCTCCTGCACTACAATGATGTATCTGTAAACAGCAAAATAATTATGTGATATGATTTAAATTTCAACAATAAATTACAATACATTCAGATTAAATATAGATTTACCTGTGTGAGAGAAACCAAAGCTAAAGAAAATCCTATTGCTCCCAGCAATCCCATCTTTCACACTGAGACTGGGATTAAAATCTCTTTAATGTATAAGGGAGCTAAACACAAAAGATGTGCAGGATTCTTTTGAGCTTTGATTTAAGACGGGTGAGAACCAATCATGTTTACCTGATGAGGAGAGGCGGTCCAACCTGCAGACTGAGGCAGTCACAGCTGCAGTGGGAGGGATGGATGCTAGTTGGACAAGTTTAGCTAACACTTATGTACCAGCTTGCACAACCTGTGATAGGGGATGTTTATAATGGATCCCCATCTTTTCTAAATGTTTCTATCCATTTATTGTTTTACAACCTCCATCCATCCATCCATTTTCTGTTCACCCTTGTCCCAAATGGGGTCGGGAGGGTTGCTGGTGCCCATCTCCAGCTACGTTCCGGGCGAGAGGCGGGGTACACCCTGGACAGGTCGCCAGTCTGTCGCAGGGCTGTTTTACAACCTTTTTTTCTCTATTTGTTTTTTGATAGTGTTACATTTTAATTTGTTCATAAATACCCTGTCACTATTTAAATCTAGAAAACATTTGAAAAATCAAAAAGTTGCTAGAAAAAAATGAGACACTTTCATTTCTTAACTTTAAGAAATGAGACATTTTTCTTGTTTTTTCTAGAAAAAAAAAAGGAATTTTCTATTTTTTTTTAGAAAACAAGAAACGCAAATCTTTTGTTCACCTTGCACTCCAAAAGTTGAAAAAAAAATTGCTTGAAAAAATATGGAAATTTTTAGAATAATCTCAGAAATTTTCTAGAAAAAACTTTTTCAAAGTTGAAAATTTTCTACAACTGGGGACAGAAAGCCCCCAGTTTCTAAATTTGAAAAGTCAAATGTTTCTGGAAAAACTCAAAAATGTTAAGATTAATCTCAGAAAGTTTCTAGAAAAAACTTCTACATTTCTGAGTTTTAGAAGTTGAAAATGTGCTAGAATAAAATATTAGAAATGTTAAGATTAATCGCAGAAATTCAAAATAAAAAATTTTCAACTTTTGAAAAGTCCAAGTTTTTTGTAGAAACTTTCTGTTTTATCTAAAAAAAATAAATTTCTTTTTGGCGGAAATGTACTCCTCTTGAAACTGTCGGTGTTTTCGGATTATCCGCCTTTTTGAAAGCACCAAAACACCTTGAGTCAACTGTAGTTGTCATGACAACCACTAGATGGCGCTTTTCTTTCAGAACGTCATCGAAGACGCATGCGCATTTGATCCTTTGTTTCCACCTCACTAGCTTCGACTAGCTTTTCAAAACAGTAACCTGCTTCCATCTACCGTGAACGAAGTGCTCATGTAACACAAGTATTCATCATCAGGAATTGCAAATTGAACAGCTTATAAATAGCACAACACAGAACAATTCTATCCGCATCTGCCCGTATATGCGTAGAATAAACCGTACAGCCGTTTCAGAAAAGTTTCACTGAGATTTTGTTTCAAATACTGCAGGTGTTACAGCAAAATAACACCTGCTTAAAAGAGTCCGGAGACTATTTTCGACGGGTGGAAAGGAAAAAAAATGTTACAGTTTAACCGAAGAATATGGCTTTGAATGGGCAAAAATTTTACCCAATCGCTAACGTTTTGGCTATCCGCCATTTCGATGGTGTGAAGCTTACCGGAAGTTGCCTGCGTTGTAAACAGCAACTCCACTGTGAAGAGAGAAGGGCCCAGCCGAACAAAATGGCGGATATTTGGAAGCGCTGGCCAACACGGACTTGAACGGCTTCGTCCACTTCCTCCGCTGCTGTTGCTAAAACTACGGGCTCGCTACAGCTCTAACGGGGCAAAGCATGGACGACAACGTTCACAACTTCTCCTCCTTTGCTGATTGGCCCGGCAGAAATTCTACCGCACGATTCAAAGTAAGTGTAAGAAAATCCTTATTACCGTATTTATTTATTTTCTCCTTTTCTTTTTAGCTTGTTGTCCATTCTAAATCTTCTGAGCCAATTTACAATTTACTAGAAAATTAATTTACTTTTTCTCAATTATGAGTCAACCTTAAAATTCGAATTTCATCAAGTTGATTAGCAGCAGTAGACAAGTTGTCTAAGCATTGTTTAAGTTCTGAATTCAGTGACGTGCGGTCAGGGGAGGCAGGTGAGGCAGTGCCTCACCAGCCATCATGGAAAGAAAGAAAATATATAATCATAAAGTAATTTAAATTGTTATATTCATCCGGTGGTTTGTACTAAAAAATATTTATTTTTCATGTAGCTTCACCAATTTCGATTTTTATTTGTTCAAAATCGCTGAATTTTCTTATTTTCCCATTCAAATGCTTGGAAGCGATGCCGGTGAGGCAGCAGCGAGCTCTGCCTCACCTTGGATTGCGCAACCCCTGGCTCTGCGCTGGCTGCTAAGCGGAGAGAGCATGTTGCTGTACGGTGTCAATAAAATGGTTTAAACAAATTTAATATGTGAACTTATTTCCAATAATTTAGCTTATGTATATAATGTACAGTGCTTTTTGTCACCAACTGTGTTTGTGTAACGTGTTTCGTGTAATGAGCGATTATAAACGGCAGAGAACAGGTTCGAGGTGAGGCAGGCAGTTCTCTTGCCTCATGGCAGGGGGCGCTCAAGATCCCAGACGTTCGTCTTGTTCACTCCTCAACTGCCGAGTAAGTGATAGCGAGCTAGGCTAAACGATTCGGGAAGCAAGTCAAGTGCAGCGATAGATTATAATAGAGATAGTGATTTTTTTCCTCTCGCTTATCCCGACTTTCGACATGGATGACTACATTACAACACTAAAAAAGTTTTCTCAAGTGGACTTTCAATCGAAGCAGGAGATAATAACCAAAGGAAGACCAACGCCGGAGCTGAAAGGTTTGTATGTGTAAGGATGCAGAAGTGAAACATAACCTGTAAACTGCTGTCAATCTATGCATCTATTTGCAAATCTGATTCTGATGACGTCAGTGCCTCACCAGCTATGAACCTCACCGCACGTCACTGGTTCTGATAGCTCACTAATGTTGATCTGTCAGCTTATTACTGTAATTTAAATCAAATAATTATTTCACAGTATGCAAAAATACTCTCCTCATCTTTTATTGTCAAATTAAAATAACTACTTATTCTAAGTTATAAGAAATATAACATTTTTATATTTTATAAAACAAAAGTTATATTTTGACTTAAAGAGTAACTAAATGCAGCTCAATTGCATTGATTTGGTCACAGAAAGTCCTCATTTATACATGAAGCCCCTTTTATTTTTAAGTTTCCATCTTCCTTCCACTACCAGTTTACAGTAAGTAATGGACTCCAAAGGCATGTTTATGGGTTTAAACATCTTTTTTTGTCATTTTTCTAACAATGCACAAGAACATAGTGAATGACCTGATCCCTGGAGATAATGACTAAGGAGGGGCAGCTTAAGAAAAGGAGACAAGTTCTACTGAAACTGAAGAAAAGGAACGTAATCTTAGGAATTTGGATTTCATCTAAATATATACATTCTTAGAAAAAACCCAAGCTGGGACTCTTAATTGTATTTATTTACTTTTGAAAGATTTTAAACGCAACTATGAAACAACAATAGATCTTTTATGATAAAATAATAAAAGGGCCATCGCCACTTGCTTCCTTATGAAGCACTAGAGATAAAAAAAAGGAAGTCAACATGAAACCCTGGAGGAAACTTAAGCTGCCCTGTAAACGCACAATTCTAAGCTCATTGAATGAGGACAAGCGATGTGAACACCCTGATATTTCCTTGCATTGTCCTGAGAGGACATTGTTACAGGTCACACGTATTGAGCATCTCTTGATGCAACTTCCAGTAGATTTCTCAGCTAATCTTCATCTTTTATGTTGGCAGTTTGTTGCTCGTAACCAGTGTTGTTGCGCAACACCCCCCCCCTCCTTTCTGTCTCTACTCTCTCACTCTCGTACTTCCTCTTCTGAGAGGGGAGATGTGCTACCAGCTCTCCGTCTAACGGGTCCGTTGAGTTTCCTAAATCTGCTGGGATTTACCCTGTCCAGAACTGAAGTAAACTCTGTTTAAGCTGGTTTCGAGAAACGATTCGCCTGGTTATCTGACGGCCTACATCCAGGTGTCCCACCCTTCTTCCCCCTGTGAATTAGCCAGACTGAGCAGCCTACAGCCAACTAGTTTCACAGAGCACACCTGTTAACGGTCGCTCGTTCTCTATTTTGCAACTTGCATTTGTTATTGAACCAGGTAGGTTTTAGTGACTCGGGCGAGTCCCAAGGATGAGGTTTTAAATATGGGCTACCAGCAACCTAAAAACATTTTCCACTTTTTCCTCTCCAGAATCAAACATCACAGCTATTTTACAACCATCAAAGAACTTTAAGGTGACTCATTAACTGAATGTCCACAACATCTTTAGATTTTCTTTATGCTAAATATTTTATTAGTAAGGCATTTTTGCAAGGGTCAGTACAGCTTCATTCAGTAGCAGAAATAATCAAATAAGTAAAATCAGTCATCTAGTCTATCTTTCCCTACTGCTGACACTGAGAACTAAAAAAGGGAACCTTAGAGAGAGACGGACGGAGTTTGGCGTCTCGAACCCCAGACCTGGCACCATGATGAAGAAGGTGTTGCAACAGGAGGAAGATGTTGATCGATGAAGGCCAGGATCTCCGCAGGTCTGATGAGCCTCCTCTCCGCATGGATGCTGAGGTCACACAGGACTTGGTGCTGGCAGGAAAAAAGGCACCAGTTCTTCTTCCTTGTCTTTGTCTTCATCTTTGTCTTTGGGGTCAGAACCCAGCCGATGAGAGAAGTGCGATTCGAAGCCACAGATTGTGGGCCAGACGGGTTGGTCTCCATGTGCAGGACAGTCTTCGGCTCTGTGGCCCCGGCTCTTCTTCAGCTGCAGAGTTCTTTGTCCATCTCGATCTTGGCTCGAAGCTGCCCGGAGGATCCAACGAACGGTTCCTCTTTTGCACCCACCTTATATAGGGTTCATCTGTCTGCTTAGACAGATGATCTCATATCCGTCACTGTCTTAAGAGACATCATGTCATGATGTCTGTGCCAATGTCTCAGGGCTGCTCAACCTCCTGTTTCCATATAAGGTGCTGATCATCTCTGCTCTCCTGTTAGTTCCCCTTTTCCCTTCCTGTCACCTTTCACCTACCATCTACCTCCAACATATCAGTGATGTTTAATTGCAGTTTTACAACCTTTTACACCATTTCAAGTTTAATGTCAAAATCACATTTATATCACATTTATTTTCTTTAGCTTCTCTGATTTAGCATTCATTTATAATTTTATAACTATAACTTATTAATTATATTTATTATAATCTTAATGTGAGTTATTACAGATGTTTTTCTGAAAAGAAACCAAGAATAATACATGATTCTAATTATTTACTACTAAAGTTACAGTTACTTGTTTTTCTTGTAAGTGTTCTCACAAATGTAAGTGTAAGTATTATTACAATTAAACCAATATTAATATAAGTATTTTACTTTGAATCTTATCCAATTACTAATAATGTTTAGATTTAATTTTTTAAAACTTTCATGCTTTAAACTAAGAAATAGTCTCAGCTATTTTTATAAATCTGCAGGCTGGAAACTTCCTCTTTTTCCAGGAAACCTGCTTTTCCTGTTTAATGAATCTCTCTGACTGACTATGATTTCTTATGATTAGATAGAAAAAAGTAGAATTAAAGCAAAGTTTGCATGAGACAAAAACAACACACACAACTAGATTTATTTTATTGACACTTAAGTCTAATGTTGGGCCTTGATGTCACTTGAGTGATTCATTTTAAAGATAACTTTATTTATTATTACTGTTAAACTAACTTTATTGACACTTAAGTCTACTGCTGGGCCTTGATATCACTTGAGTGATTCATTTTAAAGATAACTTTATTTATTATTACTGTTAAACTAAAATCTCCAGCATGGGGAAGTGGGATGAGCTCGGATTTTCTTGACACCAGCAACAACAACCCATAAAATACTGCCAGGATTGGTGATTTGTTTTTGGTGCAAACTCAACAAAATAATAAGAAATGTTTCACATGTGAGGAAGCTTAAAGGTAAACACTAAAGCTTGATGTACAAATTTACTTAATTACATTTACTTGAGTAATTCCCTGGAAAACATTTACTTTTAGAAGTATTTTTACTACACTGTAGTTTTTACTTTTATTTGAATAATTTTATTATGAAGTATCATTTCTCTTACTTGAGTAAATTTCTGGATTTTCTACCCATTGAGTGAAAAACAAACATGTTTTAAGCAAATAAATCCACCAGACACAGACACACACCTGCAGTTTTGGTTAAAGTTTCATAAGTTTTTTTATTGAAAGAAACTGATTTGGAAAAAGTGATTTTGTTAATTTTTGCAACTTTTATGAACTATTGTCATTTTGGTCCTTAAAATGCCAAAATTTTCACTTAACTGTATGTTTTGGTCTGTCTGATTATGTCATTTATATATTAAAAATATTAATTATTAATATTAATAATTTGATCAGTTACTCAGTACTTGAGTAGGCTTTTTAAAAAATTTTACTCTTACTTGAATAATTTCTTGGACGGACACTTTTTACTTTTACTTGAGTACAAATATGTTGAAGCAGTGCCGCTCTTACTTTGGGTTCTTTAGGGGCAAAGAACCCAACGTTTTGGGGTTCTTTGCCCTCCTCTGACAACAAGCATACACTTAAAGGCATAACATTACAGTGTTTATTTTTCTTCTGGGCACCTATTTATTAGTGGTTTATATAAGGCAGCAAGTGAACATCTTTTTCTTACTGTTTGGTCTGTTAAAAGCAGGAAAAATGAGAAAACTTAAAGTGGACCTGTTGTTCAAAATTCACATTTTGCCTATTTTTGTTCTACTACTTGGGTCTTAACTGCTTCTAAAAACAGACCAAGCACTTAAACACAGTCATTTTTTTGACAAAATTTTATTTTTATTTTTTGGTGTCTGGAAAATCAGCTGTTTCAAAAACCTCCAGATTAAGTAATTCTACAGGGCCTCCGCCGTTACCTAGCAACCCCGGCGGAACTCCGCCCATTACTTGGCAACCTTAGCTGAGCTCCAGCTCGTTTGGTCAGCTGTTTTTACCGCTGATTTTGTGCAAAAAATCTCATGAAGATATTTCGTATATCAATCAATCAATCAATAAAGTTTATCTGCATAGTACGTTTCAGCAACAAGTGCTTTGTAAGTGCTGATGTAAGTGCTTTACATCATAAATTCACAAAGTCATCAACAACTGAAACATTACATTTTGCCAAATGCTGTCATTACACATGAAAATGTTGGCTAGCGTTTAATTTATTGTGGTACAAAAGCAACTGTAAGCAGGTCTAGATTTAAAGGAAGTCATTGTTTCGGGCAGTTTGCAGTTTTCCGGAAGTTCCGGATTTGTGGTGAATAGAAGCTGAAAGCTCCATACGGTTCTGGTTCTGGGGACGCAAAGCAGACCATTCATTAAAAAAGAAGCTCAATCAAATCCAAGAATCCCTGAATTTGTCTGTTTGTGTTTGATGGTATTTTTTTAAAATATTCTGTTGCTTTTCTTTTCCTAACAGCAGATTTCTCATAAACTGTTTGGGAACCTGTGATGATGTTGCTTCTGAGGGACGACTGTCGATTGAAATCACCAATATTATGTTACATATTGTATTAACGTCATTTTTTCTTTCTTCATATGATTCACAAAGTAGATAGCGCTGATAATGCAGCAAATATCAGACATTTATACTTGTTTTTTCATCAGATTGTTCACAATCTAAGTATACTTTATTTTTAAACAATTTTAGATGAAATAAACTATAATTTATGCCTTCTTGACTATTTTTACATCATTTTTGTATTATGTATTCTTTTACTTAATGCATAATACATTAGGTTTTGAGTAGCATTTTTATCAAATAAACATTTACTCTTTCCTGAGTAATTTCGTGGACGGCTACCTTTTACTTTTTTTGAGTAAAAGTATGTTGACGTAATGCTACTCTTACTTGAATAAAAATTTTTGGGTACTCTTCCCACCTCTGGTTGTTGGTTTGATTCCTTCACTTTGAAAAATAAACACAGGCTCAACGGCATTTTAAAGCGTCTCCCAACTCTACAAAACAAGCTAAAACTTGAGAAAACTTAAACCAAATGACAGATTCCTGACACCATTTTACAGATATATGGCAATAAAAGTGTATATTTATTCTGGTTATTATCAGTCTCATTAATAATTTAACTTGATAGACCTAAATTGAGACTATGGTTGTAACCTAAGTCTTTTTTTTTTTACTTCTCTTTGCAGGCAAACCAAATTGCCCCTTGGGGACGATAAATTTGATCTTAATCTGGGCGTGGATTTATTATGAAAAATGGACTGTTGTGATATGTGACGTCCATAAATCCTCCTGGCTTCCCTTCATAAAACGCTCGACACCTCAAAGGTCCGTCGGTGTCCAAGAGTTATAATTTCTTCGGTTGAGTTATTTTTCATGTGCTTTTATTATCTGTTTTCTACAGAGTCTCCGTATCTTTTATTAAACCAACCATTGTGGATGATATGAGGGCATTCTTTTCAGGCTTTCGGGACGTTAGCCAACTGAAACTTGGGCTGTGAATGAAAGGTCATGGCAGCTCAAAGTGATCCTGCTATCTGGGTGTGTGTTAAAAAACTCTCAATATTTACAAAACATTGTAAAAAGAGTTCTAGGATGATTATGTAACTTTTTTTCCCCCAAAAGCGTTGTGTTAATCTGGTTATAGATGCCTTTTTGCTTTACTATACTGCAAAAACAGAAAATATTACCAAGTATTTTGGTTTAGCTTTTAGTGTAAATATCTTATTTCACCTAGAATGAGACAAAACTCACTAATCAGTAACTTTTCAGCAGCATATAGGAGCTTGTTTAAGTCAATAATTCCTTAACATTGATTTTAATAAAAAGTACTAATAATAATATTGGGAGATTATTTTACTTTTAACATGGAAAATGTCTTTTTATAAGAAAAATAATCTGCCAGTGAAATTAGTCATGTTTCTTCAATATTAAGAAATAATTGACTTAAAACAAGCTCCTATATGTCTTACTTATAAGTGAGTTTTGTCTTATTTCAAGTGAACTAAGATATTTACTCTAAAAACTAAACAGAAATTACTTAAGATTCTGTGTGTTTGCAGTGTATGTATGTTTTATTTTTGTTTAATTCTACAATTTTAATAGAAAGTGTATATTTAAATTACAAAACAGACAACAGGAGACATAATCGATGCTGATGATATGTTTAATAACTGAAACATGTTTCCGTTTTTCACATTTAAAACACATGAATTCATCCTAACAGTATGAAACAGCGCACTGAAAATTGATGTTTATAACTGGATGTTTTCATTTAAAGATGCAAAAATCTGTATCTGCTGCTTCAATGCAAGGAGGCTTTCTGCTTGGGCTGAGGCAACTAAAAAATGACATTAAGAAAAAAATTAAAACATTTATTATTGAAAATATTTGATTTATTTCGGTTTGATTTTTGCTAGTTGTTTTACTTGGCCATTATGTTTCTATGTTATATTGTAAACAACTCAAACATGAGTAATTATTTGCTGCTGAATCATGATAAAAACATCATGTCTGGTCAAAGAGAAGAAGAAGAGATCATCCAGGAGAAAGGTGTGTTGAACTCCACCAGTGACTCGAGTCTGCTGAGAAATAAACAAAATAAAAGTTGCTCAAAAGTGAAGAAAATGTTAAAATTGTAGGTAATATTTTGCAGAGAAAATAATACATATTTTCTTTATTTCTAGCCAAAAAGTAGTCCATGTCATTTAAAAGTATGAAATAAACTAAATCTTCAGAATTAAGGAGGCTCAAATGTGCCATCAGGATCCAAAATAAAACACATGATATATGTATATTTTTCAAATTTACTTAACTATATTTTACTTTAAATCTTACACCACTAATTTCCCAGTTTACTAGCAAAATAGCATTTGAATTTTTGTCAGGAAACAAATTTTGCTTAATCTTCAACATATTTATTGCTTTATTAAGAAATAACTACATATTTAAAAAAAACACTTTCTTTTAATTTTGACAATTATAGTATATACAGTTAGTGAAAATCCAACAGCCAGTTTCTCAGAAAAGTAGATTATTACATAAGACAAAAAGAGGAAAAGGATATAAAATCTTTTTATTTTTATTTTATGTCACTAGGATATGAAATTCCCAAAGTGGAGAGCCACAGAATCCAAGTTTGAAGATTTAAAAAAAAAAATGTTTTATGTAATATTCACATTTTCTACAAATTGTATTTTCATAAGTAATAATTTTAGTCAGAAAACTGACTATTAAATCTGAATCTGGCACCAGTAGTCATCCTTTAAATCCTAAATAAATACATTTTTATAAAATTTCTAAATCACTCAAATCTGATAATTACATCCTTCGAATTAAACTTAATGTCTATTTCTCACTAAATCTTTGTACAAGTTTGAAGTCTTCATGAAATCTGCAAATAGAAGTCAAGCGCGTTTGGCGCCACCTGCTGGCGAGAAGACACGAAGCAGCAGCTTAGCTCGAGTTTATTTCCGGGTTGTCCAAACTTTCAAGTAAAAATGACAAAAAAAATAATAAAAAATATGGGAAAAGAAACAAAATACAGATTTTTTTTCTAATTTAATTACTGACTTTACTTAAATGAGAAATTGTATTTTTTGTCTTTAGAAATAGATGTAAATTATTGTAGATTCAAAATGTTAAAAAGGTTTTGAAAGTTTTCCCTATTAAAATTGATATGTATAAAAATAGCCCTGCGACAGACTGGCGACCTGTCCAGGGTGTACCCCGCCTCCCGCCTGGAACGTAGCTGGAGATGGGCACCAGCAACCCTCCCGACCCCATTAGGGACAAGGGTGAACAGAAAATGGATGGATGGATGGATGGATGGATGTATAAAAATAAGTTTATACTTGTACATCCTCTTTTGAATGTGTAAATATACTCTGTTACTGTTCTTTAGCTTGCTTTAGTTTTACATTTATTTTCTTTGTATATAACTTTTATTATGCTATGTTCAATAAAGTAGGTGTTTTTAAAGGTCTCAACTAGAAAGTAAAACATTTTTGGTCAGTTCTGAGGAATAAAAAACAATAATTAGGTTGCTGTTATTTTAAAAATAAATAGCCAAGTTTAATAAATTTATGAAAAGCACATCTGGGTGCATCAAACCCTGCTGGATACATTTTTCCTCACAAAAAAATATAAAATAAGTACTGAATATTTTGTGCTGTAGCCAACATTTTTTATATTTTAATTAGCCTTGTAATATTTTTTTTCTGGTTAAAATAAAAATAAATAGTCAAAATACAAATATGAAGGGGGTAAATTTCACTAACTTGAATTGAAGTCGTGGCCTGCACAAAATCAGTATGTGGGCCACAAATGGCCCCCAAACCACACTTTGGACTTTAGAAATAGTCCAAAGTCTACTTTATACTCCTGATTGACCAGAACTTTAGATGATTATTTTTGTCATCATTTGTATGGATGGAAAATATTTAAATTATTTATGACTTGATCATTTATTGGATTTTAATTGAATTCAGTTTTAAGATAGCGTGAAGTTATGCTAACTGTTCTTAAACAGAAACCGAAGCTTACCATAGAGTTAATCAGTCGACGCTTCTTTTTCCTCTGTAAATCACTGGAGGTAAAGAAATGGAAGTGATTATAGACATAATACAGTTATTTCTTATATTTTTCAGAAAGTGATTTAAATGTTTTAACGGGAAACACGCTCACCTGTGCCGATGTTGCTTCCCAAACAAGTGACTACAAAGACAGAAACAGAAATATTCACCCTTTTGTGCCTCATTCAAACTAAATACTTAACTACATAAATAACAGTAGTGAAGTTTTATGCGGTCGGTTGTACCTGAGTAGAGTCTGTAGGGGCAGAATGGGATTTTGCTGCCCTCTGCTGTGAGCGGCGCTACGACTAGCCGATAAACGTCTCCACACTGGATGTTTTCCATGTTGCAGCTGTTCTCCCCAGGTGAGGCGGTGCAGGTGTAGTTGCTGCTGGTGCCCAGCATCTCCACCGTGGTCCTGCGGCTGCTAGCTGTGCTGCGCCAGTAAACCCGCAGAGAGTTACTGGCCAACATGTAGAGCTTGATGCCTGATGGGCAGCAGGGGCCTGAAAGAGACAAATATAATTTATTTTGTTAAATATTCAGCTTCCTCGAACAGGACAGGTTCATGTTCCGTACAAAACATGTTCATTACATTTTTAGACAAAATCATTCTGTTTAGTTCTGCCTATTTTGAGCTCCTTCCCGAATAAGCTCTGTCTGGTTGCTAGGTAACAGGGCTGGGGTTGCTAGGTAACGGTGCAGTGCCCGCAGAGTAGTAGCTACATTTGACTACTAATGTAGTCAATGTTTTACTACACTACTTTTTACTAATTTTATTATCAAGTATTTCTACTCTTGAGTAAAATTTCTGGATTTTCTACCCACTGAATGAAAAACAAAAATGTTTTAACCAAAAATGTACCAGACACAGACACACCTGCAGTTTATATTAAAGTTTTATAACTTTTTTATTTAAAGAAACTGATTTGGAAAAAATTTATTTTGTTTGATTCTGTTATTTTTTGTTACTTATATGAATTATTGTCACTTTCGTCCTTAAAATACCAAAATTTCCACATAACTTTATATTTTTTTCCGTCTGATGAGGAAACTTTTAAATATTAAATGATTGATAATTTGATCAGTTACTCAGTACTTGTGTAGACATTTTACTAAATACTTTTTTACTCTTACTTGAATGATTTCTTAAATGGCTACTTTTTACTTTTGCTTGAGTAAAAATATGTCAAAGTTGTTCTACTCTTCTTTAAGTACAATTTTTGGGTACTTTACCAACTCAAATCAGTGTACAATAATTCAGAACAGCTTTGATCGGTCTATAAATTGTGGTGGTCATTACTGAGCTAATCGAGTCTAAATCAGAAATACTTTTAAGTTTTCCAAATGAAGTGAAGATATCAAGAATGTCAAACTGGTTTAAATATTCTCTACTTTCAGTGTAGAATAAAGTATTTTAGATTCTGATCCGAGTCTAAAAGTAAAACTTTGGAGAAACAATCTTTCCAGCTGCACAGCATCCAAAACCAGAGGAAATATCTGTTCAAAAACCAAACAAAAGAAATTACCATAACCAAATAATTATGAGCAAAAGTCAAATCAGAATCTTATGTCAGGTTTCATGCCTGTTTTTACATTTACACAGATTTTTCAAAATAATGACTAATGTTTCCTACATTTAGTTTGATTAAAACCAAGAGTCTGACATCAATTAATCCAAAAATAGTTCAATATATTATAAAATAACACTTTAAGCTGCACATTCTCAATTTTTAAAACCAAAATTACGAGTTTTTTGTGTGTAAATAATGTAGCAAAGTTACAATTATAGATTTTTTTTGTGGTGAATAATAAATTTCTGTTTGGATCTGAAGACTTTCTGTGTTGCCAGTCAACCTGTCGTCATGGAAACGGCGACCTACTGGAGGAGAAGCCCTGATAGGTGCAGTTGGTCGCCCGTCCTGTGATGCTGAACGTCTCCACGGTAACGGTGTAGTTCGTTCCGCAGGTGATGCATCCCATGAGGCAATGGGAGTCCTGGGTGTGGCAGCGGGCGTGGCCGTGCAGCGACGTCAAGGACGTGATGAAAGACTGCGCCGCCTTGGCGTGAGACCACGACACGTTGGACATGGCCTGAGTCACCTGATCCACAGTCAGGTTCACCGGGCAGCAGGGGTCTGCAGGAGAAGCAACAAATATATTCAATTATTTAGAAAAAAAACCATGTTTTTACAGTTTTTCAAATTTTTTATGGAGCTAATTGCATAAAATGACCAAAAAGTACAAGTAACATATTTTTCTTATTAGTTTGGAAAATATGTGAGATTTTTTCAAAAGTTTCATTCTCTTTCTTTATTTCAAAACTTAAAATTATTATTATTGTACTGATGATTTTGATGATGCTACTTGACAAAATGTAATGTTTGTTACAGGTTTCTCAATTGATGACAGTATGATGTTTTTATTTATTTTTATTTTTGTGATTTTATGATGTAAATATTTTGCTAAACACTGCAAAATAATACCAAGTATTTTTATCTAGTTTATAGTACAAATATCTTAATAAACTTGAAATAAGACAAAATTATCTGACAAGTAACTTTTCAGCAAAATACAGAAGCTTATTTTAAGTAAATAATTCCTTAATATTGTTATAATCACCAGATTTACTGACACTAAAACATTTGAAAGTGGTTTAACTTGGAAATAAAAGTTGCATTACATTAAAAAAACTTAATTTCTTTTGATTCTTTAATCAAACGTCAGGTGTTTATACACTGCAAAAACACAAAATCTTACCAAGTATTTCTGGTCTAGTTTTTAGTGCAAATAACTTAGTTCACTTTAAATAAGACAAAACTAACTTACAAGTAACTTAAGGAACACACAGGAGCTTATTTTAAGTAAATAAGTCCTTAATATTGATGAAAACATAATAGTTCCACTGGCAGATTATTTCACTAATATTATGGAAAAAATGTTTTGTTTCAAGTGAAGTTATCTGCCAGTGGAAATATTACTTTTTCATAAATATTAAGAAATTATTTACCTAAAAAAAGCTCCTATTTTTTGCTTAAATATATTTGTAATTTAGTTTTGTCTTAGTTTACTATAACTAATAAAAAACAAACTAAAACTAAACAATATTTAACTAAAACTAGCAAACACACTCTATAAACTAAATAAAACTAACTGAATTAGACAAACAGAAAGTCAAAATGAAATAAAACAAAAATATAATGAAAAATCCAAAATTATTAATGCCTTGCTGGTTAGATGTTTCAAATATTCAGAAATTATGGAATTTTTTTAATTTTCCTTCTAGTGACAATGAAGGACCCTTTCTTGGTAATATTATGTATAAAGATATTTAGTATTAAATTTGATAAAAATACAACTACAAAACCAGATGGTGGTTTTCAAAACTTTCAAAACAGAACCTGGTGAGCATCTTTTGAAACGCTGGATTCACACAAAATGGTTAAATCACCAACAAAAGCAGCTTTCCCAGGCCTTTTTCTCATCTTCTCACCTGTTTCCAGGAAGGTGGAGAAGCTGGGTAAGCTGCGCCCGGCGCCGCCGGTTGCCATGACGCTAAACTCGAAGCTCGAGCCGCAGGGAAGTTCGGTGATGTCGCAGCTATTTCCGCTGGTGGTGCAGGTTTGTCCGCCATTTTTCCCGTATTCACCGTGACTCTCTGCGCTCACGGTGTAATTCGCAGCCCTGTTGTTTGGTTTCCAGCTGACACTGACAACGGAGGAGTTCTTTGGATCCAGAACCAGGTCTGTAGGCATGCAGGGAGCTGGAGGGGAAGAAAGAAAACAGAAAAACACACAAAGAAAAAGAAACAAAAAACATTTTTTTTTTATTTCTATATTGCTCTTGTGCCAGATTATAGTGATAAAAAACTAACTTTTAAAATATTAATCAGTAGCTGTGTCTCCATTCTGTAAGTTCTTAAAATTAAATAATACTGAACATTTTTCATATTGACCACTACAGTCAGGATTTCAAAACGGTTTTTGTGATTATTTGCAATCAAAATAACAGATTTCCTGGTGCTAATTTAGAAAGATTTTCAAGTAATTTTCCAACATTTGCTCTTATGTATGAAGGTAAATGTGACTTTTTGCTACTCACCACATATCAAGTAAGACTGAGGCACAAAAATTAAGAAACACTGCCATCTGCAGGTTGGAGTTAGCATGATTAACCCAATGTTTTTGACCACATTAGAGGAAAATTGCAGAGATTTGTTAACTTTGTGTGAATTTTCGTGATCGTGGCAAATATTAAGATAGCAAAAATATTTAAGTTAGCTTGCTAAATATTTAGCTATAAGTTAGCAGGCTATATGTTTAGCTTTAAGCTAAATACAAAACTTCAAACTAAACATTTATTTAGCAAGCCAAATATTTAGCTCAATACTAAATATTTAGTTAGCATAAGTATTTAATTTAATTTATTTATATTTACCGGCTAAATATGAATACATAAATATTTAGCTTGGTAAATATTCAGCAAGTCAAATATTTAGCTCAATACTAAATATTTTGTTAAATTTTTAATTTAAGTAGGCTAATATAAATATTCAGTGCCAGGTTTAATATTTAGTTAGCAAAACATTTATCTTAATCAGGCTCATGTAAATACTTAACCCAATAAATATTTAAGTTAAGAGGCTAAATATTTAGCATCAAACTAAATATTCAGCTAGCTAACTAACTGTGAAAAACTGGAGGGACTGATTGATGTAATTTGGCAGTGATAAAAACTGCTTTACTGTGACTGATTAAATAATATCTAAGCACACAACTGTAATATTGATGGCCACATGAGAACATATGGTGAGCCGTTTTGGCCTTCGTGCCATGGGTTTGACACATTTTCTAGAGTCTGAAAAATAATTTCTACAGGTCTCCAAATAGCATCAATACAATAAGGATTTTTAAGGAAATAAAATAAATAGTCAGATAAGCATTTGGCTGTAAACTGAAAGCAAAAGTAAGACGAGCAAAACTTTATCATGAAAAGCAACAGGTAAAACCTTACCTGTTGCTTTGGTGTGGGATTTGCAGGCATGGTTGCACCCACTGATTTCACTGCAAGGGGTTATCGATACGGTGTAGGAGCTGTCGCAGCTGAGGTCGGAGAGGGCGCACACCGGAGCCGTGTCGTTACAGAGGACGACCTCCGAGTTGTCAGCCGCCCTGGTCTGGTACAGCTCTGCTCCTCGCGACGCGGTCCAGGTGATCTCCAGCGTGTCGGCGCTAACCGCAGAGACAGAGACACTTTCTGGACAGCAGGGGACTGAAACACAAAAATTAACGATTCTAAACATGAACTTATGATGTCATTTAGACGCATGATGTCAAAAACTAACAGCAATATCAGCCGATTATAATGTGGGTTCATCTATCAAAGTTATACTTTTACCATTTTATTAATTCATTTGAAAGTTAACTATTTCAAATTAAATATTTTATTAGCAAGCTAAATTTTTAGTTTAGAAAGCAAATATTAAGTTGGCTAACTAAATGTAATTAGAAACCAAAATATTAGTTCCAAACTAAATATTTAGATAACAAGCCGAATATTTAGCTCCAGATGAAATATTTAGTTTGTAAACTAAACAGCTAACTAAATTTAATTAGCAAGCCAAATATTTAGCTTAAAACTAAATATGTAAGCTATCTCTAAGCTAAATATTTAACTTTAAACTAAATATTTTGCTTGCTTATTAAATATTTAGCTCCAAACAAAATAGTTAGCTTCATACTACTTTTGTTACAAACTAAATATTTAACTAGTTAACAAAATTTTGTTTGCTATTTAAATATTTTGAATATTTAGTTTGAAACGGTGACATTTAGAAATGGATGAATAACATCTTGAAAACATTACCTTTAAAAATGAACCTGCATTTATGACAGCCTAAACAAGCTAAATGCTAATTGCTAACCTAATTTCTGTTATTGTTTGATTGTGTAACTTCTGGTGCTGCTACTCACCTGTAGTGTAGTTGAGAATCGTCCCCTCGGGACCGCTGCCAGCCAGGTTGTACGCCAACACAGACATCAGGTAGGTGTAGCCACACTGGCACTGATATGTGCAGTTGTTGCTGGTGGAGTTGCAGGTTGCCTCACCGCCATCACCTTTTTTGACAAAGGCCTGATAGCCGTCTGCGTAAGGTACCGTGTTCCACGTCAGCGTGCAGTTTCCTACTGACGACTCCACAAGAGTCAGAGACTCTGGAGGACATGGGACTGTTTGCAAAAAATATGACATTTTTTTTTCAGTTTGTTTCTCAAAATAAAAATAAAAACTGATGGTTTTGTTTAAAACAGACACACAAAAATTGAGCACATATTCCATACAATCAGAGTTAAATTCAAATTTGGACGTAAAATTCCAAGCTGCATACAATTAGGAATGACAAATAAAACTGAACTTATTATAAAATTAATTACATTTTTGTATTAAATATGATTGTAATTTTGAAATTTTGTTCTTTTTTTTAATTATGGGCTTTTATGGAAAAATGTAAGTAGGAAGTGTAAAATGTGACATTTTTTGTAACTCTTCACATGGATCACAGATTATAACTTGAGAAGTAAAAAATGCTGCCACCTGCTGGTGGGACTTAGCATCACTTAAATACAATTTTACCATTTTTGGAGAAAATTTGTAATAAACACAATTATGCATTAGGATGAAAAAATGCGGGGACTTATTGATTTTCTATGAATTTCTGTGATTGCAGAATCAGACAGATTGAAGGAACTAATTGAAGTAATTTACCAGAACACAGATGATAACTGCTTTGATTTGATTTATAAAATAGTATTTCAGCACAGACTCCGCAGTCTAGAGGGCCACAAAGAAAAGCTATGGCGAACCGGATTTTGCCTCCGGGCCTTGAGTTTGACACAAGTACTATAGGGCATTAAATCTATAAAAGCCATTATTTAAACTACTGAAACGCCCAACTTTAGTTCATATTTAGTACAATTTCTACCGGTGTGTGTAGAAATTAAATGCCTATACCTACAGTATATGCATCAGAGTTGGGTTGTGACAAGTTACCTTTACTTCAGTTTACTTTGGTACCTTTATTGAAAACAATTACTTTTGGGAGTATTTTTACTACACTGTACATTTTACTTTTACTTAATTTTAGTATGAAGTATTTCTACTCTTTCTTGAATAAAATTTCTGCATTTTCTACCCACTGAATGAAAAAAACATGTTTTAACCAAACTTCACCAGACACAAACACACACCTGCAGTTTTTGTTAAAGTTTCATAAGTTTTTTTATTTAAAGAAACTGATTTGGAAACTTTTTCTTTTGCCTTATTTATTATTTTTGTTACTTATATAGATTATTATCATTTTGGTCCTTAAAATACCAAACTTCTCACTTAACTTTATATTTAAACTTGTCTGATTATGTATTTTTGAAATATTAAAGACTTACTAAATACTTTGTTACTCTTACTTGAGTAATTTCTTAGATGGCTACTTTTTATTTTTACTTCAGTAAAAATATGTTGAAGTAGTCTTACTCTTACTTGAGTATGATTTTGGCTACTCTGTCTCTACCACCTCTGGCTAGCATAAGGAAATGCTAGCAGCTAGCTAACTACTTCTGCAGCTAGTATTAGTAATCATTTATTACTAACTCAGTGAAAAATGTCATGTTTGTTTTTATTTATGTTTTTGTATGTATCTGTTTTATCTATTTATTATGACCCTTCTATGTGTCTGGAATAACAATAATGATGATAAATGCTAGCTTTTAGCTAGGATTTACTTCTGCTAGCTGCACATTTCCCTTTATTGAAACTATCTGTAACCATCTTCAGTTTTCATGTTTCTACTCACAGGTGATGAGAACCACTGGGCTGGATGGATGGCTGGGTCCGGCTTTGTTTGAGGCCGTGACGTAGACGGTGTGAACCTCTCCACAGCCCACCGGCAACAGGGTGCAGGAACTGGAGGTGCTGTTACATTTCAGGTTCTTGTTCTGGTCACTTGTCACATGATAGTCAACGGTACCATAAACGTCTTGGCTGAGTTCCCAGGACACGGCGAGTCCGGCCAGGCTGTTACTCCTCACAACCGACACACTGACAGAGGATGGGGTCGGAGGTCCTGGTAAAAAGACAATGCAAATTGTAAAAATAAAAACAAAAACCAACTATAACTTTGGGATCCACTTGTTGGAGGATACTGATTCTTTGGATGTGCTTTTAAACATTGTAAGCAGTTTAAAGCTATTTTCAATTATTTTTTACCTCCTGTTTTTTTCTACTTATAAACAAAATGTACAGTAGAAAACAAATATTTAAAATTTACTTTTATTTTTCGCCATTAGAATTTATTTAATTTCAAATATGTATCCGGAAAGAAAAATAAGAAATGCTCTTAACATTTCATAATCTAATATTACTGTGACAAGTATGTTGTTTGAAGTAAATAGGACATTTTTACATCTTAACAGACATAAATATGTGATTTAAATTATAAATTAAAGCACCCAATGCTATTTAAAACGGATTTAATGTAATAGGCGACATAAAGAATAAAAATAGGGTGTAGAATCTGTTTCCTTACGTGTGGTTTGGTTGACGTACAAACTTTCTTCTCCCTCTCGGCCTTCCGGATCCCAAGCTAAACTCTTGATGACATACAGGGATCCGGCATCCAGGCCAGTAACGGTCAGCGTGGTGTTGGTCGTGTTGTACTTCTCCTGAGTGTCTGAGCCGAACTTGTACATAAACACGGTGTAACGGACCGCGGCAGAAACAGGAGGCCAAGTCACAACAATGCTGTCGTTACTGGGAGAGGAGGTGGAGAGCTGAGGAGGTGGCAACACTGAGGAGAAGAAGAAAAACATCTGGCGAAATTAATGCCTTTAAAAAGACATTAGCTGCGTTTCCATTACAAGTGTTAGCAAAACTTTGTTAATATTCCGCTAATGTAAAAAAGAAAAAAAGGAGCAATTTTGCAATTGCGGTGATCCCGTTAAATAAGAAACGCAATTAAAATCACACATGAATAAGTTTATTCACCCAATAAGTCGTTAAAAAATACACACTGCGCCATAATCCTCCTCTACCATCTACTTCCTGTCGTCGTCTTCTTCGTGGGTTGTGGCCGTGGCAACATCCAGTTGTTGATCACGTGATACGTGTGCCGCGAAAAAGGTGCTTCACCAAATAAAACAGTTTCGATACGGCCGATAAACCACCTAATGCTAGCGCCAAAATGTTTTAGCAGAAAACATGAGTTGTTTCTAAATTGCTATGTTTCCATGAAGCAAATATATTTTCGAAATGCGCAATTATATTTTTAAATGAAAACGCAGCTAGTGTAATATCTGTGTTGGCACAGAGTTGGCAGCACTTTATTTAGCTGTCACTAGCAGTGTTTCCATTAACCACATATTTGCGCGATTACGAAAATAAATTTGCTTTATGGAAATCAAAATTTTCGCTAAGATCTTTGTACTAGGATGAGATTATTTTTTGGCTACTTCAAAATATGTGTATTTTGCAAAACGGCAAGTTACGTGATAAACAACCGGATTTTACTACTGGCAGAAAAGACAAAAAAGACGGCAGGAAGTGGTAGGAGGATGATGGCGCTCCATGGTTTTTAATGACAATAGCATGAACAAAATTATTGATATGTGATTGTTATTTAATGGAAACACCACAACTATGAAATTGGGGGGGGGGGGGGGGGGGGTTGGCACTAGCCGAATATCAACATTTGTAATGGAAAAGCAACTACTGATATGGCTTTTCCACCTTGCAATTCTTCAAATCATCTCAATTAAGTAGAAAGAAGGTTGAAATTTGGACATTTTGAGAATCTCCTGACATAAATAAAAAATAAACTGTGAAACGTATTGTTATTGAAGTTGTTTTGCTTTTGTTGTGAGTATCAGATGTTTTCCTTTGGGGTAGAAACACAAATAAGTTGCTAAAGCTGTGCAATGGGAAGCAAAAATTGGATCATCTGTTTGTGTTTTCATAAATGAGGTCAGATATAGAGTTGCCGATGATATCCGAGAAGTGCCTGAGGGATGCTGACACATTTCCTGGGTAAAACAGAACATGACACAAAATGGCAGCTCAAGTGACGTCTGCAGGGCAAATTGGACTGATTGGAAACAGCTCCGGATTTTCCTGATACATCTGAAACTCTTTAACTAACCTTAGGCTAAGATTGTTCTATTTCATTTGTATTTTGTTTCTAATAATAACCATAACAATAGAACAGTAAAGAAAGTCCTACGTGTTTTCTCCGCTACATGAGACGATGGCTGGCTCCGGCCAGCATCGTTCACAGCCATGATGCTGAGCTGGTACTCGGTGTACGGGTTGAGATACTTGATCTCAGCCGGGGAGGAGGACACCGAATCCTCTCTGAAGAAGCCATTGGTGTTCTCAACTCGTATAACGTAAGAGGTCGCCCCTGTCTTTGGGTTAAAGTCCGCCATCAAGGTTCTGCTGTCCTTTGGTTTCACGGTCCTGATAGGATCCATCATATCAGGCGCTGAAACAGAGACGCAGAGCGTGAGCTGACAGTGTTGTTTTTTTATTACTAAATTAACGTAAGAAGACAAAAAAGCATGACATTTGTAGACTATTAACTGGGGTAGATTATGTAATGATTCCTCCATCAAATGTGCATATAAAAGGTGACCTATTAAGCTTTCTTGAATAGGTTTAGGATAGGTTTACAAGCTATACGAAACATGTTCATTCAATTTTATTTTGTTTTACAAAAATCATTCTTCTTTGAGATTTGCCCATGTTGAGCACTTTCCAAAATGAGCTCTCCCGGGTAACGGGGCTGCGTCCGGCGGCGGTTGCTAGGTAACGGCAAAAAGCCAGTGGATTGTGAACTTAGATTTTTTAAACGGCTCATTTTCCAGACACTGGAAAACATTAACTTGTCATCAAAAATCAAGTTTCTACTTCTTCTTGTTTTTAGAAGAAGTAGAAACCCAAATGGAAGTAAAAAAAATTTGCAAATGTGAATTTGCAATAACAGATAATAGCTCATCGATGATAAGTCAGTTGAAATATTTTTTTTACAAGCAGAAATGCCCCAAAACAATCTTTTTTATGTAAAACATTGGCTATTGTAACTAAGAATATTTAGGACCTGCTATGAAATCAGCTCTTTGTAGATAATGAGAAATTAGTCTGGTCACTTCCTTAGGCTTTTTACCAAATACTTTTTTCCCTGAGTCACATTCACACTTTTTAAACAATTATTTTTGTACACTTTGCTGAAAACTGACTAAATTTTGCTCACCTGTTGATGTTTTGGTTGACCCAGAGCCCAGTACAGTCTGGTTTGCACTCAATGCTTCTACAGTAAAGGTGTAGGCTACATCTTGAGACAGGGAACTGATGGAGCCCATCACCGTATTTGGACCAAACATGACGAAAGCGATGGCATCGTTTGGTGAGCTCGACAGGGCAGCAGATACTTTGTATGAAGCGGCTCCGGAATAAGCGCTCCATCTGAGAATCACGGTCTTGGATGTGGTGGAGAACACAGACACCTGGATGCCTGATGAGAAAAATAATACAAATTATTTTGCGTTTGAATGGTCTGATAAAAAAATCCATTATTATCCTGATAGGACAACAAACAGTACCTGATTGTGCTGCTGCCTGCAAATTTATAGGAGGAAAAAAAATATGTCATTAATAGTTTATGCCTGAGTTAAAAAGAAGGGTACCACTTAATAATAAGGCTCTCCTTATAGATGGATAATAATTAGTTTATAGATATGTTATTAATTCATCTATAAACACCAGCAGAGGGTAGAGTACCCAAAAGTTCAAGTAAGAAAAAACTCAAGGAAGTAGCTTTACTTCAAATATTTTTTGTAATTTTGGTATTTTACGGACAAAAATGATGATAATTCATATAAGTAACAAAAAAATAACAAAATCAGACAAAATGAAATTTTTCCAAATCAATATTAAACTTGTGAAACTTTAACAGAATCTGCAGGTGTGTGTGTCTGTGTCTGGTAAATCTTTGGTTAAAACATTTGTTTTTCAGGTAGCTGGTAAAGAATACAGACATTTTACACAAGTAAAAGTAGACATACTTCATAATAAAATTATTCAAGCAAAAATAAAAAGTACAGCGTAGTAAAAATACTCATTAAAGTAATTTTTTTCAAAAAAGTTACTCTAGTAAATGTAATTGAGTAAATCTAACTAGATTTACTCAGATACACAATTCTGCTAAACAATTAATAAATGTTGATTATGCATTAATTAAAGGTGAGAAAGCTACAAAATTAAGTTCACAAATGCTTGTGGTGTTTTTAAGGTCTAGTGTAACAACTCTGGATAGAATAAATAGATGAACAGACTTGGTTCACTATTTGACAAGAAACCGTTAGATTTTGTCTCCTTCTCACCCTTAATTAATGTGTAATTAACAGTTATTAATGATTTAGAAAGAGTTTGGAGATCAATAAATAACATATTTATTAGCCATCCATAAGTAAAGCCATATTGTAAAGTGGTAACAGGAAAAGTTTGTAGCTAATTAGTAAAATTGCTTCATATTACCGGTGAATATATGTTCAGAAAGACCAAAAACACCAGCCACTTCATAGCGCCCATTCTTGATTTTAGTCTTGAAGCTCTTCCTTTTCACCTTATGCCTCCTTTTGATTCATCCACACTCCTCTCTGATATCTTCAACTGTTCCTTAAAATATAAAGTGTTTGTTCTTATTAAGACATCTGGATTCAGCTCCTCCCTCTTTGAGGAAAAAGTCCAATCATAACAAAGTGCAGGGGCCCATCTAGCAACCCCAGCTCTGCTGATTTCATTGTAGCTTAAAGGTCTAATCCATTGTATTCGCACAAGAAAATGGATTCAGTTATTTTTTATGTTTTGTTTACAAAAGTCAGAATTTTCTTTAAAAGTAACCTCAATAAGTAAATAAATAAAATAAGAGTGAATAATTAGAACAATCAATATATAACACATATTGTGTATTGTTGCTAATTGTTATAATATTCTATAATATAATAATATTTAATATTAAGTCAAATCATCGATAATTGTTTTTATAAGTGCCATTATTATACATTTACTATAAAACAAAGTAAAAAAAGATATGTCAAGACACTGCATGATGAAACAGTTATTTGATTTGCAAATAATTTAGGCATGCTTTTTGTGGAAAACATTTATTTTCTATAATTGCTTACAATTTTTTTTATACTTATGATTATGCATAAGGAATTATTGGTATATATTGGGCTTAGTATTATATTATGTAAATAAATATACTATAATATAGTATAGTATAATATAATATAAATAATTATTTTTATTAATATTCTTTTATTTTTATTTTTAAAATCCTTTCATTTTAGAATCTTCAATTTATTCTTTAATATTTTATATTTTGGGAAATACCTTTATTAGTATTAGTAATAGTTTTCTTATCAGTATCTTCACAAAATATTAATTTTCTCATTACGTAAGTAGATGTTTATTTATTCATTTACTTTCTTGTTTTCTATCTATCAGAAGCATAAAAAATATTAAAGGGAGTCTGTAATTTTGTTTCCCTTCAGGTTCAATTAAAAAAACTACAGAATCACCCCGTCGCGCCCTTTGTGACGCAATCTAGCGTGCGTCAAACCGACCGGAAAAAGAGGCACAATAGTGGAAAAAAAAAAGAGAGAGGAAAACAAGATGGCAGCAGTCTCGGATCACGGGCTTAAGCGAATAGTTTGGAAAAGTAAGTTTCCCTACTGTTTTTTACGCAGTTATAGTTTACGTAAACTTGACTCGATAATTGTGCTGACTAATTTTCCGACTTTTGTCTAAAAGTAGCGGCCGTAAAGTCATTTTATATGTCGCTTGGAGCCCCACCTTGTTCCCTGAGAAAAAACCACGACTGACTGAAACATACTTGCTGTCACCTTCTCAAGTTTGCTCCGATTAAAGATGAGCACGTTGTGATAACAAAGCAAGATGGCTGAGATTAGCGAGTTTCTTTATTTATAAAACTTTTGTAGGCATTTGGAAAAGCAACGTTTGTATATATCTGACAGCGTTGAAATAATCATTTCCTTTTCTCCTCCTAACTTCCCGTAAAGTTGAATGAATATCCAATCAATTTTGGTTAATAATGGAGCTTGATGGAGGAGAACGGGCAGGGTTTGTTGTTGTATTGAATCAATCAATCAAATTGTATTTGTAAAGCACATTTCAGCAACAAGGCATTTCAAAGTGCTTTCCATTAAAAACATTCTGGTGGTCTGTTTACATAGTACCATTGATCCTCCGGGGAATCTGAACAAATTAATGGACAGACATTAAAAGAACAAAAAACTTTACTTTGAAAAGCAGAATCTAATGTTAAAATGTATTCAGTCTAAAATTTTATGCTTCAATCTCTCTTTAGTGACAGAACGAAAGTTTTTGATTGAGCAAAGTGAAAGGCAAATTAAATAATTCAGAATCACACAAAGGTAAGCGAAATATATAAAAATAGAATAGGACACCATATATTAAAGGGCAAATGAACAGTAACAAAAATAAACTAGTTATTAAAAATATTAATTAGTAATACTCAGATTAAAAAGAAATATGCAGCTGAGTAGGATGAGATTTTTAACATAAAAATACATATTTTAGATTAGATAAAGGCCAAATTATTTGTTTAGATCATAATTGGTGATTGTACGTAATATTGACTAAATATTGCCATAATTTACCAACTGGAGTTTTAACTCAGCATGTTGGCTTTTGAGTTGACTTTTGGTTTTGTGTGATAACTGATATTCTGTGCCTCTGCAGGAATAAAAGAGACAATAATTGCAGACTGCAAAAAATCTGGAGTATGGAAGGTAGGAACAGAAATTTTCCATGTATTATGACTCAAAACAAACCTTTAGACTTGACTGTGCAACAGTAATTTAGGCCAGAATTGGTATTTACTGGTTGCTTTGAATTTCTGTTCACAGATTCTGATTTTAGACCCATTCACCACCAAGCTTCTCTCATCATGCTGCAAAATGTCAGACCTGATGGAGGAGAGGATAACAAGTAGGTCATGATATTTGCTTTCAGACTTTGTTGTAAAGGAGATAATTCATCAAGATTATGAATTAAGAGTTGATTAGGCCTCAATGTAAGGTGAGATAATTTTATTAACATAGCACATTTTCAGAAACAAGGCACTTCAAAGGGCTTTATATGAGTTAGAGGAAATACAAACGATAACAAAAAGTTCTCCACAATTTATGAACTACAGGGTTTCCCCCAGAAAACCTGCTGAGCCCGGTGCTCAGGGCGCTAGGGAACTCATTCAGCTGCCCCCCTGAATGGATGACTTCCCTAGCTCCCTGAGCAGGTAAACCCTGTTTCAACATTTTTGAGTTAAAAATGTTTAAAGTTGACAGGAAATTTAAAAATGTTATTTGATAGTTATGCTTTTTTGGAAGACTTGAAGATGAATACCTTTTAATGATTAAGGCGATCATAAAAAACTAATAAATTAACAATGCTAAGCCTGGTGGGGGCACAGGTAAAACCTGGCCTGCCAGGCTTATAATACACTGAGGGAAACCCTGAAGTAATAGGAGTTTTTCTGGATAAACTAATAGAAAAGAAAAATAGTTTCTCTGGATTCTATGTTTGTTCTAATTCCTGGTCTGGGTTGCTAGATAAGTACAAGTACTCCATAATTTATAAGCTAGAAGGAGTTTCCTTGTATAAACTAATAGGAGTTTCTCTGGATAATAATCTAAAAAGTAGATATTGGTCTAAAGTAATGAGTACTCCACAATTTCTAAAAACATTAATAACTCCATGATTCATAAAAGTAATAAACTAAACAGAGAGGGCAAAGAAATGACACGTCAGGAAAAAATAGGCAACATTCATACAGCAAGATAAGGCACAAACATGGAGCCAGCGAAAGGTGGTGACAATCACGGAGATCATCTGTTTGCTGTGTATGTGTACCATGAACCGTGCAGCTCAGTCTCCCAAGAAACAGTCTGATATGATGATCTTATCTAAGAGCAAGTCCTTGGGAGCGCTCTGCTCCACAGTTACACGGATGACTTCAGAAGGGAGTGAGGTGGAAAGGAGCCTTATGTTTATATATCTTCCAGGAGATTTGAGACAGCCATCCAGCCAAGGCTGATACAGGGGAGCCAGTTCAGATACAGAATGCTTTAGGTCAGGTAGATTTTAAATTTCAATCTCTCCTAAAGAGATAACTTTGTTCATTCCAATCATCCAAATTTATGTGGTCTTTCCCGCCGGGCTGAACTAGCAACTTCTCCAAGATCAGTTCTATCCTGCTAGTGAGTCTTAGGGTCCACAGGTTGCCTTCCAGTCTCTGCAAGAATCGCATCCAACTTGCACCTCTGTCCCACAGTATGTCAGTCTGCGTGTTCGTCAATCGGCATAATCCATCACAGATTTGTCAATATGTCAGGAATCCGCAAGCTCCAAACAGCAGAAACCCTGTTCTCATAAATAAATCCAGGGTGTATCCTGCCTGGTATGTCTCCGTAGGACATGTGGGCTCTCCTGCATCCAGTCTTTTTGTGAAAATTTTATCAATTTCACTGAAAGACCAGTTGACCAGATCTATAATTTGTAGATTCAGACAATGTGCAAAGAAAGGCTCTGGAAAAGCAGCACAAAAATAGAGAAAGCAGGGCGAAAACTGATCTAAAAAAGAGTTTTAGATCTAAAACTGTTGTAAATTAAGAGTAGGGACGGAGCAGAGAAAAAAACCTTCCGCCTTCACCAAGAGCTGGAGAGAAAACTTGTTAAAACATTAATAAATAGTTGTGTCTACATTCAACCAAGTTTTTAAAATGAAATAAAACAGAATTTCTTTTCACAATGATCAGTCCCTCCAGGATTTTGTGATTTCTTTTTTTTCCACAAAATTTGTGGCAAATCTGAAAAATTTGCAAGAAATTTTGCTTGTATATATGACATAAACGTTTTTGACACGTTTATGACAAAAACGTGATTTTGTTGATTAGGCTGAAGCAACAGTGTAGTAGAAGTAAGAAATGCTGCCACCTGCAGGTGGGAGGTAGCATCATGTAAACCCAAGGTTTTTGATAGTTTTGCAGAAAATTTGGAGTAAACTTGCATAACAAAAAATAATCTGTTGATTTTATTTAAGAATCGCAACAACCTGGAGGAACTGATTGAAATAATTTGCCAGTATGCAGATAAAAACTGCTTTGATTTGATTGATAAAATAATATTTTACCATGCAACTGTTATCTTGAAGGTTTCTGCTCCCCTGGAGTCTAGAGGGCCACATAAGAAGCTATAGCAGTGCAGATTTGGCCCCCGCACCTTGAGTTTGAAACACAGGTTGTTGTTTGATGCTTTTTTCTGACGTTTATGTCTTCTCTGTTTAGTTGTGGAGGATCTGTTCAAAAGCAGGGAGCCTGTCCCTGAAATGAAGGCCATCTACTTCATGACACCAACCTCCAAGGTTTACCGTAATAACCTTAATATAACGGCATAAACTTTTATTATGAAAGAAATTTGACTGAAAATTTCTTGTTTTCAGTGTGTGGACGCCTTTATAGCTGACTTCAAGTCCAAACCTAAATACAAATCAGCTTATGTTTATTTTACAGACTGTAAGTAACCTACAGGTTATATAAAAAGACGTTTCTGAATGTCAGGCTTGAAGTTGACGGTTTTGTCTGGTTTCCACAGACTGTCCAGATGACCTCTTCAACAAGATGAAGAATTCCTGTGCAAGGCACATACGGGTCTGCAAGGAAATAAACATTTCCTTCTTACCACAAGAAGCACAGGTAAATGGTTTCAGCTTACTTTTGTTATAATTTTTAATAATTGGTTCCTCTTTTTATTCTTAGGGGTTTCTTTTTCTTGAAAACATAGCAGGTTGTAATGTTTTTAGACAACGCATAGAAAGACACATTTTAACCTTCTGAGGGAAACTGTTATGGGTGTTGGTTGCTTAAAGTTATGATGTAACAATCTTGTGTGCTTCCTGCTTTTTAATAATGAAAGAAATGTCTCTGCATTTAGGTTTCATGTCTGCTTTTATTACTATTTCTGTATTTTAATCTGGTTTTAAAAATTAAAATGAGTCAGAATGCTGTCAAAGTTTCTTTCTCATCATTTAAAACAACTTGCAACTAGTGCAAAACCCAAACTTTAACTTCTTTAGGTCACTGGAGAAGAAGCTGGCTGGTCAGATAGCTGTATTAATAGGAAGTTGAGTGGAAGAAAAAAGTGTGGTTTAAAAATAAATAAGACCTATTCAACATTCAAGGATTATGGACTACAACTGTTGCATCTAGGGATGCATATTACAGATTAATGAGTTAATCTATAGTCAATCGGTCTTATCAGTTGATTAAATGATAAGCGGCCATTTTCTTGAAAACATGAGTTTTCTATTGTATCAAGAACGTCTCTCCATAACACAAAGGGCTACCTTTTTTATAACATTCTGAATTTGTAAAAAGCACATAATAATAATTTTTTTATTAGCTGCATTAAATACTGACTGAATAAACAGTAAATGTTTTTTTTCTCACATCATTGAACTAAGACAAATAAAAAAAGGGTTGTCATTAGATGTAATTAGACATGTCATCATAACTAGTTTCACTGAACAATAATTGTTCCAGAATTTATATCAATAAACAATAGCATTGTCATTTTCAGACAATTCTTAATTAATATAATAATAATAATAATACTGGCATATTTATGCAAGTATGACCTCACAAAATTTTTTTAAAAACCCCAAAACTTCAATTTCTAAACACTGGAAAACATTTTAAATACCCCAAATAAACTAAACAACAATTATTAAAAAAGAATTATGAAGTCTCTTTAACCAAAATTTCTGTAAAAAAAATATTAATAATTCAGCTTCGACAGAAAAAACATGCAAAAGGGGCAGGTAGTGCAAACTAACTACTTCAAAATGCCAGCTTTTCAATAATAGCATCTCTTTAATGACTGTTGTCTAAATTAAAATTACTGGGCTCAACTTAATTAATCATGCGATTAATTAATTTATTGCTTAATGTGACAAGCATACCTTAGCATAATTACCAAAATTATTGGCCATAAATGACTGAATCTGTGTAATAAATCTAAAATAATGAGCTTCCCTTTTTAACATTTGCATATCTGAAAAAATAACCATCTTTTCAGTGATATTCCACCTGATCCCAATTTGCTCCTGCGTGGTTTTCAGGTGTTCACATGTGACGATCCTGGGGCTTTCCGGAGAATCTACAGTCCTCACAGTCAGGACAAAAGCAAGACATTGGAGACTCTGGCAGACCAGCTCGTCACCCTGTGTGCCACGCTGAACGAATACCCGGGAGTCAGATACAAGAAGTAAGCAGAGAAGAGTCGGTTTCTCTGCTTAGGTTACAGCACATCTCAGCCCCTGAGTACAACTTCGTCTTTTGTTAGATTTCTTTTAAACGCGTTTCCAAACTGTTGCCAGAAAGTTTCAGGCGAAGTTTCTAATAGATATCACTTGTTTTGTTATGAACGCTTCCCGTTAAAGGAACGTTTTCCGAGTTGCTACAGTCTATTGAAAAGTTTTAATCATTTCCAGGTGAGTAAGAAACATGAAAAGTATTTCAGTACTTTATCTTGTGGTCATTTATGTTGAATTTTTGTAAATCATAAGTTCCATCCATTTAGTTTTTCTTTGGTCAATTAGAATATATTTCACTTAGTTTAGAACCAAAATCTGTAATATTTTTTATATTTGGTACTGTTTAGATCACTTTGATAACTTTTCCTATTAATTTAAGTGATTAAGGACACACCGGGGGGCAGATGCCTTTAGTTTGGTAAATGTTTGGTGTGATGACGGTTTTGACCACCTTTTGAACATCAGATTAAGTTAACTTTCATTTTCATCTAAGTTATCAGAGGCTTTTAGTTATTATTTTGTCTATGTTTTATATTGTCGTATATTTCTTTCAAACTATAAAGTCGGAAGTGCGATCGGAAACCAAACCACATGTTGACGCCCCTGACCGTTCATGAAAAATGTTGGTTTTGGAACTTAGAAAGCTGCGACACTTTATGCATTCCACATTTTATAAGGATAAGAAAAGGATTTTCAAAGCAAAAAATAAAATAAAATTCCTAAAAATATGTTAATTTGAACTGTCCTGCTGGAGTTGCTGTTACCTAGCAACGCCAGCTAAGCCCAGCCCCGTTACCGAGCAACCTAAGCAGAACTCCGGCTTTGGTCAGCTGGTTTTACCGCTTTATGCTCTATAAAATGGCTGCCGGACTGTTGGCTGTTTTGTTGTTATTTCAAATGCCTTTTTTATATTGTTACTAAATCGGTGCTATTCTTGAAAAAAAAATTACCATTTTTAGCAGTTAACCATCTTTTGCGACAATCTTAGAAATTGTCATAGTTGTGGTTGTGTATAAAAACTTACTAAAAAATGCACAGACATCTAAGTGCATAAGTTTTCTGAAGCAAAAAAAAGAGAAAAAAATCAAGCTACGGTAGTTTGATTAAAATTAGCTTAATTCTTTGATATAAACTTATTTTCTGTTTACTAAAACTGTAGTTGTGGCTTTGTCTATTACAACTATTTTAGTTATTGATCAATCTATTCAAGTTCAAAAATACTTTCTTGATCCCAAACAATTAAATATTAGTGTAACTCATTTTAATACATATTGATGATTTTGATAAGTAAAGGTTTAAAAAATACACAGAAATACATTAAAAGATGCAAATAACCAAGTAATTCAGTTACTTTTTTAAAGAATAAAACTTTGTCGCCTATCAAAGATTTCTGATTGATTCTACGTATCAACTAACGATTATTTTAGTGATTGATCGATTATTCTGGAGATTAATAGAATTTAAAAATGGCACATTCTTCATGTTTTTCCTCTAGGCAATTAAGTCGTTTTATACAATATTAGAAATTCCTTTAATATTAGACAATTCCTTTAACAAACCCCACAGAACTTCACTTTAAAAAAAATCAGACACTGGCTTTGAGATTTATGTGATAGGAATTGACAAGTGCTTTTGGATTTTTTTTTACTTTTTGAAAATGAGCTCAAAATGTTTCACCAAAGTCTTAAGTAGCTGACTGACTAATAACTTTTTTTCTTGTTTACATCTCGTAAGCGACTCCTGCATATAACAGTATGTCTTGCATCTAGAGACAACATGCTGAACGCCCAAACTCTAGCAGAGCTGGTGGACAACAAGCTGGCCAGGCACTACGAGTTGGATGACAGTGGGAAGAAAAAGGTGAGACGTCTGCTGAACAAAGAATAACAGAAAGTAAGCCAGGCCTTGGCCTTGGGAGTAAATCTAAGTCTTGTTTTTCACGCCCATCTTTGTGGATTGTAACATTTATTCCTTTGCCTAAAGCTGTATTTTTCCCAGAAATTTGGGGGTAAAACTTGCATCATTACCAAACATTAAACTGTTTTTACAAGTAAATCAGATGCTTTAAAGGGGAGCTATTATGCAAAAATTCACATTTTGCATGTTTTTAGGTCTCAACTGCTTCTAAAAACGGCCTAAATGCTTAAAAACAACAAAAAAAAACCAACCCACCCAGCTGTTTTTGACAAAAAGTTAGTTTCAAAAACCTCCACATTATTACGTCACATTTTATGGGCACTGCAGTGTTACCTAGCAACCCCAGCTGAGCCCAGCCCTGTTACCTAGCAACAGTGGAACTCAAGCACGTTATGTATGCGCTGGAAAATGGCTGCTGGAACCACTTGCTGCATTCTTGTTGGTTGTGGAGGAGGCTCCGCTAAGGCTTTTCAAAGATGTACGGTGGTGTAATTGCATATCTGTTTGTAGCCATTTTCACACACGAGTGTAAGCATTGAGGCAGAACTGAGCAGATTGAAAGCTGACAAAGAAAGATTTTGTGTGTAAAATAACGTTTTGGATAGAGATCTCCTAACCTGCTCAACGACGCATAACGGGTGACCTTTAATGGTTGACTTTCCCTCTGCTGGCAGGAGAAGACACAGGCCCAGCTGCTGATAGTAGAAAGAAGTTTTGACCCCGTAAGTCCCATCCTCCATGAGCTCACCTACCAGGCCATGGCCTATGACCTCATTGATATCCAGAACGACACCTACCGGTAAAGCTTTACCTAACTCCAGCTCCCAGCTACATCATTTCCTGACTCCCAGCTTGCTGCAGACAGCTAAACGCAGCTGTGTGGTTGAACTTATTCAGGTACAAGTCCAAAGACGGCTTGGATAAGGAAGCCCTGCTGAACGAGAACGACATGCTGTGGGTGCGGCTACGGCACAATCACATCGCCGAGGTTTCAGAGTAAGTCTCCCCATTGTTCAGCGTACCAGTACATCATGATCTGATTCTCCTTGTTTATTTCTTTTCTTTGTTTTCGCCTTGTTATAGACAGATCCCTAAGATGGTGAAAGAAATAGCCGCCAGCAAGAAACAGCCTGATGGGAAGGTAAAGAGCTGGAGCGTCTACCGTCTCTATAACTTCTCTACTTGTTTTAATCTGAGGAATATCACACCTGATAGTTCGCTAGATTTGGTTTGATTGGGGATAAAAATTACAACATTTGCTCCATTTTCAATTGCTGTAGTTCACTTTCACACTGCACTGCGTCAAACTAAAACAACCAATTGCAAAACCTGTTCCCCTCCTCGCCCGTGGGGGCGCTGCGCCAAGACCCACTACAGGAAACAACAAAACCCTCTGAAGAAGACATGATTGAAACTTGCTTCGTCACGAAATGTAAACAAAAATGGAGTCAGACAGTTGTAGGATTTCTCTTTCTCTATCAGAAATGGCGCTAGGAGCCATTTCTGCTCCTAGCGCTAGACTAGCACGTTTGTTTTGGTTGTATTTACCCAGAATGCCCTGCGTTGTAGTCCGCTTGCTGCTTTTGGAGCGGTCTCTGGTCCGCTTGGCGTTCATATATGCATTCAAACCGCTAAAGAGTTCACTTCAACCGAACCGAGACTGAGATTTGTAGGCGGATTGGAGTTTGTGTTTTTGGTTTGCTTCAGCTTGATTCACGACTCCCCAAACGAACCAGACTTTCTAAGCTAGAGTTATTTAATCAAACTATAGTTTGATTGATTGATCAAACAAAAGTTTAACTATAGTGGACTAAACAGGGCTGGTATAATTTGCTAATTGAAACTTTTGTGTAATCCTTTCAGACCACAATAAGCAACTTGGCACAAATGATGAAGAAGATGCCCTCATTCCGTAAGCATGTCACCGAGGTATGAGAACTTTATTTCATTCATGATGTAGCTGTAAATATAAAGGACAAGTAATGATAAATGAATCTCAGAATAATGAATAAAAACTGTTGTTTTGATCCCAACTAGAAAACGATTCACCTGCAGTTGGCTGAGGACTGCATGAAACATTTCTCAAACAATGTGGAGAAACTCTGCAAAGCTGAGCAGGTCTGTCTGGACTTATTGTGGTTGATTTTGATATTATGCTAAATTCTTGCATTCTACACCCACTAATTGGTTCAGATAAATTTATCTTAACATTCCCAGATGTTTATTTTTATGAAAGCAACAGACACTTCAGCTACAGACATTACTGATGAATAGTTTTCTCCACTCAAACATTGGATTTTCATGGTTTCAGGAAGTTGCTATAACGTTCTAACATTTCTTCATGTATCATTTCAGTCCAGAGGAATGTCAGACTGGGTACACATGTATAGCTGTAGAGTTTTTAGCAGTCTGTGCTTATGTATTCTGCAGAAACTTTGGGTTTCTGCAGAATACAGAGGGCTAATGTTAGCATGCTAATATTAGCATTAGCGCTCTTCCTCTGTTTTGATATGACTCTTTGACAAGGATATGGACTTAGAGTTTTTTCACAATATTTTGTAGTACTATTGAGATAGCTACAAAAATTATGACAAAAAAACAATATAACTTCTTTTTTTGTTTAGGCACAGAATTCATAGCGTCACAAAAAAAATGCTGCTTTTGAAAAACATTTCCACTTGAAATAAGTTTCTTCAGCCCGCCACATACTTACAGAAGTACGACTTATATCACTAACCTGAAGATGGAGACTTCATTTAATCAAATTTACTGGTATTTATTGATGCTGTCATGGAAAAAAGTTGAAAAAATTAAAATAGAGAAGATAGAGAGAATTTTTTGGGAAT